>NW_006200179.1:934216-962881 GCF_000334495.1 Tupaia belangeri chinensis
TTTCCTCCTTTTATTTATATTTAAAATGACAAAGTCACAGTTACTATCCATTACTAATATCACATGATATTAAACAGAGATACAACAAAGAATTTAGTAACCCAAAATTGAGGTAATAAATTTTTCTTCAGCATCTACAGCATTGTCTTTCCCCCTACTTTCATCCCATCCTTTTGTTGATCTAGTGTCAAATGCCTTCTTTAGTGGCCAGAGATTCCACATCTATTATCCACTGATGGCTGCCAACTTCCAGAAACTGGAAATAGCCTTTTCCCTCTTAGAATCTGTCTGAAGAGCCTAAGTGCAGAGGACATGGCAAGAAACCACCTTTCTTTATTCCAGCCTATGAATATGAATGGAACATGTACCCCCCGCCCCCAACAGTCATTCACAGTTCAGCGGAAAATGTGAGGCTGTGACACATAGCAGAGATCTGCATTCCTCAGTTCCGAGGCACAGATATGTGCTCATCAGAGGGAGTACTAGTGAGAAATAAAGCTGAAAACATCAACTAGATTAGTGAGGTAAAGGCGTTAAATCCTAGAAGAGCTATAGCAGAAGCAGGCGTTCTCAACAGGGGTTAAATGAAACCTGTAAGTTGTAAAAGAGAAACAATTTTAAGTGACTATTATCTTTATTCTTTCAGAATGGTGCATGAGTATCACTTCAGATGCATAAGTGAGAAGGTAATTCAGCACATGCGATGGTTGCTAGCATCTTCGTCCTAGTAAGCTCTAGCAGAGAAGGGGTAGATGGTGAGTGTGACAAGGCTGAAGCTCAGGTCCTCATACCTGTGTAGGCCCCTGCCAGGGACAGGACGGGGCCCTGGCAATGTAACCACCTGGTCATATGCTTCCTACATTTGCAATAGCACAATTTCAAACTTTAATTAATGAAAACAGATTTTGTTTTATGATGTCAAACTTCCTTTTTTATATAAGGTTCCACAAATTTTTCAAGATTTGCATCAAGGAAATATTGGGTGTATCATGAAAAGAGATTGAAATACGGTGCTTAGGGTTTAGAATGTCCAGTTCTTTCTGTGACACACACCCAGGAGGGAACTGTGGCAGAAGATAGAGAAATATGAATATGGAGAAGCTACAAGCTAAAGACAGGTTTATCTACACAGAGTGAGACAGAAGGTGTTCAAGAATCTCTCCCGGTTTTGGGAACCAGCAATTAGCGTAATGGCTATGTCGCTGGACTCCCACGTAGTCGACCGTGGTTCGCGTCCCAGACCCGGTGGCTTAAAACTCACGCTGGGCGCGTGTGTGTGCGAAAACCTCTCCAAAAAAAAAAAAAAAAAAGAATCTCTCCCTGTTTAGAAGTTTCATGAAAAAGGGCAAATGCAGTTGTCTAGAAATATGTTGGATTAATAAATTCTGATAAGGGCCCAAATGAGTAGGAAAAGGAAAAGAACAGAAATAGATATGATTCACTAAGAAATGTCCTCCAGTTAGGGCCAGCACATGGCGTGGTGGTTAAGGGCACTGGACTCCCACATGGCTGACTGTGGTTTGAGTCCCAGGCTTGAAGGCTTGCTTTCTCACTTTTGTTCTCTGTCTCTTTCTCTCACTCTGTCCCTCTTTGGTCAAACTAAAATAAATGAATAAAGTTAAATAAAATAATATTTTTTTAATTTTATTTTATTTTTTTAAAGAAAAGAAATGTCCTCCAGCCTCAATGGGCAACAGAGGAAGAGCAGAAGAGAAGAACAGAAATGATGTGTAGCTTTGGGGGAGCATTGGATTCAAAGTGAGCAGAACAAGAAGGGACCGGTTTGGGTCCTGCAGCTGGTTAGTGGCAGGGTTAGGGTTGGGTCCAATACCATCTCACGGTAATCCAATCCAGGACTCGGAAGGAGACACCACTAAACTGACACTGCAGATTACCGTAGAGATGAGATGTTTCCAGTTACTGGAAACAGAGCTTCAGTGAATTTTCTGAATTTCTTTTGTCTATGAAGGAATAAATAATGACTGAAGAATGATGAGGAAAAAGATTTTTGGTTTAACAAACTAAAATAAATAAATAAAGGTAAACAAAAGAATTCTTTAAAAAATATATATGTATATTAGAAATCTCCAGGTACATAAATTTTTGTATAAATAATGGACATGTCATTTTGTAAACAAGTAAGAAGGCTGATAAACTAAGCCCAAGTCTTGCAAATTACATAATAATTTAATATCCTTTTATTAATGTAGAGGACTGATGGATATTCCACTTCTATTAAATAAACTTAAGCAAAAACTCATTTAATTTTAGGGAGTAAAGGATCTTTCCATCAGTGATGTTTGAATTTTTATTGAAGGCTTTAAAAAAAAAATCCCACTAGTTTGGCCAGTCAGTGGCATGGTGGTTAAGGTGGCTGAATCCTACATGGCTGACTGGGCGGTTAGAGGTCCAGAACTGGCAACGTGAAAAACATGCTGGGTTTGCGAGCACACACACACAGACCCTGAAAGGAGGAAGAAATGGAGGGAAAGGGATTGCGCACGGTCATGCACTATCTGAGGTTGCTTTCTCGGTTTCCTTCTTTTTCACTCTCTGTCTCTCTCCAGTGAGCACAAATGCCCTCTAGCAAATTAAAATAAGTAAGTAATACATAATAAAATATTAAATAAATCCTTTAGGTGGTAACAATTTCAATGCTACATCCTAACCTTTAACAATCTGACGCAGTGCCGTTACCTAAAAATATATCATTGACCCTTCTTTTTAGGTTGTCAAAGACGTAAGCATAGGGAAGTTGAATCTACCAGGGTCTTAACATTCACACACACACACACACACACACACACAGACAGACACATACAGACACACACAGACACACACACACACAGAAAGAAAGGGGGGAAGAGAGTGAGTCAATCATTTCTTTTGTGTACAAGAGGGGACTCTACTAAATGTTGAGAATCATGCGTTTAATTTGGAGGGCACAAAGCAAGTGGAGAACCTCGTACTGCTTAACTTATCCTTTAAGACTGTGCTGGAAAACCAGCATTTCCTTATACACTTAAATAAGTAGGACAATCTTGACGGTTAGAACAAGTGTTTCCTTCAAGCCTTTACATAAAGGCCTTCTGTCGTTTGGTGACAATACGAGGTAAAATAGCCAAGTACCAACTTCTGGTGTTGGTATCATAATGTCCACATCATGACAAATACTTGTAGCTGATATAAATGAGACAGAGACAAAAACTAGCTCCATCAAAGGAGAAATTCCAACACTGAATTTTTTTCTAACATTGGTGAGAGTCGATCTTAATTTTGTGGGCAATTTATGCAAATTTTTCAATGGAATTCTATTAGCACACCAGCAAAGCTTTCAAAAGGCTCTTTGAAGTATGATGTTACATTATATTTGATCTAAGAGGATAAGTGTGATTACAGAGAAAAATCTTTGCATGCTGAAAACAGTTACATACTATAGAAAGTAACTTGGCCCAGATTTATAGCAAAATGATAACTGAGAGTAACTCTGGGGGGTGTGGGTGTTTACAAGTCTACCTGTGGTGTAAGTGTATTTTGTGGACAATACTTTCAAAGGTTTTAAAGATGTGAGCATTCTTGCCACATAAATCTGAAATTAATGGTAGCAAATTCACGATCCTAAAAAAAAGTTTGTATGTTCATTTAATACTCATGTATTTGTTTTTATAGTAAACATTAGCAAGATTTCTTGCTTTCTTCCCTTTCTTTGACTTTTGAATTTTTATGCACTGCATGGTTAAATATTTCTAAAAGATTGCTAGTTAGTCATCACCCTGCTTTCTTTCTGAGTAGGATATAATCAGATTTGTAGGAAAAACACATAAGAACCTAAGGCAGTTCCTAGAGCAGCTGACTTGGTGGGATATTAAAACATCTGTTGTCAATAAATATGCACATTTTTGGTATTCCAGCCAATGCAAACTTGTTATTCAATTATTATTAATATGACAGTTAATGCTTAACTATGCTTCAAGTGAAACAAAGCATTGTTTAAATTCTCTAACCTTTTTCTTTCCTCTATAGTTTGGCTCTTTTAACATTTGCTGGTTTTACCCAATCACCAGGGATGTCAGAAAAAAAAAATATTGACAGGATGCTGAGAACAGAGTAAACATATGACTTTTAAATGCCCCCAAATGAAAAAGGATTAGGCGCATATTACTGGATGGATATTCTACAGATCATTAATGCTCTGCTGTTCGCTCACATCAGTTTCCTTAATCAGGTCTCTTGTCTGAAAAACAATAAAACAATAACCCTATCAACAGAAATATGAATGTAGGGCTTCCTGGACTTTGAAAAGAGACTATGTGTAGACCTTCAGAGTGGCAGACAGCAATGTGCTGTCATGTGAGCTGGACACGACATTCTGAGAATTGTATAGAGCTGTCTGTCGCTCGAGCTGCAGTTGCTGTTGCTTGAACTTGAAAGAAGCAAAAAGACACTGCTCAGAGACAGAGATGACATGTGGGTGAAAAGGCTCCGACTTCTCTTTGCCAGCATGGGCAATGGCATGAGGTCAGGGCCAGAACTTGTAGTAGGTGAGTCAGTTTCGGTTTCTCTTTCAAAATGATTAAGGCTGAGGCTTGGATGAGTGAGTAGGAAAAGGATTTAGCGCTGAAGTTTGTTGTTTTAAGGAAGGGCCTCTTTCTGTTCTTGTAAACATTCCCAGACAAGACTCAGAGCACTGGAAAGGCCTTCTGAAAACTGGAGGGAAAGACTGGAGCCTTTAGTTGCTAAGATTTCCTTCAACAATTTCCTTCTGCACAACTTTTGACCTCCACATGACAGACTGATTATCTATAAAATCCGCAGCATTTCTTAATTTTTCTGGAGCAAAATCCTGGGTTCTTTTCCCCACTTTCTTATAATAGTGTACAAAGCACAAGCTTTGAGTGTTAGCCAGTCTTCCACTTGACCAGTTTATTTGCAGACATTTAAAGAAACTCGCCACTTTAACTCTGTTTCTTTCTCTGTAGAATGTGGTAGATGACTATGAGAACCACAGTACCTTTTTGAAGACACATATATAAAACAATGCTAGTTAGACAATTCAGGTTTAAATGTAACTACTAACCTGATTTACGTAATCCTATGAGAATGGAAAGATTGGGGCTCAACTCTTTCTCTTATCTCTCCCTCTCTAAAAGTCTTGGGGCTTGATGATGATAATAATTTACTTTTCTGGGGACATTTACTTTGATAAGGAGTTTGTGGTAGAGCTAAAGGGGTTATCCTAATAGTGGAATTGCATGCAGAAGTCAGTAGTCAGATTTAGAATGAAAAGTTCTATTTCTGGTCTTCTACTTCTAAGAATACCCTATTGCACTGATACATGGAGATAGCATCTGTGTTGTCTGATGACTCATAATTTTTAATTTTTAGTGACATTTCCTAATAAGAATTGTTACTCATCATATTCCAAAACTTTTGCTATATTTGCATTCTAAATAATAACTGAGTGTAGCTGTTGAACATCAGAAATAGTCATGTAGGGGACGAGTAGATGGTGTAATGGTTATGTTGCTGGAACCTCGTGTGGTTGATCGTGGTTCAAGTCCCAGACTCAGCAGCTTAAACTCACGCTAAGCGTGTGTACATGCATGCCCAAAAATCCCAGGAGGAGAATAGAGGAGAAGGGATTGTGGTGTGGCCATCTCCCTTGAGGGGTGATTTCTTGCCTTCTGTCTCTCTGGCAAGCACATGCACTCTATAGCAAAAATCTCTCTAAAAAATATAAATAAATAAACGAAAGAAATAGTCACATGGATATTTCTTGTCTTCAGGGTGCTTATTTAATTCCCATTAGATCAGCGGTGACAGAAAGTCAGTAAAGACCCATATAACTTACTGGGAAATTTGAAATTAATTTGCTGTTGTAGTTCAGTATCTAGTTCCATTTAAAACTATCTGGCCGTCGGGTTGGTCTTCTTGGAGAAGACTCCACCAAATATTTCATTGTAGGATGTGAAGTCAGCTTTGCTTTCTTTTTCACACACATAACATGTTAAAATGATTTTCAGGGATCAGTCTTCAGTCTAGTCGCTAAGGGAACTAGATCTTACAATGGCCAGCCACAATTTGAATCCTGGCCTTGGCAACTTGCAAAACACACCAGGTGTGCCTGTTCAAAACCCCAACAAGATAGATTAATAGAGGAAAAGGGGTGGCAGTGCGACTGTGCCCCACTGGGAGGTGCTTTTGTCCTCTTCCTCTCTCTGGCAAGCACACACACCTTCTGGCAAAAATTAATAAATAAATATTTTTTAGATTATAGAAGTCATGATATACCTTTCTCTCTTTCTTTCTCTCTCTCTCTCTCACACACACACACGTACATATAGAAATGTGTAAATTCTCTATCAGCAGGTCTGCTAAATGCTTTTCACCTGAGCCCCACATTTTATCAAACATTACTTAGAATAAGGAGGACATCTAAGATGTACGGTCTTGAAAGGCTAAGGCTAGAGAGAAATAGTAGAATTTAACTACTCATGTCCTTTATTTTATTTATTTATTTATTCATTTACTTACTTGTAAAAGGGTATTTCAGAGACAGAGAGACAGAGACAGAGAGATTGGAGAGCGAGGGAGAGGATGACAGCAACCCCTAATGAGGCGCAGTTGTGCTGCAACCACTTCTCGTCCCTGCCTCCATCCCGCTGAAGGTGACCTAGCTATTTAATGACAGTATCCTATAGCTCGAGCCGTTTTGTAAATCTTGACTAGAGAATGCTACTACCCACAATAACTTCATTTCCTCTTCCACATAAAGGGACATGTGCATTTTTGGTTATAAACGTCTATGTTCTTTCCTGAATGTGCCAGACTCTTTCTTTCTGACTTGTCTTGTGCTCTCTTTCTAACGTAGTTTTTGATCGGTCCTTCTCTCCACATTCTTCTCTAATACATCCGCCTTCTTTTTTGTACACTTGTGCTATCTAGATCACAAGCTTCTAGTTTTAGTCACTGCCACTTGTGTCCCTCAGCAAGCTTTAGGAACCAGTGAGATTGTTCATCACAGAATCTGCAGCTGCCTTTGAGACATGTGGAAGGTTGGATCACCATCCCCACCTTTTAAAAAATCTATATGACCACGTGACTTGCTTTCAATAAGATATGAATGGAAGATTTAAGAGATAGTATGTGATTTACCAACCCTCTTCCCACTCCTGCAATGGCTGCAGATACATGTTGAAATGAGTTCTCTCTCATCCTGGATTTTGGAGTTGCAACAATGAGGAGTCATTTTATATTTTATTTCTTCTCTTTTGTCATGAAAGCGCATGTGCATGCATGAGGGATAGACAGAGAGAGATGAGCATCCTCCAAAACATCTGGTCAAGCCTCGATCCCCTTCCTCCAGTTCTCTAGCCCATTTCATTTTGGGCACATGAGCATATAATCATCATTTCTGGCTGAGTAGGCTGGGGATTAAAATTTTGGCCATCATGTTGGATTTGGGTGTCTTCAGTCATGAATCACTACTGTGCTTTGGAGCCAGCACAGACCCCTTTTCTAATTCTTAATAGAACAAGTGTGAAATAAAGTATTCTATGTAGCCTATTACTAGGACATACTACACAGTAGTAAAAGCGATACCAAAAGATGAGAAATGTAGAGATTTCCTCTAACTGACTACCAAAATGTATGACAGAGAGACAGAGAGAGAGTGAAAGAGAACTTAGGGCTTCTCTCAGAAAGCTTCATTGCAGGAGTGGATTATAACCTTATAACCTGGATGCTGGTGTTAAGTGGCAAATGGTGAACATATAAAGCATATAGCCTTCTGAGGTGAGGAAGAAGATGGATATTCTCCTCAGCATCCCGCTATCTTGAGAACAATGTCTCCTTAGCTTAGAAGAGCTCCAAAGGTTTCTAGTCATTTTTTAAAGTATCTTTTATTCTCTTTTTGAACCTCGTAGAAAAAGATGTAATTCTAAGCTTCAGAGAGATCAGAAGAATATAGTATACGGAAGAACTTTCTGATTATTAGAGCTGTTCCCACCTAGCATTGGCTTTTTTGTGAAAGGCCAGATGATCACCTGGAAGAGAACTGAAGAGGAGTTTCTAGGCCATTTTAAAGTTTTCTTTAAGTGCAGGGGTCTGTCATCTTCTCTCTCAACTTTATTATTCTAGGTTTCCTCTGGAGCTGAATGGATCACACTCATAGGAACATTTCCTAAATACTATTTGGTAGTGAGAATCATCTTCTAAAATATAATCATTTCTAATTGGATTTCTCAGTTAATTACTGCAGAACTGTGAAGCTGGTGCTGAGAATAATTTGTCTGATGCTGAATAATTCAGTCACTCCAAGTGAAGCCATTGAAATGCAAAGTGTTGGCAGAACTCTTTTGAACAAAAGTTCCAGAAGTTACCCAGAAAACAGATGGCCTCAGGATTAGTTTACTCTGCCAGGATCTTGGGGACACATTTTAATCTGGCTAGTATATAATCTGAGCTGTTTCAGGCCTACCTATAGGCAAATTCCATACAGTAATGAGAAGTCATTCTGGCATATTCACAGAAGTGAACCTGAGCTTCTCAGGCACATTGTTCAACTCCATGTAGTTTCTGTGATTTAAGGGGGGTGGTAAGATGAAATCTGCTTGAGAAGGCAGGAAACCTAGTTTATAATCCCGATTTTGCCACTAATTTCTCGTGTGATCTCAGGCAAGTCTTGATCCCTACTCTGCTAACATGTCCATTCAGATGACATTCCATGAATGTGGTGTTTCTTTGCTAAAAGCAAAATTTGATCTTCTTCCTATTTAACACTGAGCACAGAAAGCTTACAGACTGCAGTGGAAAGCAGCCAGTCCTAAATTGCTACAGCTTGGTAACAGGTGTGAAGGCTAAAGGGTAATAAATGTGTATACAAATGAGTGTTAAGAAATTGTGGTTAGCTTCTTGGAGGTATTTTTACCGTCTTTGTAACTATATTTATAATGCTTTTGCATATAAATATCTCTAAGTATATGAGGGAAATCTTAATGAAGAAAAAGAAGACTGCTTTCCTGTTTTATTATATAAACACAAAAATTAGCATTAGTTAAATATTTTGAGAGGATCCAGGATACTTTTAAAATTTTTTGTTACTATACTAGCAACGTGTCATTCTGGCAGAAATACAAGAAACTACAGAAAACAAAAATATTTTGTTAACATCTTTGTATGTATTCACCTGAAACCTTTAAGATATGTATATATACTGTGCATTATGCACTTTTACTGTGTTTGCACACACATACCTTACTATTTTGTTTGCTAAAATAGAATTATTTATTTAGTCCTTTTTTCAAAAAAAATTGCTATAAGGCATGTGCATTCACTGGAGACAAACAGAAAGAGGAGAGGACTGAGATAGCGCCCTTTTGGTGTGTGTGGGGTAACGACCACTCCACATCCGTTTTCCTCCCTTCTCTGATGATGTTGGGAATGCTCTCACACACGCCCCATATGTTTTTCAAACTACTAGGTCTGGGACTTGAATCATGCAGTCATGTGGATCTAACCACTTTAACCTACGTGTCATATATTGGCTACTCATTTTCTTAACACTTACTTTTTTCAAAGTATGAAGAGGTCCTTTTATAGAACTTATGTGTTTTATAGCAGCTGAACATATTTTTTGGCTAATCTGTTCAAGTCATATGGTTTATGAGAGCAGAGATCTTATGTCTGTCTTGTTCTCCACTGCATTCTTCAAATCCAGCCAAGTCCATAGGAGTTTATCAATTGCTATGGTCTTGAGAATATTCATGGCCCCCCCCAACCGCCAAATTCATATTTTGAAACCTAATCACCAAGGTGACAATGTTAAAAGGTGAGGCCTTTGTGATGTGATTAGCTCCTGAGGGTTATGCCTCTTTAATAAGGGCATAATGGGATTAGTGCCAGTATAAAAGAAGCCCAAGGGAACTTGTCTGCTCCTTCTGCCAAGTGAGAAGATGCCTTCTGTGAACCAGGAAGTAGGTCCCTACCAGATGCCAAATCTGTTGAGGTTTTGATCTTGAACTTCTCAGCCTCTAGGGCTGTGAGAAATAAATGTCTGTTGTTTACAAGCTAACAGTTCATAGTTATTTTGCTATAGCAGCCTGAATGGATACAGGTATTCTCTAAATACTTACTGAATAAATGTGTAAGTAAGAAATTGAAACTACACCATGAACTCACATTTGTTAAAATAAGAAATACAATTATGCAGAGATACTTTAAGACCACTTAATAATATCCCAATTAATTTTCATTTGGTAAGACTCATATATATATATTAAATACTTAAAGTAATCAAGAATAGACATCCACCCACATGCCAGCCTGGGATGTGAGCTTTTCTTAAAAATGTAAATATGAAAAGGGAGTGAACATATGTGGAACAGAAAGAATGAAAACTGAGCTCTAAGTCCACATCACGTACAATCGCTCGATGTTAGTTTCTAAGAAAATGTGATGAGGCCTGTGTATGCAGGATGTGCTAGTATGTGTACATGTGAATGTGTGTATTTTTGCATATTTATAAAACCCAAGAATTAAAACAGAAAATCTGCTTCTTTAATTTGAAGATTATTTACTCATATTTCCAAAAGAAAAGCAAATATGTTGGTCCAATAAATTTGTACGTTCAGTGCATTAATACGAAATAATAATAATAATAAATAATAGCATGAGCTGCTGTTAAAATTAAGTGACAATCTGACATATTAAGCAGTTTACAAGGTACTTCAGAAGTATGATAAGAATAATAAAATAGTGCATTTATAACCCATTTGAACTGAAAATACGAATATTAAGCTCATTTGAAATATTAGTGTAAGATGAAGCTTCAAAAACCCAAATTTGGCAAGTTTTTATTTCAGCAGAGCAAATACATGATATGGAATTTGAGAATTAAACAGATACATTAGAATGTGAATGAAAATATGTTTATAGGATCCACTAAAGAAATTTATTGTAACCCTTCACAACTTAATGATAATGAAATAAACATTAGAATAATGTATTTCTCTACTACACATCCAAAATTATAAATGAGTTGTATTACAGTTTTATGTATTCATTGTTTGTTTTCCTTAAAATGTGTTTTCCATAAAGGAATTGTGGGGTGTTTTGTTTTGTTGTTTTTGCCATACGGTGAATGTGCTTGCCAGAAAGACAGAGAGGGAGAGTAAGAAATTATCCCCAGAAGGGATGGCCACACTCTAATCCCTTTTCCTCAGTTATCCTCTCAAGATTCAGGGCATGCATGCACAGGCATCTGCGTGATTTTCAAGCCATTGGATGCAGGACTGGAACTGTGGTTGGCCATAGCACCTGCTGGCCCCCATCAAGGAATGTTTTAAATAATGGTCCTATTGCTAAAGCATCCATAACAATTACTAAAGTATTCTCAAATGATATTATAAGAACAATATGCTTTAATTAAAATTAATGCCCCTTATACATTGTTCAGGAAGGCATTCTGAATTTCACATGAAATTCTAGAAATGCTTCCCTTCAGGCAATAAAAATGAGGATGCGTGAATGCAAAGATGTACAGTAAACGTTCGGTGCTAAAAAAACATTGTCTAGGACCTATGTGCCTGGCTATTGAGAATAAGGCATTTGGCTAGTATATAGAAAACTGAATCACTCATTTTATGTAACTTTAAATAGCCACCTGTGGGTTAGACAGCAGACATCTAGTTTGCTTGCCTAATCTGTTACAAACTGCATTAGAGAGTTGGGTTGAGGGGAGGAGAGTAGGGTAGTTTACCCTTGTTGGTTGACCATGATAGTGGGACAGTGTAGTACGGATTTAGGCCTCTTACAAACTCACTGTTTACAAACAAATTAGTGCTATTACATGCTTTCCCCTGTCTCACATTCTCTTCTTCTTGATCCTGGAAAAGACCTCTTTAATCTTTAAGATCCAAATTTAATGTTTCCTTTGTAAAGTCAAACTTGACTTAATTACTATGCTCTCTGCATACGTAGAAATTAATACCTGCTTCATACAATGTCTCACATCTGTAGGCTTTTTAAAAAAGAGCTTTGGAACCAGCAGTTGGTGTAATGGCTATGTCATTGAACTCCCATGTAGCCAACCATAGTTCGAGTCCCAGACCTGGTGGTTTAAACTCACACTGGGCTCGTGTGTGTGCATGCCTAAGATCCTGAGAGGAGAATGGAGGAGAAGGAATTGTGGTGTGGCCATGCCCCCTGGAGGTGATTTCTCGCTTTCTGTCTCTCTGTCTCTTTCTGTCTTTTTGGCAAGCACACTTGCCCTATAGAAAAAAACCTCACCAACAAAACCCCATAAAAACAAAAAAGGCTTCATCCACAAACTTTATCTTATGCATATTTTACTCTTCAATGTTATTAACATTTTTAGTTTAATGGGTGAATGATAACTCTATGAAAGATTGAATAAATGAACAAAAGTGTTAAATTTTGACCTTTCTTCAAAGAGTTCATCACAGAAATAGACATAAATATGTTTTCCTATTCTGTGATTTTTCTACAAACATTTGTAAAGACACTCTACTTAGGTCATAAATTGAGCTATATTGCACAACCTTGTATGGAAGAAATAGAAAAGTCATTTCTGCTAAAAATAATTTAAGTTATAAATAAAATATTAATTCAATATTCACTAATTCTTGTTTTGGAGCATGAGGGACTCTCTGATGAAATAATTTTATTTTACCTAGACCAGGTTGAAGATGTATTGTTTTCCTAGAAAAAAAATATTTAAAAAATAACTTTCATTTTTTTCCATAGTTTTACTATTATTAGTGATGACATTTAATATAGTTGAATTGATTATTATATAGGACATAGCATCAGATTGTGTAGAAAATAAATTATCTAGAGAGTAAAGAAGACATAAAAATATACTTACGCACTTAATATTAGAAGCACTGTGACATCAAGGGGAGCACACACAGGAATGGATTCTTAGGGGAGACATGTGATTACCTGTTTCAAGATGGTTTACAAGCTTCTAAGACTACATACTATTTAGATTATATTTCACTTAAGAGAGCAGACTTGCCATAGGTAATTAGCTATGTGAAACCTACAGTAAGGGTTCAGTTAATAAAAAAAGATATAAAATATAAATGATTAATATACCATACACATTGTGTGAGTGACTTATGAGCAGAGGGATATGTATTTACTAATTTCCCATGGAAATTAATGTGCAAAAGACCAACCCACTCTAATCTTGGTTCACAAAGGCCCACCTCCAGGGAGGATTTTGATTAATGCCTTTAGTACGTTCAACATAAAATGATCACATTCTCTGAAACATCTCATTCTTTCAGCTTAGAGATTTTCTTGCTATAAGAATTTCTGTAATCAGAACAAAAATTTGCATCTGACTCAAGCTTATCTAGTGGATGACTTTGTTTATTTATCTATCTATTTATTTATTTATTTATTTAAACATTTATTTATTTATCTATTTATTTGTTGTGATTTTCAAGCCACCAGGTCTGGGACTGGAACCACAGTCTGCCATGTGGGAATCCAGTGACCCAGCCACCACACCACCTGCTGGCCCAATAACTACTTTATATTTAAAGAAATTTCAATAATATAATATTTTATTATGCAGAGAATCTGCTTTATTAAAGAGCATCAAAGAACAGTGTTACTATCTATATGAGAGCATGTGATTATTTAATATTTATCCTCTTTTCCTACTTTTATGTTACTAGTTTATTGACAAATTTCTTTATTTTTCTAGAAGGTGTTATGGACTTGCTAGAGAGAGAGAAAGTGATAAAGAGAAAGTGGGAGAACACTCTGTAGGGGGAGTGGCCTTACTGTAATCCCTTCTCCTCCATTCTCCTCTCAAGGAGCAAGGGTAGGTGCTCAGTGTATTTTTTCAAGTTGCTGGGTCCAGGACTTGAATCACACGGTTGACCATGTGGGACCCAGTATCCTTAACCACCCTTTTGGGATCTTGGGCATGTATGCATATGTGCCTAGCATGTTTTTCAAGCCACGGGGTCTGGGACTCAAACTGTGCTTTCAGATATGTAATATGCAGACACCTTAACCACTATGCCACTAACTTGTCCAAATATGCACTCTTCCTAAAGCTGGTTTTGGTCTAGACAAATTGTTTGTTCAAAAGTTAAACTTAGAGGATCAGACAGTTGTTACGGTGGTTAAGGTGTCTGCATCCCACATGGCAGACTACTTTGTTCAAGTCTTGGATCTGGTGACTTGAAAACCATGAGGGTTGCATGCATATGTATGCCCAAAATCCTGAGAGGAGAATGGAGAATGGATCGCACTGTGGTCATTTCCCCCCCCCAACCCCCAAGGGGTTACTTTCTCATTTCCTCTCTCGCTGTCTCTCTCCAGTGAGGGTGCATGCTCTATAGCAAAATAATATTTTTTTAAGAGTTAAAAATGTGTTCTTGTGTGTTCTTATGTTTTTTTTTTTTTTTTTTTTTTTGAGAGATTTTCACTATAGGGCGCGTGCGCTTGCCAGACAGACAGAGAGAGACATAGAGACAGAAAGCGAGAAATCACCCCCCAGGGGGGATGGTCACGCCGCAATCCCTTCTCCTCCATTCTCCTCTCGGGATCCTGGGCACGCACGCACACGCGCCCGGCGTGAGTTTTAAGCCACCGGGTCCGGGACACGAACCGCGGTCGACTACGTGGGAGTCCAGCGACATAGCCATTACGCTAACTGCTGGTTCCCAAAATGTGTTCTTATGTTTAGAGAGAATCATTTCCTTCAAATCCTACAATCTTCTAAGTAACCTTGTATCTAATAAATAAATAGGTTACCTTTCTAGTCTAAATAACCTTCCTCCTGCTGTAACAGCTTTGGATTACATTTCTCATCCTTATCAACCATTTTAAAAAGTTTTCCATTGTTTACTAATTAATCTCAGTCATTTATTTAACAAATCCTAATTGAGTTTGTACTATGTGTCAGAAACTATGCTGAGTGTTGGTGTATGGCGGCTTCTGCTCTCAATTATATGACATTATGGAAGAAGTGACTAATATTAAGCAAACATGCAGGTAGTACGTAATTAATAATTATAATAAGTGATAGGAAAAGAAGGATAAACGCAATTTAGATTGATGAGAGATTTAACAGGAAAGGCTGCTCTAAGAAATGATACATGAGCTGAAATACAGAGAATCAGTGGGAAGCATTCACAAAATCCATCTGTGGAGGGACAGGATGAGGTGCATTAGGTGGTGGTGGTGAGAGACTGCAGTGGGGAAGACAAGTCTAAAAGCCCTCTGGATAAGGCAAATCCCACATTGGAGGAATTATCACAGGTTAGTTGGTGGAAAATAACGTGTGACAATATGAAGTAGAGGAAGCAATCTTGTTAGAACATCCAACCTCATGAAGGTCATGAGAAAGAATGCAATCGAACTTAAGAGGAAAAAACATGCCACCTAGAGTTTTACGTGAAATTGTCCATACTTTTTAAAATTAACATTCTATTTATTCACTACAGGAAGTATGAGCAATCACCTAGCATTCAGAATATTGTCCTATTATGAGTGAGAGATCATGGAGTTTTGGGCCAGGAGGTAGTAAGTAGTGATGGGAAAATGGACTCAAAGTACAAATGATTGCACATAGAGAGTGAGGAGAAAGGAGGTGAAAGAATGATTTCCAGTTCTCTGACCTGCAGATGTTGGTGTTTGGGGGTGACATTCACAGAATGAGTAAAGCCTGTGTAGTTATGTGTTTGTGGAAGTTGGTTCAGAGCTGAATAGACATAGTAAAATTTTGGGACAGGCAAAGTTTTAGATTGTCTGGAAGGTACAAAAGTAGATCCCTCAAGCAGATGTATGAATATGAAAACGTGAAGCTCATATAAAAATCTGGGTTGGATACAATATTTGTGAATATTTGAATGTGGATGTTAATAACACCAAACATCGATCATCATTTGAAGCATTGTGCACATATTGTAACATTCAATTGTCCATATGACCTTATGAAATAGTTAGTATTATGCCTACTTTAAGGGTGGAAAAGCCAAGGTTCAAAAATAGCTAGTACAGAACCAGGATTAGAGTATTCTCTGTCTTGGTCCACAGCCCTGCTCCCATCTATTACACTCTGCTGTCTCAGGAACGCCTGACTCTTATATATCAACTGTATCTTTAATGACAAGGATATGGTTTTTCTTCTCTATCAGAGATATTACAAAGGTTTCAATAAATTATAAAAAGCAGAAATTATCCCCTATCTTCTTCAGATTTCAGGACATAATTCTAATCTCAATCGTCATTCGTGCATGTGATAATAATCTATTTGGAACTGATATTGATGGACTACATATAGAGGAAAGAAGCCACAGTTTACTAGAGAGAAGTTGACCAAGAATTTGAAAACATTAGCTAGACACTTAATAATAACTATAATAATGATAATTTAAAAAAAGAAAATATGGACTTATAGACACTGAGGGGAGAGAGAGCTTCAAAAGAGAAGAGGTCAACTGTGTACACTGATGCTACAAGATCTAGTTAGTATCATTATAAAATACCAATTCCTCATAAAATATTCTAATTTAAAGAAAAGAGTGTTGGAATGTATGGATTTAGTTATAGTCCCAGCCATATTGAGCATGGAATAGTTCCCCTAATCTGTCTAGATTTTCAGTTCCTAATCTTTTATTTTTTCTTTTTTTGGAGAGGTTTTTGCTATAGGGCATGTGCACTCGCCAGAAATACAGAGAGAGACTGAGAGATAGAAAGCGAGAAATCATCCCCAGAGGGGATGACCACACTGCAATCTCTTCTCCTCCATTCTCCTCTCAGGATCTTGGGCATGCACGCACACGTGTGAGTTTAAGCCACTGGGTCTGAGACTCGAACCACGGTCAACTACATGGGAGTTCAATGACATAGCTATTACGCTAACTGCTGGTCCCTTCAGTTCCTAATCTTGAAAGTAAGTGTGAACCAGATAGATTGCATGAGTTCTTTCTTCTTATTAATATTATTTTATTATTTATGGATTTTCAATATTTTATAATAGTGATAAATTTTTTTCTTTTTCTTTTTAAAAGGCTACATTTCTTTGGGTAAGTATCATATTGTCACTTATGTCCATAAGAGGACTTGTAATGGACAGCACAATTCCCATGTGGAAAGTCAGTTTATAGACGGACACTGGGCAAAGAGTCTACTTTATGGGTAGTGAAAGTTATAAAGAGTTTATGTCACATAGAATAGATTCAAATTTCTTCATGGAACATGATTTATTTTATGCTTATGCATAATCTTCTTTATCTCCACAAAAAATATTGGGTCACAGGGAAAGTCATAATGTATTTTTTGCATGGAAAAACAGAAAATTATGTCATGATTTCCCAATGACCTAATATTTATACATAAGCAAGTTTAAAAGGTTCTCAAGTGTCTGGCTTTAAGCCTTCGAAAGTTGTTTAGTTTGGCAAGTTCCTCAAGAACTTGTTTCTGACATTGGCATGCGTGTAGACAGAGAAACACTACATTTGCTGAACATTGTGGATGCATCTGCAATTCCAAATGGCATTCACATTTAGTTATACCCTTCTGTCTTTATGAATCTTCACTTACTCTCTGATTAATACATGAAAATAATGAATCCGAGAGAGGATCATCTTATTCTTCAGAAGAACGTGAGGGATTGATTGCTATTCAAGTAAATGAGGACAGCTACCAAATATTTTATGTGGCCCAATAAAGATGGAAATGTACTATCTTTCTCTTAATATGGACAATTGTTCTACCTCAATAACAAGTGAGTTTAATGTGCTGTTATGACTAGTAAATGAGTTTGCTATTCCTACTGATGTTTATTCTGACTTAGAGGACATTGCAGTGCTCAAGGATTAGCTGGAGATAGAGAAAAAGTAGTACTTCAGGTCTCTGTTAATATAGCTCAATGGTTCTGTAAATATTATGTACAATAGAGAAGACCCAATGCAGTGTTGTTGAGTTGAATGAATTTAAATTGAGCTTCCTGGCTCTCAGCTCAAACGCTGTTCATCTGATCTCTCAGATCAAATGCTATTCCTCTGATGTACAGGTGATTTGACATTTGCAAGGATTCATGCCATTATAATTAAAATAGGGATAATGCTATCTCTCGTGTAGGTCTGTTGAGAGTTAAACAAAATAATGTACATAAAACTTAAATAAAATTCTGGGCATATAATACATAATCAGTTGTTTACAGTAGTTTGCATGTTCATTTTACTGTTATTATTGTTAGAATAATCCTCACATTGCAGACTGATATTATGAAGAATAAGCTATCACAATTTGTAAATGATAATCAAATATTTTATAAATCAAAATTTGTTATGAACTGATATCAAAAGCAGGGAATCACTTATTGAAATTTTGCCCCACTATTCTTATATTTTTATAAGATTTATTAATTTTTGAGTTATATGAAATATATTTGATTAATTTGTTCTTGTAATATAAAAAAGGACTTGTAAAATAAATGCATTGAATAAGTTATAGCCTCAAATCAAGGACAATTGTGTAGAGAACTGTAGTGCTAATTAAGCATTGGCAATAACATATGTATAAAATATATGTATTCAGTTAATAAAATTGCTCACACTTTCTTTTTTTTAATAAAAGATTTTTGCTAAAGGGCACATGTGCTCACTAAAGAGACAGAAACAGAGACAGCGAGAAGTCACCTCCCATGTGGAATGGCCACTCCACAATCCCTTCTCCTCCACTTTCCGCTTGAGATTTTTGGCACACATTCACATATACCTAGCTAAGTTTTAAGCCTCTGGGTCCAGGACTTGAACTGTGGTAGACTAGGTGGGATTCCAGCAACGTAACCATTATACCATCTGCTGGTCCCATTCACTTTCTATTCTCAATAAATTCCTTTTGACTGAGTGAATTTATGGCATTTAGAATTTTTCCCCTTGTTTTTAAGAAAATCCAGAGGTCTACTCAGAAAAGTTACACTACAAATTAGATGCTAATACCTCTATTTATTTTTGAGAATTTTTTGCTATAGGACATGTGCACTTGCGAGAGAGACAGAAAGTGATAAATTAATCCCCCCCCCACCCCTCCAGGAAGTGATGGCCATACCTCAATCCCTTCACCTCAATTCCTTCTCCTTCATTCTCCTCTCAGGATTTTGGGTACACACTCACACCTGCCTGGCATGGGATTGCTAAAGTCTCTTTTTCAATAAATTCTGATAGTCTCCATTATGTTTATTTGTTAATTCATGTGTTTGGTATTTATTGTGAGCTCCAGAAATCACAATCTTATGAAAATTTCTTAATCTCTAGAATATTAAGCAAAATTAGCCAATTATTGGGGAAATTTGGTTATTCATTAAATAAAGATATACTGAGCACCTACTCCAGGCTGATCATTGACCAAAACAGGGTACACAAAAAGGTAAAAAGAAATAGCTTCCATCAGTAGTAATTTCAATTTAATTGGAAACTTATGCATATATAAAAACAATACCACATAAGCCAGACTGCTAAGCGTATGTAGAGGAAAAGATTACATGTGGATAAAGTGACTAAAATTTTCCAAAGGAGCTGGTCAATTTTCTCAGGAAAGGTGGTATCTAACACCTTGCATAAAGCCAGAAAAAAAAGGAAGATTTTTATTCAGTTAAGGAAATAGAAAAAAATAAAAGAATAAAGTGAGAGAAAAAACATTTTTAAATGATGAAACCAACATAGGCATGTACATGCACATACAAAATAAAGAGCATACGAAGTAGTGAGTAATTGAAAAAATATTTTTCTTTTCTCTCTCAAGAAATTTGCTAGAGGGCATCTGCACTTGCCAGAGAGAGAGAGAGGGAGAGGGAGAGGAGAAACTACCTCATCATAAGGAATGGTCACACTACAATCATTTCTCTTCTATTTTCCATTCCTTTTAGGATTTAAAGAGTTTTTCAAGCCACTGGGTCTGGGACTCCAACTGTGGGTCAGCTATGTGGGACCTGGCTGTCTTAATCACAAGAACATAGAGATAGCCCAAGGAAAATATTTTTCAAAACCAAGTTCTAACTAACTATATGGAGGTCATACAGAGTTCTTCTCAAGTCTTACTAGTGAGTTAATTTATAGTGATCACAACAGTTTTCCAATTTTTAAAGGCTTATTCATTTATTTATTGAGAGAGAGAAGCACTCTCCACAGGCTTACCATGCTGCAATCCCCCCTCCTTTCCTGCAGCCTGCCAGGCCGTTAGGATTGTACGTATGCCCAGGATATTTAGGTCTACCTGGGCGCCGAACCTTGGGTCTTCCATGTGCCTGTAGTATAATGAAGTGGTGCCCTACCATATGTGTCACCATGGCTGGGACAATAGCTATCCAATTTTTTTTTTTTTTTTGAGAGGGTTTTTCTATAGGGCACGTGCACTTGCCAGAAAGACAGGGAGAGACAGAGAGAAAGAAAGTGAGAAATCACCCCCCGGGGGGGGGGGATGGCCACGCACGGGGGGGGGGGGGATGGCCACGCTGCAATCCCTTCTCCTCCATTCTCCTCTCAGGATCTTGGGCACTCTTTCACACGCGCCCGGCGTGAGTTTAAGCTGCCGGGTCTAGGACTTGAACTGCAATCAACTATATGGGAGTCCAGCGACATAGCTATTACACTAATTGCTGGTCCCCCAATTTTTATAATACAGACTGAAGTGCAAATGCTGTAGGAAGTCTTTTAAGATGTACCACAAATACATGAGGCTGAATTTCATAGGAGAAGAATTTGTGACTTAAACTTACTAATGATCATTTTGCTTAATAATTGATCTCCCTTAGATTTAAATCCAGCACTTCTGAGACTATCTGTTGGCAGTTGTCGTGACAACTTGTTTCTCCAGTTTAACTCTTCATGTTTTTAGAATACAGAATATGGGGAACCAGCAGTTAGCGTAATGGCTATGTCGCGGGACTCCCACGTAGTCGACCGCGGTTCGTGTCCCGGACCCGGTGGCTTAAAACTCACGCCGGGTGCGTGTGCGTGCGTGCCCAAGATCCCGAGAGGAGAATGGAGGAGAAGGGATTGCGGCGTGACCATCCCCCCTGGGGGGTGATTTCTCGCTTTCTGTCTCTATGTCTCTCTCTGTCTGTCTGGCGAGCGCACGCGCCCTACAGTGAAAATCTCTCCAAAAAAAAAAAAAAAGAATACAGAATATGCAAATATATGACATCCAGATAGAGAAAGCATTCCAGTCTACTTCTAATATTCCAGTGGTTTAGATGGGGTTTTCCTTTCTCTGAGTTTAAATTAATTATGTTGTACTAGATTTTTTAGATATCCTTAGTTTGGTGTCTTGTCTTCATTTGGGTGACTATATACTTTACTTAAATTGGGCTGTTTTGCCATATTCCCATATGATAACTTTGTAAATATATGTTTGCCTTCTCATAGATACGTGACAATCAAGAAGAACGATGGAGCCAGCTGGTGCTGTGGTAGTTGAGGCAAATGGATCCCATGTGGACAACTTGGTGGTTTGAGACCCAGTCTGAGTGGCTTGAAAACACACTGGGAACATGTATGCATGCCCAAAATCCCAAGGGAAGAATGGAGGAGAGATTACAGCTTGGCTACCCCCCCAACCCCCAGGAGTGATTTCTTACTTGCTTTCTCTCTCTCTCTCTCTCTCTCTCTCAGTCTGGTGAGCACATAGACCCTACAGCAAAAACTAAAAACAAAGCAAAACCCAAAAGAAAAATGGTAATGAATGAAGTAGTCCTTGAGTGGCTTATAAAAAATAAATACTCAATCTCTAGTTGTAGATTACTCCCACTGTTAAGTTTTAAAATATTGGAATATTTAAACATGCATAAGTATTAATAATTTATTATTATTTGTCTTTTCCATGAGCAAAATTCTCAAGACATGAGAGTAGAAATGACTAAAATAGGTATTTAAAACCAGTTGTTACCCTGTTCACAGATAGTATGATTATATACATTAAAACCCCAAAGGAATCAATAAATAAATCTTCTTAGAATTAATAAATAAATTCAGTAAAGTAGCAGGATAAAAAATAAATATATAAGAAAATTATAGCACTTTTATACAGCAATAATGAACAGACTGAGAAAGAATTGTAAAAAACAGTTCTATATACAATAGCCACAAAATGAATAAGATATCTGGGAATAAGTCTAACCAGAGAGGTGAAAGACCTCTACAAGGAAAATTATGAAAAATTGAAAAAAGAGGGACCAGCAGTTAGCATAATGGCTATGTCACTGGACTCCTACATAGTCGACCGTGGTTCGCATCCTGGACCCGGTGGCTTAAAACTCACGCCGGGCGCGTGTGCGTGCGTGCCCAAGATCCCAAGAGGAGAATGGAGGAGAAGGGATTGCAGCATGGCCATCCCCCCCTGGGGGGGTGATTTCTCGCTTTCTATCTCTCTGTCTCTCTCTCTGTCTGTTTGGCGAGCACACACGCCCTATGGCAAAAACCTTTGAAAAAAAATTGAAAAAAGAAATTAAGAATAATAACAAAAAATGGAAAGGCATTCATGTTCTTGGACTGGAAGCATGAATATAATAAAAATGTCAGTTCTACCCAAAGTAATTTACATATTCAAATTGCCAGTGACTTCTTCACAGAGGTAGAAAAACAATCATAAAATTTGTCTGAAATCATAAAAGACCCATATCATCAAAATAATACTGTGCAAAAAGAATAAAGTAGGAGGCATTTCACTACCCAACATCAAAATGTACTAAAAGTGATGATAACCAAAACAGCATGCTAGTGGTACAGAATTAGACACATTGATTAACAGAACACAGAATCTAGAACAACCTCCCAAACCATACAGCCAACTGATCTTTGACAAAGGGTACAAGACAATGCAGTGGATAAAAGAAAAGAGAAACAGCAAATTGTGCTGGAAGAACTGGATATCCACTTGCATGAAAATGAAATTAGACCCCTGTCTCTCACCATTAACAGGAATCAACTCAAAATGGATCAAAGATTTAAATATAAAGCCTGGAAGAAGTATAAAAATACTGGTAAAAAAACTCTTGAAGAAATTGACGTAGGCAGAGATTTCTTAAATAAGACCCCCAAAGTACAGGCAATAATTCTCAAAATAGACAAGCCAAAGTACATCAAACTAAAAAGCATCTTCTCAACAAAGGAAACAACAATTAGTGAAAAGACAACCCTTAGAAAGGGAGAAAGTATTTGGACATTATTCCTCAAACAAAGGAGTGATAACCGGAATATTAGGGAACTCAAGGAGCTCACTTAAAAAAGAAAAAAGAATAATCCAATTAAAATAATGAACGTTCTTCCAAGGAATACTTACAAATGGCCAAAAAGCATATGGAAAATGTTCAAAATCTCTTTTCATAAGGGAAATGCAAATTAAAAGCACAATGAGATACCATTTAACTCTAGTAAGAATGGCTAGAATAAAAAAAAAAAAAGATTAAGATTGTAAGGTTGTATATTTTTCTTTTCTTTCTTTCTTTCTTCTTCTTCTTCTTTTTTTTTTATTTTAGAGGTTTTTTTCCTATGGGTGTGTGCGCTCACCAGAAGGTAAGAAACAGAGATAGTGAAAAGGAAAGTGAGAAATCACCCTCCGGTGGGGGGAAGGCCATACCACAATCTCTTCTCTTCCATCCTCCTCCCAGAATCTTGGTCATGCACACACACACCACTGGCATGAGTTTCAAGCCATCAGATCTGGGACTTGAACTGTGGTCGGCAATGTGGGAGTCCAGTGACATAATTGCTATGCCTTCTGCTGGCTCCAAGGATTATAAACCTTTAAAACCCATTTAACATTTAAAAAATATATATATACTTCCTCTTCGATGCCAAAGTAGCTAAAATTGCAGTTGATTGTTGGCACAATCAGTATAAAGTTTTAGTTAGAAATCAGGTAGTTGTTCACTTACATAAACTTTTTATGGTAAAAGGAAGAGATCTTGTTCTGTGCTATATAAAGTGAGAGTGAATGAGGCCACATTTTGTTATTTTGTTCAGTTTGAAGAGCTTCTTATTAAATGTGAATGGTTGTTCTAATTATAGGGATGGAACAAATGGAAACAATAGAGCAAAAACAAATATCAAAAGAGAGAAATTAAAAATAAGAGGGAGCATAAAATATGTAACTATAGGAAGACAAAAACCAGAAACATCTATCTGAAACAAAGCAGAGAAAAAAATCACATAAAGGGTCAAAGCAGGTGAATTCAAGGAATAACAAGTATTGTAATGAGTGGAAACTGGAAAGAATTAGTCATTTAAAATTAAATTTAAATCAGTCTGGCTGTTAGTGATTTTGTGTGTGTGTGTGTGTGGAGATAGCAGAGGACAGGTCAGTTAAGAGGCTAGGGTGTGGTTGTGAATTTAAAGACTGTTCTTGATGTAGCTTATTATGTAGAAATGCATTTATGGAAAAGAGGTATTTATTTAATTTTGAGAATTCCATTTGTACCTAAAAAATAGTCGCATACTTTTTGATATCCTGATTTTGCTAACTCTTGTAACATCAGTCTAGATGTTTTAGGTCATCAGGAAAGTCATGGCATATTGTTCTGGGTCTTTCTATGCAAAAATGCATCATGCCTTTCCTGATGACCCAATAGTAGACAATAAGCTAATAGGTAAAAGCAAAGAAAGATGAAATATTACATGTAAGGGGTCCTGCAGAAGTTAATGGAATCATACGCATTACAAAAACCATGCATGGATTTCAAAATTTTTAGCACCAAATAAACTTGTACTTCAATTTTATGTTCCACAAACTTTTTGATATCCTCTTGTAGTGTAATAAGAAAACAGAGCTAGGAGAGTGTCACAAAGAAAATTGACTGAGAATAGATAAAAATGAGCCATGAGGTTTATAGAAGGAACAAAAGTGAACCAAGCTGTGATGTGCAATGGTTGGCCAGGTAACAGCATGAAATCTAATGTAGCATGAAAGGCCATTAACTGTGATATAACCGTTGTGGGTAGGTTCCATCACTGAGGTGTCCTCCCTTCTCCCCCATTTGCCTTCTCTCCCAGATACCTGGCTGCTGGTCTGACGGATCTTAAGAATACCTTTTTGACTATGACCTTTACCGCATGGAACTGGCCCTCAGCCTGGGCCATTAAACAGGTATGCACACCCCTCTCACATTAACATCCCACATTAGAAGCACTAACTCCTAACCACACTCTGCAGATTCTGTTAATTGATAAACTAACCTCTTACTGTAACCTTTGAGCAATGTATGTAGAAACCAGACCCCTGTCTTGGTGACAAGGAATCTGCATTGATCTTTAATAGATTTATGAATGCTTTGTTCTTATTGTATAAATTGCGCCTGTGCTCAGGATGGCACAGACCATCCTCCACCTGGCTATCAGTGGAGCATCATTTCCTATGTAAGTAAACTCATGTCTTTCCCTTCCAGACTTCCAGGTATGCTCTGGGAAGTCATCTCAGGTTTGGGGCCTCCAGGTATGCTCTGGGAAATCATCTCAGGTTTGGGGCTTCCAGAGCAACCATCCTGTTTGCCATGTTCTCAAATGTGTAAAGAAAGAGGAAAATGTAGTTTAGAAATGGTTATATTAAATATGGTTAAAAAAAATCTTTGGCAGTTGAACTTAAATCCTTAACTCTTAGAAAAATGATAATGGTTTGCAGTTTACAAGGCAATTTGACTTATTGCTTTTGTTCAATTATGTCTTTGTTATGTAAAATTGTTCACATGCTAACAAGATTCTAGATAGGCGGAATTTCCTCTCTGGATCATGTAGGAAATACATAGCATTAAATATTCATCCTAGTCCTACATTATCGGTATGACCATAGAAGATAACTACACAATAGACCCCTTCAGCATCAGGAAAGACATTCGACAGAACTGCATTACGTCATCATATCTGTGTTGTATGCAGTCTGTGAGAAAGAAACAACATTTAAATGAAAGGAACTGAGAATTTTTCTGGAAGGGTAGCTTGAAAATGAACATAAAGAATATAATAATTTAAAAGAAAGGCTATTCTTAAAAAAAAGATAGCTTGTTTTATAAAATCCTTGTCTTAACATTGAACTAGTAACATATTAATTTAAGTCATACATAATTTTAACATTAATATTAATGCTAATATTGTTATAATGTAAAACATTAATAATAAAACAATTTAATATTAAAGAAGGTGACTATTACATTATGTAAAAGGTTTGGCATTCTATGAAAATCACTGACAAAAGCCTATTTGTAATATTAGTCTTGAATGAAAGAATGCTAAATATGGGAGCAATGCATTAATGAAATATATCTTTTTTCCTAAATTTTAAAATATTAATGAGAAGAAGATTACACCATACAAAAGGCATATTTTGATAGTAATGACCAGAATGTACTATGAATAAGAATGATATCATTAGGAAACTTGTTTTCTGTTGTAACTTCTGTACAGAAGAGATCTAGTCATATATGTGTATTTGAGAAATTTTTTTGTTTCCTTTTTGCTTTACCTTCACAATTAAAGAAACACAGATCCTATGTGTCCTACCATTATTAATTTTCTCAACTACTAAAGCAACCTCTTAAGTGCTTGCCCTATCTTGTGTATTTCTGGAAAGATGAGGTAGCAAAAGCATAACTGACTCTGAGAGAAGAATGAGCATGGTGATTGGGAAACAGAAAAGACCAGACCGAATGTGGGAATGAATGGATGAATAAAAAATGATCAAAGTCTAGAGTGTTGGTGTATTTATTTATTTACTTTTATAAAGAGATTTTTGCTATAGGGTGAATGCACTTGCTGGAGACAGAGATAAAGTGAGAAATCACTCCCCTGAGGGATGACCATGCCATAATCCCTTCTCTTCTATTCTCTCTTGGGATTTTGGGCATGGACACACACACATCTGACATGAGGTTCAAGCTCCCTGGTCTGGGACTCAAACACTTGGACTCCTACATGTTAGCCATGTGGAATTCCAGTTGGTCATGTGGTTTCCAACTCCCTTAATCACTGGCCTATAGGACCAACTCCAGAATGATATTTAAAAACATTCAATTGATTTCTAACTCTGGTTTAAAACGTCAATGATCTTCTACTGCCCTCAGGATTAAATTACAAATCCTTTAAATACTCCTGGGCTTATCACTTGCCACTGTTTTCTTTGCAATTTACTGTTATGTCAATAGAGATGATATGGTTGTAAAATTTAATATAGAGACCAGCAGTTAGCATAATGGCTATGTCGCTGGACTCCCATGTAGTCGACCACAGTTCACGTCCCCGACCTGGTGGCTTTAAACTCACGCCAGATGTCTGTGTGTGCATGCGCAAGATCCTGAGAAGAGAATGGAGGGGAAGGGATTGTGGCGTGGCCATACCCCCTCGGGGGTGATTTCTCGCTTTCTGTCTCTCTGTCTCTCTCTGTCTGTCTGGTGAGCACATGCACCCTATAGCAAAAACAAAGAAACAAACAAACAAACAAAAAACCTCTCCAATAAATAAATAAATAAATAAATAAATAAAATTTAATACAAATAGAATAATTGCAAATTAGTTTGCCACATTATGTTCTAGTAAGCATGTTTCATGCATTTATTCATTAATTCTCATAACCCTACAAGGAGGTGTCATTACAAGTGCTATTCAGTAATGGAAAACTGAGGAATAAAGAGTCTAAGAAACTTGTTCAAGTGAGAAACTTCACCTAGTGAGACAGTTACTTATGTAGCATCTCCATATTTGTGCCTTGGATTACTTCTGGGCTTAGGAGTCAGCCATAATGAGTTCCAAATGCCAGATCTTCCTCTTTACTGGATGGTAATACAAGGCAAATTATTAAAATATCTAGTCCTCATCTTCTTCTACTGCAAAGTCAATATGATAAACTTTTTTCAAACGGTTATATATGAGAAGAATTTGAGATAACATGAAGTACAAATCACAGTACTTAGCATCTAATACATGTTCATAAATGCCAGGTATTATCATTGCTACTATTATAAAAATTATTATTCTTTGCAGTTTCTTGGTTCGGTGTGTTATATGATGCTTATGAAACTTTACAAATGCTGTTCTTGCCAGCAATATTTCACCCCTCAATTTCTCCTCTTTTGCCTGGCTGACTCTTATTTGCCCTTTCGGTCTCCATTTCAATGTCTCTTCTATAAAAACAACCATGATCCCTTAAGCCTGGGACAGTGTCCAGCCTCTCAAGTTAGTGGAATCCTGTATTAGTTAGCTTTAGTCAGCTTTATTGGAATCTTCTGTTTTATTTACCAAATCCTCCGATCACTAAAAAGTTCTAAAAAAAAGAAAATTAATTTCTTCCATGAAAGAGAGATACAGAGAGACAGACAGACAGACAAAGAAAGCACCCCTAAGAAAGTCTTGGTGCCATAACTCAACTCAAGTCTGAGTCAGCCATGGCTCATGGGCATGCACATACCTACTGCACTAAGGGAGGTCTCCAGATATAAGCCTGGAACATGCCCATGTGGGTCAGCCTCGCAGAACCTCTTGCCTTACTGCTGTGCTACTATGTGGTCCTTAATAACTAAACACATTTTTTTTTTTGAGAGATTTTCACTGTAGGGCGCGTGCGCTCGCCAGACAGACAGAGAGAGACATAGAGACAGAAAGCGAGAAATCACCCCCCAGGGGGGATGGTCAC
>NW_006200179.1:963064-994482 GCF_000334495.1 Tupaia belangeri chinensis
TAATGGCTATGTCGCTGGACTCCCATGTAGTCGACCACAGTTCACGTCCCCGACCTGGTGGCTTTAAACTCACGCCAGATGTCTGTGTGTGCATGCGCAAGATCCTGAGAAGAGAATGGAGGGGAAGGGATTGTGGCGTGGCCATACCCCCTCGGGGGTGATTTCTCGCTTTCTGTCTCTCTGTCTCTCTCTGTCTGTCTGGTGAGCACATGCACCCTATAGCAAAAACAAAGAAACAAACAAACAAACAAAAAACCTCTCCAATAAATAAATAAATAAATAAATAAATAAAATTTAATACAAATAGAATAATTGTAAATTAGTTTGCCACATTATGTTCTAGTAAGCATGTTTCATGCATTTATTCATTAATTCTCATAACCCTACAAGGAGGTGTCATTACAAGTGCTATTCAGTAATGGAAAACTGAGGAATAAAGAGTCTAAGAAACTTGTTCAAGTGAGAAACTTCACCTAGTGAGACAGTTACTTATGTAGCATCTCCATATTTGTGCCTTGGATTACTTCTGGGCTTAGGAGTCAGCCATAATGAGTTCCAAATGCCAGATCTTCCTCTTTACTGGATGGTAATACAAGGCAAATTATTAAAATATCTAGTCCTCATCTTCTTCTACTGCAAAGTCAATATGATAAACTTTTTTCAAACGGTTATATATGAGAAGAATTTGAGATAACATGAAGTACAAATCACAGTACTTAGCATCTAATACATGTTCATAAATGCCAGGTATTATCATTGCTACTATTATAAAAATTATTATTCTTTGCAGTTTCTTGGTTCGGTTGGTTATATGATGCTTATGAAACTTTACAAATGCTGTTCTTGCCAGCAATATTTCACCCCTCAATTTCTCCTCTTTTGCCTGGCTGACTCTTATTTGCCCTTTCGGTCTCCATTTCAATGTCTCTTCTATAAAAACAACCATGATCCCTTAAGCCTGGGACAGTGTCCAGCCTCTCAAGTTAGTGGAATCCTGTATTAGTTAGCTTTAGTCAGCTTTATTGGAATCTTCTGTTTTATTTACCAAATCCTCCGATCACTAAAAAGTTCTAAAAAAAAGAAAATTAATTTCTTCCATGAAAGAGAGATACAGAGAGACAGACAGACAGACAAAGAAAGCACCCCTAAGAAAGTCTTGGTGCCATAACTCAACTCAAGTCTGAGTCAGCCATGGCTCATGGGCATGCACATACCTACTGCACTCAGGGAGGTCTCCAGATATAAGCCTGGAACATGCCCATGTGGGTCAGCCTCGCAGAACCTCTTGCCTTACTGCTGTGCTACTATGTGGTCCTTAATAACTAAACACATTTTTTTTTTTTGAGAGATTTTCACTGTAGGGCGCGTGCGCTCGCCAGACAGACAGAGAGAGACATAGAGACAGAAAGCGAGAAATCACCCCCCAGGGGGGATGGTCACGCCGCAATCCCTTCTCCTCCATTCTCCTCTCGGGATCTTGGGCACGCACGCTCACGCGCCCGGCGTGAGTTTTAAGCCACCGGGTCTGGGACACAAACCGCGGTCGACTACGTGGGAGTCCAGCGACATAGCCATTACGCTAACTGCTGGTTCTCAATAACTAAACACATTTTTAATAGGGTTGCTTCTCGTTCAATTTGTATCTCCAGTATTTGAACACTGGTAGAAATACAGTAGTTTCTACAATTCCTTGTGGTATAAGTGAATAATCTAGAAGGTACTTTAGATACTATTTTTATACTCCCCTAGATTCTATGAGTAAGGCCCAAAATAGTCTAATGTAATCAAATAGGATCTAAAATGTATGGAGAGTAATATAAATTCACAGAACAGGGTTATACATGAATAAAAAGAATTCTCTCTTTCATCTTTATATTTTAACTACTATACACATCAGAGGGCATGGATAAACTGCCCTTGAATCATCATTAAAATTCTATTAATCTACATATAAAAATTTTAAAAAAAGGAATTGAGGTCAACTAAAATATCAAGAAGAAAAATAGAAATATAAGCTAAAAGTCAATCTATTCTTAAAAAAAAATGAGAGAGAAATACTTTCAAATAAATTTTTATGTCTCCAAAACACAGATACTACAGAATTTCAAGCTTTTAATTCAAAAGTTTTGGCGTTTTCTTGTAGTTTTACTGATTAAACTCAATAAATTGGAATGGACATTAGAATATTTAAGAAGGACACTTTAAATGTCAGAATTTATCTTTCAGTTCCTTAATCTTTAATTCATTTTGGTTTCCAAAACCTTGTTCTTCATTCACAAGCTATAAAATTTTCTTTCAAACTGGTTTAATGGTAGTGTCAAATGAGTTCACCCTTTAATAGGATTGGCTCCTCTCCTAAAAGCAAAGGACTTCCTTCCATACTTGGGTCCAGTTCCCTGGCCTTTACAGGTCTCATTTCCACTTTCGATTGCCGTAGGTCCTCAAGGGGAAAAAAAAAATATCTGTCTATTTTCTGTAGGTGTTACAAGGATTAATAATTGCAAAGCACACTGAGAAGTTTGGATAAAATATACTCTGACAGACTGAAGTATTACCATAACTGCAATTATCATTTCCAGATGCCGCAGCGATAGGGACAAGGGAGCAGGTCTGGAAATCTCGTCCAAGTCTCCCTCATGGAGAGCTATTGCCAGGCCAAAGAATTATGTTTTGATATTTAAATATCAGTGGTTTTATATCAAAGCCATCTTGCTGAGAGAGATTTTGTCCGGACAGATATAGTCCCTGAATAGGCACAACAAAAGGTAACAGCCTCAAAGCATTAAGACTTTATGACCATAAGCAACACTATTCCCAGGGAAGAGTTTATCTCTATTAGAAATTAAAGAGACCTTCCATTTTGTTTAAACAGATCAGTCAAAATTATAAATGATCAGCATCAGTGGACCGACTATGTAGTCAAGTGGGTTACAAATTCCTTGAAATCTGAGAAGTCTCACTGAAGGGGACATTGAAGTTAGGTTAGTGCTCCCAAGTGAATCTGAGCAGATTTTTGTCTGGAAATTTCAATTTTAGTTGTGGGCAGACTTATTATTTCAAGGAATTCAATTTAACCCCAATACAGAACTGTCTATGGTAAACTACTTGAATATTAGTGATGCTGGTAGATTCTTAAACTGTGTGGTTCAAGGGAACCACTGTATATGTAATGGTTCATAAGTTTTGTTCTCTTGCTTTGTTTTTGGACCACAGGTACAGAGGGTTAGGTCAATCATACTTGACAGTTAGTGACTAACAGAGCAAAGTCCAGCTTGTACACTTTTGTTTATTTATTCCATCTGGTCCCACGTTCATTTCCCTTTGCCACATCCCATCCCTCACTTAGGCTGTCATCCTAATGTGTGATTGGCATTCTTTTGGAGAGTTATTATTATTATTTTTTTTGCTATAAGGCACGTGTGCTCGCCAGACCAACAGAGAGAGACAGAGAGACAGAAAGCAAGAAATCACCCCCAAGGGGGGATGGCCATGCTGCAATCCCTTCTCCTCTATTCTCCTCTCGGGATCTTGGGCACGCATGCACACACGCCCGGCGTGAGTTTTAAGCCACCGGGTCCGAGACGTGAACCGCGGTCGACTACATGGGACATAGCCATTATGCTAACTGCTGGTCCCTGATTGGCATTCTTTTTACTTTATTCTCATAAAGCATTATAATATTGTGAGCATGTATGAGGGAACACCAGAAAGTTTGTGAAAAATAGAATAACAGTACAAATTTACTCTAGTACCCACAAGTTTAAAATAATTTTTTCATAATTCACATTTTCTACCATTTTTGAAGCTATCACATATTCTAATAAATAGGAATAACTGAATAATTTCTTTTCTTTCTTTTAGACTCAGCATTGTATGGTAAAGACCTGTAGCAATTGCTGTCTGTCTCGCGCATTGCCTCTGAACTCGGGTAGTATTCCGTTGTGTGTAGTCTCCATCCTTTACTTATCTATCCCCAGAGACAGGCCTTTAGGTGGATTTCCAATCCTGGCTGACACGAATAACACTGTGGAGAACTTTTCTATATGCGTCGCGTCCCAGCCAATATGAGAAGTTTTCCAGGAGATGCTCTGTGCTGGGTTGTGGGATGTAGTAGGTATGTGAACTGAATTGGATTAAGGATTGCTGCAGACTGCTTTTCAGGGTGACAGCACTCGGCGGGTTTCCTGTTTCCCTCTGCTCCTTCCAACATTTGCCATTGTCCAGTTTTCTAAATATTGCTCATCTCATGACTGTAAAGTGACATGCTATTGTTGTTTTAATCAGCATGTTTAATTCCTATTGGGTTTGAGCATATTTTATGTTTCAGAGCCTTTTGGGTTTCCTACACTCCAAATTGCTTCTTTTTTTTTTTCTTTTTTTAGTCTGTATTTCTCTAGTGGTTCCTCTTTATTTTTCTGTCTTTTCTTCCTTCCTTCTTTCTTCTTTTTTAATTTGGAAAATTATTTTTATTCTCTAGATATTAATCTCCTGTGGGTTTTATAAATGTTTTCTCGCAATGTCTCATCTACTCCTTAACTTTTCCCTTGGACAGAACTTCTAGGCTATAGGAATTACTTTCAAATAGTAAATGTACACATAAGCTACAAAAAATATAGGGAATGGTGTTTGCAGAGGGCTTGTCTCTGGAACATATATGCAAGGTGAATATATTGTTTAACGAGATTAAAGGAAGCATAGAAGAGTGATGATTAATTTACAGATAGCTGAGATTATGTTTTTCCTTACACTAGGAAATACATTTTCTGATACTAAAACAAGGCTAGTGTCAACTTATGCTATCACTTATGGGCTAAAACACTTCATTAAAGTGCATAATAAATTTATATTTAACTTCATATTATGTACCTAAAATGAGAAAATATGAAGTAATTTGATGATAATGTCAGTATTTTCAGTAATTAAGTAATAAAAAAACAATATTTTGAGAAATATTTTAGGCCTAAAATGTTCTTTTTCACATAGTGAAGATGATAATCACACACACGTAATCAAGGTGAGTGTCAATAAAATACTTCATTTGAAATTTTATGTTTATGGAACTTATAAAGATAAATTTTTTAGGGACCAGCAGATGGTATAATTGTTACATCACTGGACTTCCACATAGTCAAATGCAATTCAAATCCCAGAGGCGGCAGCTTAAAACTCATGCCAGGTGTGTGTGAGTGTGTGTCCAAAATCCCGAGAGGAAAATGGAGGATGAGGGACTGTGGCATAGCTATCCACACTGGGGATAGCTCACTTTCTGTCTCTCACTGCCTCTTTGGTAAGTGCATGCACACTGTGGCAACAATCTCTCTTAAACAAACAAACAAAAACTAAAACCAGGAAAAAATGTGAATGCTTTTATTTCACAAAAATTCAGCTTTTATTTATGCAACCCTTTTATCCATTAAGAAAGCATTTGGAATGCCGGCCAATGGTGTGGTGGTTAAGCAGCTAGATCCCACATGGGCAACTGTACGGTTCCAATCCTGGACCTGGTGACTTGAGCAACAAACTGGGCAGGTGTGTATGCATGCCTAAAATCTGAGACGAGAATGGAGGAGAAGGGATTGTGCATCGCCTCTGGGGACTGCTTTCTTACTTTCATTCTCTCCTTCTTTCTGTCACTCACGTGCACACTTTCTTTCTGGTGGGCACACATACCCTATAGCACATTAAAAACTAAAAACTAAAGCACATGGAAAATAAAGTCCTATAAAGAGAAACATTTGAATTAAATTGTAGAGTAATATTTTCATGAGAAAATTAGTATTCTCCTTTCACACTCGATGAAATGTGATGTACAAGTCAATGACAGGCAGATTGAACTGACGAATGTGCTGCTACTAATGTCTTGTTGGGAAGGAAAGTGGATTTTAAAAATCTACTGGCCGAAATAACTTTCAATTAAATGTGTCTATTCAAGGAGTGGCTCATTTGGTCCTTTCAAGTTGTATGATATAGACAAACCTAGATCACAGAAAGGACATATTTTATTACCTGGTAACCTCTGGGCTGTCACATTAGGTTCCATCAGGTGCCCATACTTTGTGAAAAATTCATAAATATGGCCTGGATAAAACTATCCTCAGCTCATTCCCTACTTGTGCTCTCCCTCATAGTCCTACATACTTCTGAAGTTATACGTTATTGACCGAAACATGCACTTTGGGTATCTTTAATTCCTTTGTTTATGTTTCCAAATCCAGCATAAGAAATGAAGTCTTTCCCTTTAGTTTTTTCCCCCCAGTTTATTGTATTCCTACAGAAATAATTGATTCTTCATTTGTCCTTTCAAAGACTTTTCAAAAATGTTTCTTTTTAGAGCTGGCAAGCAAGGAGGACTAAAATGAAAATGGAATTTTAAACATAATTTATTTTGTTTCTTCCATGAGGGAGTGTGCTCAAGACAAAAAGGGAGAGAAAGCCGAAAGAGATGAGAGAGAGAGAGAGAGACAGAGAGAGAAAGGCATCCTTGACAGACTCTTGTCACACTGTGAGCCCCTTTCTCTAGCCCTCAACTAATCTGGACCTGGATGGGTCATGTCCAGTCCAGAAACATCAGGGCAACTCAGGATCTGAACCCATGGTTCACCATGGCTTCCACCATTGCAGGTCAGAATACTGTGCTCTGTCATCAAGGCTGGGCCAAGAATGGAAATTTGAAAAAATGTATATGGTGAAGAACTTGGGAAATGATGAAAAGTTAAATGTGAGTAAAGGTTAAGAGAAGAGGGGAACATTATGGCTTAGAATTACAGGTTTTGGGTTGGGATAAAGGATATGATTTATTAAACTAAGGAATTTGAACATAATCCCATAATCAACAGGAAGAGGCTCATGGTAGAGAAGTACATCACATTTGTTATGATTACCCCGTATCACACAGCTAATGGTGAAGAGCCTGAAAGTAACAAGATCAAGTAAGAGAATCCTCAAAGAGCAGTAGTAGATGTGGAGCACCTAAATTAAAGCTTGGCAGTGGGGCTGAAGAGCAAGGTCAGAATTCAAAATCATTTCATTGGTGGGAACATTAATACTAATGGAATCACTGAGTTTTCTAAATGGACATCAAGTTAAAGATCATCAGGCCTAATCTCTTTTCAGAAATGAGAATGCCATAACCCCTAGGGTATAAATGATTGGATTAGGGAGTTATAGGATGAGATTCGAATCCTAGTAATTTCACTTATAAACTGTAAGACTTTAATTGAAGATAATTAACTTTTTCACATGTATATCCCATTGCCTACATACTATAAGGATAATATTCTTTTTGTCCATATGTAGTAAATGCATAATTTTGGGGTTAAGATGGGCTTAAATAGATTGTCATTGTTAAGAAATTGTATGTTTAGTAGATATAGTCAGCCCTCCAAATCCATTGGTTTCTCATCAAAAATATTTTTAAAAATATAATAATACACACAATAATAAAAAATGATATGTAGAAAAAATAATACAGCATAACAGTTATTTATATAGCATTCCCATTGTTAGCCATTATAAGTAATCTAGAGATGGTTTAAAGTACACAGGAGTATGTATCAGGGTTATATACATATATATGCCCTTTTAGACAAGGGACTTAAGTATCTGCAGATTTGGTATCCTAAGGGGTTCTGGCACCAATACTTCGTGGATACTGAGGGACAGTACTTATAATAAACCCTATTTCTTTTTAACTGGTTATAGTCCTAAATTTGTTTGAACAACGATCACTCATGCATTCTTTTGGCATATATCAGGCAGGGCACTATCTGTTCAGGAGTGTAGTGTATAAAATGTATTCAAAAGAAATCAGTGATTGGGAACCAGCAGTTAGCGTAATGGCTATGTCGCTGGACTCCCACGTAGTCGACCGCGGTTCGTGTCCCGGACCCGGTGGCTTAAAACTCACGCCGGGCGCCTGTGCGTGCATGCCCAAGATCCCGAGAGGAGAATGGAGGAGAAGGGATTGTGGCATGACCATCCCCTCTGGGGGGTGATTTCTCGCTTTCTGTCTCTATGTCTCTCTCTGTCTGTCTGGCGAGCGCACGCGCCCTACAATGAAAATCTCTCCAAAAAAAAAAAAAAAAGAAAGAAATCAGTGATCTCCGCATAATTCAAAGTTGGATCAAAGACCCAATTTAGATCAAGCAAAGGCTACAGGACTTATTTCGGGGACATTGTTTGGTGCCATGAAGGAATGGATGTAAGAATGGCATATGGTTGTCATCTTCCCAGCATGAAATGAGAACTTATTGGAGAAAATGGGAAGAAAGAAGTTGAGTCCTGTGATAAGTATGAGGCTAATGGAGACCCCAATCTGAAGCCATATTTAGGGATAATTTTTAAGATGAGTGAAATAATAAATAAACTTTTAGAGTATACTAATTTAAGTTGTGTTTTGTGTTGTTTATAGCTGAAATCTCAGCTACATAAGCTAAATAAGACACTATCAAACAAAATACTTGAACCGCTTAACTTCCACTAAGAAATAGCTAAAATAAATTTGATTCTCTAGGGAATAAATGACACTGTAGATAAATGACCAAGAACTCTAAAAGCAAAAGCAGTCTTTGCAGGAATGTTGGATAAAAAAGTTTTAAGGAAATAATTTAATTTTAACTATGCTATAAAACTATTTCAGAGATAATTTTATTAGCTGCATTTAAAGAATTCTTGATTCATAAAATATGTTACAATCTGAAGCTATAAGAAATCAGGGAATTATATTTCTCAAAATGACACCCCTACATGGGTTCAATTTGAAAAACATATAAAGGTTTCAAATGAATTTATGTAAAGTGCATTTGCCTGCTGATATTCAATAAGATTGAAACAGAATCACTTTCAGCTTTAGACTAGACTATTGCATTGCATTTAAATCTCATTTAAAGCAAATGAACCATGAGGAAAAAGTTTTCAATTTGGTGTACATATAGAATCCCAAGCTAAATGGTGGAAAGTGAGGGGAAACTTGAATAAGTTGCTGATTTGATTAGAGGAAATAAGTTAGTTATCTTGTGTATACCTTCAAAAAAGAAAAGGAAATCCCATTTTCCAAATTCATTAGTAAAATATCTTCTACAGCTTCTTATTTGTCAGCCTCTTTTGAAGGAGACCTATCATGGTGAGCCAATCCTCACATTCCTTTTTTTAAAGAGGTATTGCCATAGGGCACATGCACTCACGAGAGAGAGAGAAAGAGAGTCAGAGAGAGAGAGAGAGAAAGTGGGATATCTCCCCCTTCACCCCTCATGGGGATGGTCATGCAACAATCCTTTTCCCTTTCTTCTCCTCCTGGGAACTTGGGCAATGCATGCACACATGCCTGGAGTGATTCTCAAGACACCAGGTCCCAGACTAGAACCATGGTTGACCATGTGGGAGTCCAGCAATGTAATCACTATGCCATCTGTTAGCTCTACAAATTCTTTTAAGTTACTTTGTTCTAGAAAATAGAAGTCTTATATTCCTCAATATGTTCCCATCATCAGCCTTCATCTACTTTCTGGTCATAATTAATCTAGGGTAGGGTGCATTGCCTAACTTGGATGGTTCATGTTCTTTCCTCTACAAAGTTGGAATTTCTATAACGAAATGACAAATAAGTCAGATTATAGTGAGTGTTGATTTTCAAGTTGAATAGAGTCTAGTCTGGTGTTGGGCACATAGAAAGTCAATGCCATCACTCCATTATTTTGTTTTTTTAACAACATGTTTTCTAGAGCAGATTTATTTATTTATTTTTAAATTCATGCTACCAGGAAATCACTCAGAAAGGCTTCCAAAGAATCCACATAACTTCTTTACATGGAGAATCATAAGATTGAAAACCTTTAACACTGGGATAAAAAATTAACTTTAGGTCTTATTATTTATTTAGTTTTTTAGTATTTTTTTTTTATTTGCCATAGGGGTGTGCACTTGCTGGAAAGACAGAGAGAGGGAAAGTGAGAAATCCCTCCTGAGGGGGCATAGCCATGCTGCAATCCCTTCTCTTCCATTCTCCTCTCAGGATTTTGGGCACACATGCACATGTACCAGGCATGATTTTCAAGCTGCTGAATCTGCTGCTCTAATGATGACTGGCCGTGTGGGAATCCAGGGCCTCAACCATGACACTACCTGCTTGCCCTGGTCTTTTCTAATTTTCTAATTTTTAATATATATATGTATATATATTATATGTATATATATATATTTTTTTTTTTGAGAGGTTTTTCCCTATAGGGAGAGTGCGCTCTCCAGAAAGACAAAGACATAGAGACAGGAAGTGAGAAATCACCCCCCCAGGGGGAATGGCCACGCCGCAATCCCTTCTCCTCCTTTCTCCTCTTGGGATCTTGGGCATACACGCACACGCGCCCGGCATGAGTTTAAGCCACGTGTCCAGGACTTGAACCACGGTCGACTATGTGGGAGTCCAGCGACATAGCCATTACGCTAACTGGTGGTCCCTCTAATTTTTAATATTTAATTAATTAGAAATCAGATATAGATGTCCAGCTTAATGATGCAGTGGTAACTCATTGTTCAAGTGAGTTCAGATCCATATTGAAGATTTTGAATTCAGATTCCTGGTTTACTGCACATGCTATCTGCACATGCTGTCCTGACTAATTAGGAAGGCTGGGGCATTGAGGGGATCACAGTGGTTAGTGGTGAGAGATGGGTTTGGAATTACCACCATCTTTCATAGATTGTTCTTCTTTTTTTTTAAAAAAATACTTATCTAACTTTATTTGCTATTATTTATTTTTCAATTTGACCGGAAAGAGACACATACACACAGAGGGAAAGTGAAAAGTAAGCAACCAGATCTGGGACTCAAACCACAGTTGACTATGTGTGAGTGCAGCTCTTTAACTACTATACCATCTGCCAGCCCCTATACGTTGTTCTTTTAAGGTACCATGTTATCTGTAGGTCTCTAAGTCTTTTTGGGTTATGTGGCTGAAGAACTATGGTTTTCACAAACACAATCTTACTGGAGTAATCATCTTTACATTTGAGGAAAAAAGACTCAGGGATTAAAGGTCTGCAGATAATCCGGCATGCTAGCATGAGGCATGGAAGGAAAAAACAACCTTCTAATCTAGGTGAGAACATAACTAAGACTTTTTTTCTAAAAGAATTATTTAATGTAGTTAATTTATTTTAATTTGACCAAAGAGGGACAAAGTGAGAGAGAGAGGGAAAGTAAGAAAGCAAGCTGCCAGATCCAGGTCTCGAACCATGGTCAGCCATTTGGGAGTCCAGTGTCCTTAACAATCATACTGCTTGCTGGCTTAATAAATTCTGAAAATAAAATAATTTTTTAAAAATGTGCTTGGAAGCTAAAGATCAACATCAAACCAAGTTTTACTGTGGGATACTAGTGAATAAATTCATGTATTGTTTTATTGGAATTTAAAATAGTATCTGAGTTGGAACATATAAATACTTAGCTCATATTCTATTTGGGGGCTAAATTTTCAACAAGGTTAGCGTTAACTTCATGATCCAATTGTTAACATTAGGTACAAATTTGTGCTATTGTTTTATCCCTAATGACTTTTTTTGTTGTTTACATTTCATTTTGTAAGCTATCTCCCCCAACTTGGAAAGTAGGAATGATATAAATGAGTCCTTAAATAAATAAAATACTATCAAATCAAGTAAATTGGTTAGTTGAGGAGATCTGAAATGATACAAAGGAAAACTACATTTTTCTGATGCCTTGAGAAATTCAGATGAATTTATTTCTTTGTGAGAAATCAAGTGCACTCTCTTTCTTTCTAGATAGTAGTTTCTGTAGCAATCACCATCCTGACATTCATCCATCCCAACTCCTTTCCCTTCATGTAAAATATTTGTAAACTTTTTTTGCATAGTAAAAGTCTAGTAAGGGGAAAAATTAGCAACCTTTAACACATTACATGGCTATAGGACTCAATTTGAGTTGCCTGCATGTTTCAGGTGAAACCATAGCAAATGGTTATTGTTATCATAGAAAACTCTTTGCTCGTATTTTTTCACTTCATCCTTATGTCCACACCAACACTGATAAAGAACATTGACAGAATAAAGGCAATTGTAGAAACATGGATTTCTAATTTGGGGAGATTCTCCTGTTTTCCCCTTCTCAACATGCAAATCTTAGGCCACATAAGAGAATGCTTAAAATGTGGAATGTGGAATTGTTTGGATTGGGCTCTCCTTTAATGTGTGGCTTTGACCAAGCTACCTAACTTCCTGATACTAACCTGGACAATGGTCAAAAAACAATGACTGACATTATACAATTCTAGAGAGGATTTAATGTGCTAATGCATTTAAGGTATTTAGTATAGGCTGAGCAAGCTTGTCTAGAATGCTTGGGACCAGAAGTAATTCAGATTTTGGATATTTTTGAATTTTGGAATATTAACATGAACATAATGAGATACCATGGGGAAAAGACCCAAGTCTAACCCCTACTCCTCTTTGGACCTCAGGTTGGTTGCGTGGGACTTTAAGACAAACTTGCATCTCACCCCACCCCACCTGCAAACTGGATTGAGCCGGCCAGCAGTTGGACACCAGGTGGCCTGTGCCTGTAGGCCCATCTGCACAGGACCTGTCACTCATCCTCTGTCCCTTTCCCGTTTGCCTTTAGACTCTTTGAATTTTAGTGATTTGAATAATGTGCAGTGTGCAACACACGCCACACAATTTCTTTTTTTGTTTTGTTTTTCTTTGCTCTTGAGGTGTTGATATTAGGTCAGTTGGAGGCTCACCACTCCTTAGAAACAGGGAGGACTTTGGGCCATCTACGACTAGTGGCAACAGTTAATGGTAATGGTGAGCAACAGGTAGGCCAACCATAAGGGAAATCATCAATTTTCTAATCCTGTACAACTTTTAACACTCAGAAATTCCTTAAATAAGTTAGGAAGCAACATATAGATCACCTGATGACTAGGAACAATCGCAGCGGCTCAAGAAGTATGAGCAACCAACAAAAGGCCTCTCCCTCAAGGGAAATCATCAAGCCTACATCACCCACAGTCAATACACTGGATGTCGTGGACATGTCTGATAAGGAATTCAGAATATTTGCAGTGACCAAACTAAATGAGATGGAAGAGAAAAGAGACAAGGAGCTCCAGGAGATGAGATGACATGTATAGTATTCTCAACTGGATTGGTCTGAGAAGTATTTCATGATGGGTAAAGTCTTTTTATAAGCAAAATGAGAAATAGTGATTGACTAAAAAAAAAATAATTTGAATAATAATAATAATGATTGGGAAAAACAATGAAAAGATATTGAATGATGAAGTGGGGAGATTAATGTCTCTGTATTGACTGACATGGATGGCATTTCCTTTTGAAAAAGCAATGTAATATAATGTAAAGTTATATGCAATCTAATGTAATATAAACAAGATTATGATGATAATAAAAAATTAAAAAATAAGGAAAAAAAGACCCAAGTCTAAATAAAACATTACTTTTACTGCAGTGCTTTCTTTTTTTTTTTCTTTTATTTTTTTAGAGAGAGATTTTGACTATAGGGCACATATGCTTGCCAGAAAGACAGATACAGAGAGACAGAAAGTGAGATGTCACCCCCCAGGGGGGATGGCCATGCCACAATCGCTTCTCCTTCATTCTTCTCTTGGGATCTTGGGCATGCATGCACACGTGCCTGACTTGAGTTTAAGCCACTGGGTCCAGGACTCAAACCACAGTTGACTACATGGGAGTCCAGCGATACAGCCATTATACCAACTACTGGTCCCGGTACTGCAGTGTTTTAAAGTCAGGTATGGAATTTTCCACTGGTGGCATCATGTTGACATTCAAAAGTTATGGATTTTGGAGTATTTTGGATTTCAGTATTCAGATTAGGGATGCTCAACTAGTATACAGTCTGACACACACAAGAAATGATAAAAAAAAATGTTAGCTCTTTTTTGGGAAAAACACTTAAGAGGTGGCTGGAATATGCCAAGACACATGTAGGTCCAATTCTGATACTTTTCTTTCTAGTTCGTTTCTGTTCATAATTGTTACATCATTATTTTTTGCAGTTCTGTAGTAGAGCTCCTATTTTGAGGTTAATGGTCTCTTCTCCTACCTAAATGCTCTCAACTTCTATTCCCATCATTAATGCCATTTGGTTTGTAAATGGTGTACAAGCTTCTTGTTCTTTCTAACATAGCAATCTTTGAACTGTTATGTTTAGAATTTCATGTTAGAAAATCCGAACAGCATCTGTATAAAGTTTTGGCACACAGAAGTTCTCTCTCTCTCAAAATGCATGTATATCTTCTTTTAAGCCTGGGCATGTATCTGGACCATCTGCAGGTGGGTCATTTCATGCTAATGCATCAGAGCAAAAAGAGTATCCAGTAATCTCTGAGTCCTACTTGGCATAAGAATTTGCTAGTCTGCAAGTCATGGACATAGCATTGCATCTCTGGGTTAAATCACTTGTATTGAAACAGTTCATTTGCAAGTATTTAATAACTTCCTTTTTACTGATGCCCATTTCCCATCTGGGAGAATAGAGATCTTCCATCTGAACATTTTCCCCCTTATCCTCCTCATTGGCTGAGGACACACCCATATGAAGGCAGACATCATAAAGTAATTGGGGGGCAAGAGTTACATCATAAAGTAATTGGGTGGAAAGAGTTTGTAATATATCATCACTTTCTGTCTCCCTTACCCCCAACCACCAACAAACAATTTATATGTAAATACACAGAGCTAAGGCAGACACTAACTTGCCTAAATTAAATGACAGTCAGTCTCAGAGGATCAGCAAACATTCTCCAGGACACCAAGGATTATGGTCTTTCTCCTGAACTGCCTGACAAGACAAAGGATTGTTTGGATAATGGACATTACAGTCTCAATTCAGCCCTTATATACACAGAAATTAAAGTCTGATCAGTGAGCATGTGTACGTGATTACTATATGTACGGAAGTCTTTCTAGTCTTTCTGTTTTGGGCAACATTTATTATAATATTTTCCCCTTTGGACAGCTCAATTTACATTACCTTCATAACTTTGATGTCATAAATGGCAAAGACAAAAATGATTTTTATATCTTTCTTTATGCCATCTATTCACATATAAGGAAATTATGTTAAAGAAATAAAATTGTCACGATTTTTAGGGGGGGAAGTGCTGCCTTGGGAGGTAAGGGGAAAAAAAATGATATTAATATATCACTAGAAACTCAAGGAAAAGTATATTATACCAGTCTACAGCCTTGGAAAGTAAATTCACAATTTGTTGATTTGATCTTTCTCTATGCCTCTTCAGGCAAATGGCATCCTAAATCATTTTTCAGGAGTTTGTTAATTTTATGATTGCTTTTTAATGAATAAGCATTGATTTTGACATATATAAACACTTTTATTGTAGATTTTCATCAAACATATTCTTAAAAGAAACATTTGTTTTCAAACGTTAGACAACTTATTCTAAGAATAAATATTTCTAATTTTCAAATTAGAAATTAGAAAACTAATTACCAAAATGGAAACTATTCTTCTTCATAGTATCTGGACCCTGTCTCTCTGCTTCTCCATCTCTCTCACTCATGGAAGAAAAAGATACATGAATTTAACAAAAGGTGGTCGATCATAGACATGCTTCAGGGACTGCAAGGACAGAAACGGAGCACAATTTCTCGAGTATTTTTATTTCTGAGTTTATGCTTAATATTCTCTTGCAGTAATATGAATTACTCACACATGCTTTATACCTCAATTGCCATAAAAATTTAGATGATTTTTTCCCCCCTGGAGGTCACATGTATTCACCAGAGAAAGAAAGAAGGACAGAGAAAGAGAGGGAGAAGAGAAAGCACATCTGTGAAGAATAGTCATACTACAACCCCTTCTCCTCCATCTCTCTCTCCTTTGAGATTTTGGGCACCCACAATTATGTGCCAGACTGACTTCTCAAGCCACCAGGTCCAGGACTTGAACCACAAGTCAGCTATGTGTGTTCTGGCTGCCTTAACCATTAGCTTGCTGAACAGGCCCTAGAAGACTTTTTATGAGTTTTGTTTAAAGAAATAATCTTGAAGGTCTAAAGTGAAATTAAACACAGTAATATACTGTAGGACCATTGATTCTAAGAATGGGAATATCACATAGAATTTTCAAACTTGTTTGACGAAGGAATATTCCATGGTCTATTCTCACATCTGTAATGTATCTACAAAGAATAGTATTTTTAAAAATCTGTTACGATCCACATTATAAATTGGAATTTTGCATTTATTTCATGGAGTGATACCTTGGCTACTTAAAAAATGTTTTGAATAGACAAACAATAAATGTATATAATTATGCAGTGTTGACTACTTCTTTGAAATCTCTCTAAAGCTCTCTTCTCAAAAAGTACCTGCATGTAAAATAATGATTCAGCACTTTAAGAAGAAAACAAAAGAGTTAATTTCAAAACAACTCTCCATTATATTCAACTGGAAACATTAAAAAAATATGGAAACATTTATTATTCTAATTCCCATTCTGGAAAAAAAAAAAAAAGACCACTGATAGTAACCAGCCTTATATATGAAAAAGCTACTAAAAAGAGCATTTCCAAAGGGAGTCTGTCTGATGGTTTCACGCAGTATTTTTTAAGAAATCATTAAAATGAGTCAATGCTAACAATATCAACCAGTACTAATCACAAATTTTAGCTGATAAAATATTAATGTAATGTAGACTATTTGTCAGCAGAAACACTTTATCCAATCTTTTCATTCTCTTCATTACCATTTTGTGAATAGTCTGATTAACTGTCACTTACATACATAATTCTTGTTACAGTTTGTTTATTGCTTTTCAGCAACCCAGTAATCCTAGTGGATGAAAATATTTTTCATTTGTCACAGTGACACGTGCTATGAAGTAAAAATATGAACAGCTGCAAGATCGCCTTAACTGATATAAGATAGCATCCGTATTTTTAAAAGATTCCTACTCATTTTTTGCTTCCGTTTTAACTAAAATTAACTACAGGATTAGACTTTGGTTTCAGATATGCCTTTCTTGTGAGATGGCTGCCACCTCAGACAGTCATGGATGTGACTGTCACACCTCAGACTTGACATTTGAACAGATTCCTTCTGATGAATGTATCCTCCAATACCATGTCCTTAGATCGGCCCTGCCTGCTTCAACACGCTTGAAGAGCAATTATTCTTTTGTGCAATATAGGCACCATTTTCATCAATGTTCTTGGGGGTGCCATCATTGCCAGTAGATTACATTGCTTTACTTCTAGAGTATTTCTGCATTTCCACATTCTTTCTTAAGCCATGGGTCCCTACTATAGAAGTAGCTACATAGATACAGTATAAACATACAAAATGCATTAAAAAGAGGGTTTTTTTTTTTTTTTTGAGTGAGATTTTTGATATAGGGTGCATGCGCTCCCTGGAGAGACAGAGAGTCCTGATTTCAGTCCCCAGTCCCTTCTCTTCCACTCTCCTCTCAGGGTTTTGGGCATACACATACATGCACCAAGTGTGAGTTTAAGTTGCAAGGTTCAGAACTCAAACCTTGATTGACTACGTGGGAGTTCAGTGATGTAGCCATTGTGCCATGTGTTGACTACTCCTTTGAAATCTCTCTAAAGCTCTCTTCTCAAAAAGTACCTGCATATAAAATAATGATTCAGCACTTTAAGAAGAAAACAAAAGAGTTAATTTCAAAACAACTCTCTGTTGGTTCCAAAAGAGAGTTGTTTTAAGGGGGAATATTTTATTTGTTCTGAGAAATTTTAAGTTTAAAATAAATGTTGTTTCCATTATTTTAAGTTGTGACATATTTAAAGAGAAACTATTTCACACAAATATTTTGGTAAATAAACATAATTTAATGGAATTCCTAGTTAACCCATAGATGACCTAGGTAGGGCTCTATTGGTAGCAAGTTATACTCTAGTAGTAATAAAAATCATTTACAATCTGTTTTTAAAAATTTATTCTATGGGACCAGAAGATAGTGTAATGGCTATGTTGCTGGACTCCCATGTGGTCGACCATGGTTTCAGTCTTGGACCCAGTGGCTTAAACTCACACTGGATTGTGTGTGCATGCCCAAGATCCCAAGAAGAGAATGGAGGAGAAGGGACTGCGGCATAGCCATCCTCCCTAGGGGGTGTTTTTTCACTTTCTGCCTCTCTGCCTTTCTCTTTCTGGTGAGTGCACGCACCCTATAGCCAAAACCTCTCTAAAAAAAAAAAAAAAAAGAGTGACAAAAATTTCTTCTAATTATACATGAGATAGAGAAACTGGAGGTGGGGCATACTAGAAAATAGCCTATTTTAAAGGAATATACAAATAAATGAACATAGTATAAGTAGAAAATAATGCTCATTAGATGCTAAAATCTTATATAGATAACATAAGTATTATTCTATGAAACTTTCCCATTTTCTCCAGTGAGTATAAATCAGCATCTTGTATATGGTCCCCAAATATACTCATCTATCCTACATGATGAGTGAAAAAAATAATTCAGTATTTTAAAATTAGGAAATCCAAAATATAAATCTTATTTATTATTGTCCTCCGAGAAATCCAAAGCTTTGATCACCAAGTCCTGGGAGTCCCATCTGGAAAAAAGTGGCCTTAGGGAAAATGTGCAACCCAAGCCCCCCCATCATCTTCTCGCTCTTACACTCAGGCCATGTCCTACATGTTCAGGACCTGCCTGACCCTGTAGCACTGCTGTTTGACACTCTCACTTGAAACATCAATTCTTTTGGCTAGAGTCCAAAAGGCATCTCTTTTATACTGAATCCTATTTTATTGCAAAGAAGGATATGATAAATTTATAGTGCATGATTAAACATTCATGTTCTCATATGATTACAAACACATTAATACACAAATGATTTCCAGAATATCAGAATAAAGCTGACTAAACTACACTAGTTTTAAAGTACTGTAGTTAAATTTTTTCCTTGTTTTAAATTTTATTTATTATTGTTTTAATTTGACAAGAGAGAGAGAGAGTGAGAGTGAGAGGGAGAGAGAGAGAAAGTGAGAAAACAAGTTGCCAGGTCCGGGACTTGAACGGTGGTCAGCTCTGTGGGAGTCCAGTGCCTTAACCACCACATCAACTGCTGGCCCCCAATATTTTTCTAATAATAATGATTTTTTTACTGTTAGACTGTAACCGACTTCCTTGAGTCCTTTTACAGACTACCTCAAAACGGTATGGTCTTGACATTGCTAAAAGAAAATTGCTGACCAGTACAAATTTACACAGACACTCCCATTCATTACTGTGGGTGAAAAGCTCCATATCCATTCAACTTGATCCTATAAACATCAGAACACGATAGCTAAAAGAATAGTATTCATTTATAAATGAAGAATTGTCTAGTTGTGTAAGATAGTTTAGATAAAATAATTTCTAAGTTTCTCAAATAAAGATAAGCACAATGTACTATCTATAAACCGTAATCAGACTGTTCTAAAATAGTAAATGATTCATTATACAAAAAGTATTCAGTTAAATTATCAAATAGCTTCTGGCTTGTCTAAATTTTATATTATATTTCTTTTGAAGTAGTTTAAAAAATTTAAATGTCAATATATGCTATGTTAAGGATGCTTAGGAATTTCAATACTAAGGGATAAATCAGTACATGTTCTTATTTTCCAATTGGTAATGCTTTTTAGGAAAAAGAGTGCTAAGTTAAACTTGTATGATTGGTATACAAAGTTACAGAATGAGCACAGAATGTTGCTGTCATTATAGACATTCAAAATATGCCAATTGAAATGTATCATAATTAATTTATTTAAGTTGTATACCAAACAAGTAAATAAAAGCAGACAAGGGCTCTTTAAGGGGCATGTTAGCTTGTACCATGTAAACGTGAATCTTTAGCTATCTCTTATCCCATTGTGTATGCTAACAGGATTAGCTAGTATTAGTCTCCCATCCACAAGAAGTGTGATATGCAGTGTGACCTGTAAATCTCTCCTGGGATTCAAAAGGGCTAAGTTGAAGCACGCATGATTTCAAAGCAATTCTCAGCACAATTATCTGCTTGACCTGCAAAATGAACAAGCATATCATTTAATTAATTGCCAAGCTCTTGTGAACAGTGCTGTTCATTTTTCTAGTAATTGCATGATGATATGCCCTTGCTGATTCTTACGGGAAGGACCCAAATTGCACTTTAACTGGTCTGATGGCCACTTTCCACATTGCCATCAAACACTACTTTCAATCTTGACATGAGTGATTCTGTTACAGGAAAGAGTACTATAAAAGCAACCAAAAGACGATAAGAATAGCTCTTTCTTTACAGGAGTGATAAATTTTTATTGAGCACCTAAAGTCATAACATGGAAACATTTTCATCCCACTTGTTTATGAGATACAAATGTAAGCTTTATATGTAAAATTGTAAGAGTATTTAGTCATTTAAAAGCTAGCCATATTAATGATGTATTAAAAACTAATCTAGCAAGAACAAAATTGGTGTAACAAAGACATTTTTATGTTTTTGGCTAAAATAGGGTGAAAGATTTCAATTTCATGTAGGTGTATGGTAAGAGGAAGAAGGAATAAATGCATGCTTTTCTGTTATCAGAGAATATAGAGTAATTATCTTACATGGCATTTATTCTGATATAAAAATATCATCAATTATTATATGTATTTATTCTGTATGCTCAATTATAATTTGTTTTGTAAACAAAGGAACAAAGTAACAATAATCTAAGTAGAGCAAGAACAAAAAAGAAAAACAAAAGAAAGAAGTGGCCCAGAATTTATCTTCTGTGTTTCTCGCTCTCATTCTCTCATTTTCTTAGTGTTTATCTGTCTCTTTGTCAGCTCTGGTCTCCTATCTTCTTCACAAAGAAATCAGATTCTACAGTTTAGTAAACAGAAAGGTAATGAGTTAACAGTTGATGGTCAATTATTATTATTTTAAAATATCAATTTATTTTATACGTTCAATCACGTGTCAATGATCGTGTGTAGAAGTAGCGTGTATGGCAGTGACCACAGATATACTTCTAGCTGCAATGCTCGTGTGTGTGTGTCCGTGTGTTTTATCCAGGAAGGTATTTGATGAGCATCCCGATTTGTTTCATGGAGTAAGATTAAGCTATGAATGATATATCTTCAGAGGAATAAGAGAACAAATCCTTGACTAAATAAATCATGACATAAACTAGACTCTCGTTTGCTTCTCCACGAAACTTTTTCTGAAAAAGTAAGTAATTGACAACATTTCAAGTGGTTTTCTAGGGTTTTTGTTTTGTTTTTCAACAGAAGATCAGTATTTCTCAATCTCTGCACTATTGACATGTTGAGATGGGTTATTGTTTTTCTCAGAGCCATGGTCTGGGATGGTTTAACAACCTCCCTGGCTTTTACACACTAGATGACAGTAAAAACCCTTTCTTTCCCCTTAGTTTTGACAACCAAAGCAAAAACAAAAATAAAAACAAAAATGCCACCAGATGATATCAAATACTCCTGAAAGGTTTGGGACTGAGGATCATTCCCAGCAGAGTACTACGGCTTCAGATTAGTATGCTGATACATGAAACTTTGACCTGCATCCCCTATTCTCAACATACACGAAACACATGCAATTATAAAAGACATCGCTTCTCCTTTAGGTAGAGCAAATAGTAATGTCCTCCAGACAAAACACAGATAATCATTATTTTTTTTAAAAGTAACACACAATTCCAAGTACATTATATACATCATCATTTTAAATCATTCCCAGAATATAGCTGCCCCAGGGGTGGAGAAAAGGGAGATCCTGGGTCAGTAATTGAAGAAAATATACTTTTATAGAAAATTATGATATTTTTGACAATGATGAGAAGCAGATCCATTCTATTTCTAAGTTTTAACTCTGAATAAGCCCATCCAATGGGGACATACTGTCACATTTGATGCATCTGTTTAACATACTCACATGGTTGGCTTAACTAGTCTGAATTAGTCAATTATTTTCCCCAAATTACCATCGCTTTATGGATTCCAGTTCAAAGCTTAGTGTTTAGATGAGTTCACCTAATTTTTTAAAAGTATAATTAAACTCAAGAATAGCTTTGTCAATTCCAAATAATAAACAAAAAGTTTGTCAACCTACCATCTTAGAGTGAAAGCAATAGATGAAAGTTTAAGTGAAAGGTAGAACAGATACATTTTGCTAGTTAAAAATTTTTGGGTGAACCAGCAGATGGCATAATGATTATGCTGCTGGACTTACCCATGGCCAACTGAGGTTTGAGTCCCAGACCTGGTGGCTTGAAACTTGTGCTAGGCATGTGTGCCTATGTGCCCAAAATCACAAGAGAAGAATGCAAAAGAAGGGATTTTAGCATGGACATCCCACATGGGGAGCAATTTCTCACTTTCTATCTCTCTGGCAAACACACATGCCCTAGAGCAAAATCTCTCTAGAAATATTAATAATTTTTTGGAGACATTTCCCAAGCTGGAATAAAAAAGCTACTAGAACATAACTACAATTTCAAGTAAATATCAATAGGTCATACAATCATTCTAACTACATTTATTTAGTCACATATTTATTGTGGAAATAATATGGTATTCTGAGACAAGAGCACTGGGATGAAAATGTCCTTATAAATGCAAGCAAATACTACTCAAAAATGCAGGGTTTTCTACATATTCCAATACTGTTTCGTTAAAAAATAAAATCCTGCTTGTAATATGAAAGCTCACAAAAACCCTGGGCCTTTCAATGGTGTGAAAAGCATGGCATTTTTTTTTTTAACTGGACAATTTGGGTTTACAGAGTGTCCTGTGATTTCTTATGTCCCTCTCCAATAGTTTACTTCAATATCCTCACCCTTCTCTTGTGATATCACCTTCTCTTATTTCTTTCCTCCTAACATAATTATCATCTTAGTTTCCAGTTGTTATTTTTTTGCCTTTGATTTCCTAGGCGAAAACTGCACTATGTGTGATTTAAGTGGAAAAAACAGCTTCTGTCATTTGATATATATACTTGGCCAATTAACTATCTTCCTGAAGTCTCAGTTATATGCATATATAAAATGAAGTTATTGCATATGATTAGTATGATTTTCTTGCCAAAGAGTAAGACTCCCAGTAAACAGTACATAGTCTTTGTCATTAGAACAAAAAACTACAGTATTTTTCTTCTTGGGGAAAGGTGTACTATGGTACATATAAAATAAAATATTGAGGAAATCCAATACAACATAAAATACCTTTCAATATAAATTTAGGGCCAGGTGTAATTTATTATGGGTCTTCATTTTCTTGTCACTCTTTGTCTCCTCAAATCATTACATCTGTGGATTGTTAAAGACCTTAAGAAAATACCCAGAAGGACATATTTTCATTTGTTTAATATCAACATAATCCTTAGATTTAAAAAATTGTTGTACACTAAGATTTATGTTTTTAAACATAATATGGTTATATTCCATACCTGAATGCAGTTGATATTATAATATGTATTATAAAATGACTTGCATATGTCTGGTGAATAATTTAAAATATTCAAGTTAAGTGACTTATTTTGTCAAAAAATTGAGAAATATTTTAAACCAGATAGTATTTTCTAAGCCTTGGAAGCTATTGCTGTTACCCAGATTTTCCTTCAGTACTCCATATGTCACAGCTTTTATCTGTCAAAAGATGACTACAGGAATTGGTGACCAAACCATTAAGAGACTGTTTGTAATTTGCTAAAGGGCATGTGTGCTCACCAGAGAGACAGACACAGAGAGAGAGAGCATCCTTTACTAGGTCATGGTCATGCTGCAATCGCTTCTCCTTTGTTTCTCCACCCATTGAGATTTGGGGCACACATGCACACGTGTCAGGGGCATTTTTTTTTTTCAAACTGCTAGGCCAGGACTTGAACTGCTTGGTTGGCTATGTTGAATCTGGCTGTCCTAAGCACCAAGCCATAGAGCCAGCCGATTAGAGATATTTTATATAAATGTTAAAGCTAGTTTAAATTTTCATGTGTGGACAGAATGAAGACATTTGGAAGCAAAATCAACTGCTTCATACCTATCTCCTGCTCTTCCTGTTAAATTTTGCTCAAAAGCCAACTTTTTTAAAACTTTAAATCTGGTCCACTTGGTGAGTATACTCTGAGAAACCATGAAGCAAGGGACACAAAGGAACAGTAAATACAAGGGGATCAGGGAACATTTATCTGGATCGTGGAAAAATACATTACTGAAACTCTGAATCGTATCTCAAAAATCTAAGTTCTCTCTATTTCTCTCTTTTTTTTCTTTACAAATTTTTCTCCATTTTTCTTTTTAAGAGAGTTGTTATAGGGCACATGCACTCACTGGAGAGACAGAGAGACAGAAATTGAGAAATCACCTTCCCAGGGGAGATAGCCACATCGCAATCCCTTTTCCTCCATTATCCTCTTGGGATTTGGGGCAGGCATGCACACGTGCCTGGTATGAGTTTTAAGCCTCCATCTAGTCTCAGACTAGAACCATGGTCAACTATATGGGAGTCCAGTGACATAATCATTATGCCATCTGCTGGTCCCTTCATGTTTTCTTCTTTAAATGGGCAGTCATTGTTGATGAAAAGCAATATTGATCTTAGTATAGTAAAAGCCAGAGGAGATTGTTCTGCCACATTCTCATTCCCTCCACAAGCTAATATAAAGAATCTGGTCCATGTCCTGACACTTGAGACCCAATGGCACCAAAGGATTATTTTGGTACCAATCTCTCCTCCTGAATGACTTAAAATGAATATGAAAATGCATTAATATCAGCAGGCGAGATGACTGATGGCCTGGAACTCATCCATATTTAGCTTCTAGGGTTGGACGGAAACTCTATTGATTCGTACGGGTCATTACACAACATGTTAACATACAGTACCAGCCAGCTCAATAGGAAATTTGAAATTAGAGATGGATCTTCTTGCACGTCCATGCCTAGGGCACAAGATAGCTAGTCAGGCATGACTCTGTTCTGACACCAGTGTACTCTCCCCTTGTTTGATGTCAGTCAGTCTTACATAGATAATTGTAAAAGAATGGGAAAAACAAAGATCTTCTAAATAAAGCAATAAAGTCTGTTTGTAGAGTCAATGTATTCTTGACAGAAAATAATTTCTGAGAAAAATGAAACAAATATATACACAACCTGATTTTATTGGGACAAATGTGTGTATTTTTGTCTCTTCCATACATAGTGTATGCTTAAAAAACAATTTTACTGGGATCATTTTGAAAACAAAACAAATATAAAAACAAAATCCAGATGAAAAATCATAGAAAAATAGGGATTAGTCACTATGATCATCAGGAGACACACAAAAAGGTTTTGACCATGCAAAAAAAAAAAAAAAAAAACTTTTCAAAATACCAAATCTTCAAAATTTGGTTAAATGGACTTTAAAGTACTTTCTAAGTTGTATGTTGAGACATTTATAACAGTAAAAGAAAGCAACTGTTCTCATCCTTTCGAAGTTCCTGTAGTTTAATTTTTGCAGTTGCAGAAACCAGCAGCTAATCTAAACCCAGGCCTTGACATGCCCGGAGGCACTCAGCTGCAGTCAGGCTCACGCAGAGGAACAGCCCTGTGCTTTATTTAGATTTGAAAACTAAACCCAAAGCAGATTATTCAGTAGGCTATATGATAGGAAATTAAGTTCTCAAATGACATTAAAGTCATCCCATAATCCGGAGGTGACTATGAAATAAAGAGCCCACTTTAAAACGCTCATAGCACCATTTATTCATCCACATGGTGCTGCGCCCTTTCACCTTGGAGGGCCCTGAATTTATGCCAACAACGTAGTCATTGATCCAAATGTTTTTGTAACTTCTCCTCTGGAAATATCTTCAGACCCTGTTCCATTTTTATGCGTATTAATTCATGTGCGTACGAGTTCATTCATTCACCAATTATTGATTGAACTCTATGATGTTTCAGGTGCTGCTCCAGCTGCTGGTGACAGAGCTGGGAATGAAGGAGATGGACCATAAGCCTGCCCGCTGGGATTTTGATTCTCATAGAGAGAAGGGAGAGACATACATACATACATAAAAATACGTGAAGCACATGGTGTGACAGAGGTCAGAAACTGCTGAAGAGGAAAATGAAGCTGGGGAAGAATATAGGAAGGACTTTAATGAAAATGACTTTCCGAAGAAGCCCTATGGGAAGAGTGGCATTGGAGCAAAGACATAAGGTAGTGAGGGAGAGTCAGGAAGACATCTCAGGAAAGAGCACTCCAGAGAGAAGAAACAGTATATTTAAAAAGTAGTGTTGGGGCCAACAGATGGTATAATGGTAAGGTTGCTGGACTCCCACATAGTAGACAGCAGTTTGACTCCTGGACCTGGAGGGTTGAGACTCACGTCAGGAGCATGTGTGAGGATGCAAGAGAAAAGTAGGGGAGAAGGGTATTGCAGCATGACTGTTCCCCTTGGGTGTGTGTGTGGGTGATTTCTTGCTTTCTGTATTCCTATCTCTCTCATCTCCCGACAACCAAAAACACCCATGTAGAAAAACTCAAAAAAAAAAAAAAAAAAAGAAAAGTTGTCTTTATGGTAATTTTTTGAGGTAAATTTGGATGTGGAAATAGAGGCTAAATTTAGTAATTCTGTTTTGGACAGTCATTCAGCATTTTCTTTCAAACCATACATTGTGAGTCAGTTTTGCTGGAAAGAAGTTGCTAATTGCTAGATTTATTCTCTTCAGTGCATAAACACTATCCTGCAAACCAGTCCTACAACCCTCCACACTTTTCTCTGTATTTAGATCCAGTACTCCTGAATGAACAAATTTCAATTTACTGTCAAACTCTTGGATTTTCCTCTCTTCCTCTGCCTTAACAGACACATGGCTAGCCTCCAGAGACACCACTGTGCCTGCAGCATTCCCAAGTGTTTTCATTTATTTCCTAGCACTCTATTTCAGAGACTTTCAGCATGGTTATGCCACATTTCCCCACCATTTTTTTTTAGAGAGATTTTTTTTTGCTATGAGGCACATGTGCTTGCCAGAGATAGTAAGAGACAGAGAGACAGAAACTGAGATATCTCCCTTCAGGGGAAATAGCCATGCCAAAGTCCCATGTCCTACATTCTCCTTTCAGGATTTTGGGATTGCATACACACGCGACTGGCTGTGAGCTTAAGTCTCTGGGTCTGGGATTCAAACTGTAGACTACATGACAGACCAGTGGCATAGCCATTAAGCTATCTGTTGGTCTCTCCCCTTTACTATTTCCAAACCATTACTTTTGTGTCTCTTAAAAGCAAGACAAAACAAAACAAATGGAAAACCTTGCTCCTGTTTTCAATATCTCATCTCTCCTCCTCTTACTTGCTGCCCTCTGCAGTTTCCTGTTGGTGTCTTTTATTTATTATTTTTAAAAGACATTATTTATTCATTTTTAGACATGATCTCACTATATTGCAATTAGCATGCCCCAGCCTCTCAAGTAGCTGGGACTACAGGGTGGCTGCCTTGCTGGGCAGGAAGGCAAATCTGAGCTTCCTATGTAGCCTCAACCTCCAGTTGTGGCATCAACCAGCAATGATATTATGGCTAAACCTGCCTTTTAGTTTTACTTTTATATTTTTATATTTGCCATAGAATGTATGTGTATGTGATTGCCAGTGAGAGACCGAGGGAGAGAGAGGTAAGGTAGGAAAGCACCCTTCCTATGGGCCTTGGTTAGGTTGCAACCCCTTCTCCTCCAGCTCTCCCTCCTTTCAGGATTTTGAGTTTTTGAGCATGTTTGCACACAAACCTGGAGTTTAGGGGTCATCCTTGGTACTGGACTGCAGCTTATCACCTATGTTTAATTCATCACAGACTCTCGTCAACTTTACATCCCAAATTATACTCAAATTAATCTATGTTCCCTATCTCCACTGCCGAGAGCATAGTCTAAGTACCATTATCTAAATTAATTAATTAACCTGTGGGTGGATTCTATGTGCTCAATCCAGGTAAAGCAAAAAACGAATCAAGTCAATAGTTTTGAATAATAACAATTAGTCTATTTATGACATACTTTTTCATTGTTATCAGAGTGGGTTCAGAGGTAGAGGAGTTTTCTTCTGGTAAGATGATCACTTAGAATGAAAATGAAATGTCATTCAACAATTATTTCATTTTCTTTCTTTTGTTTTAAAGTTTTTTTCTTTTGTTTCTGTTTTGTTTTGCGTTTTCCATAGGGCACATACACTCACTGGAGAGAGATCACGAGATCTCTCCCTGGGAGGGATGGCCATGCCACAGTCCCTCTCCTATAATCTCCTTTCGGGGTTCTGGGCACACGCACACATGCGCCTGGTGTGAATCTCAAGTCGCTGGATCCGGGACTCAAAGTGTGACTGACCGTGTGAGAGAGTCCAGTTTCCCAACCACTATACATCCTGCTGGCCCCAATTATTTTACTTTCTTAAAAAAATTTCAGCTTTCTTTGAAATATTAGAATAAATAAATATAGCATCAAGTATTTTGATTACAATTTTCATAGATATTTCCTTCATATTAGAGCGTTCTTCTGATCTTTTTAATTTTATCAAAAGCCTCTCAATCCTTTACTTATACCCCAAACTTAAGTACCACTGTATTCTTCAAAATGTAGATGTCAAAAAAGTCAGACAGACTATAAAAAAAGTCCAAATTAAAGGAGACTAAAGAGAAATGAAAACTAAATGCTATCTTAGAATGTAGACTGCATTTCATGGTAGGGCAAAAAAATCCCATGGAGGATATTATTAAGTCAATTATAAACTCAAATGTAGATTTAAGTATTATGTTCATGATAAATTCACTGAAGTTGATAGCTCTTGTGTGATTATGTAAGAACATATTCCTGTAGGAAACAAATATGGAAGTGTCGTGGAGACAAAGGAAGAGTAGGGTAAAACATTAATCAGTAAATATGGTAATAGATGTTTCTGTGATGGTCTTATACTTTGTACTCATCGTATGTTTTTCTGCAGTCCTGCTGCCTCATAGGTGATTATACTAACTACCTGTCCATCAGTTAAAAACAAACAAACAAACAAACAAAAACCATCTGGCTCTAGTCATTTCTAGCTGTGTGATTTTTTCGATGCTTCAGTTTTCTCAAATATAAAATGAACCACCATCATGGAATTATTTTACAAATTAAATGCATTAATGATGTAGCATGCTTAGAGTAAGCATTGGCACATAATAAACACATACCTTAAAGGCTAGTTGTTAGCAATAAAAATAATTACTTTTACACATGGAAGGAACTAAGAATAATAATTTACCACTCCATCCCTATGGGTTTCTTTTAGGTTGGCATTGTAAATTCAATTTCAAAAAGTTTTGTACTGATATGATCCTAAGTAAAGTTTTTAAATTGTTATGGAGATAAAAATCATCAAAGCAGGATTGATAGCAGGAGACTGGTTTACTGAACCTTAAACAAATTATAATAAATTGCTGTAGCATTGTATTAATCTTCACTTGTAGCAAAATGATTGAGAAAAGCCTAGTGTTATTAATGAATAAAACCTCTCTGGGAACCAGGTGTTGGCACAGCGATAATGCAATTGGGTTTGTGTCTCAGGGCCTCCCATGCATGCCGGGCACATGTGCATGCCAGTCATCTGGGCCAACTGAGTCTGAGAGTGAAACACAGAGTGCTCGTCTCTGTCTCTGTGTGCGTATCTTTCTCTCCACTTCTTTTTTCTCTGTCTCTCACTCTCATGGAAGGAATAAAAAACAAAACAAAACAAAACAAAAACAAAAAGAAAACTTACAAAAAGAAAGCTTCCCTGTGCATCCTATATGTTTATGTGTGAAACTGAGTGTGTATACAAGAAAACAGGGAAGAAAACAAGAAAAGAAAGAAATTAGAGGAGGGGCTTAAATAAAAGAGAGAGAAATAACTCAAAAAACCAACAAAAATGAGTAGTTTTTGCACTTAGTTATATTATTCTGATTGTAGGGTCAATTGAGTTTCTCCAAATGCAGAAAATAACGGAGGGCCATTCAAAACCTTGTGAAACATCAATTCTCTCTGACAGTTTTGTGATTAATGTAAATACGAAGTATCCTGCACCTTGTGGTAAGGACGATAAACAAAATGAAAAGCCATTTGAGGGTGTATTTAGAACACTTAGACTATGAAATACTAATCTGATACACTTGAAATTTACTGCAAGAGATCAGTTTTATTTCCAGTTGTCAGAGTGTTTTTTTAAAAACTTGTTAATGTGTAATAACCAATATGGAGAGATTTATTATCCTTTAATTTTTTAGACAAGAAACCCATCCTTTCAAAGACAAGCTTTACCGAATAGCATATAAAAAAATTTCACAAAGAACTGAGCACCAGTAGCAGAGATTCAACTAATTAATTATCAATTATATCACCTAATTTCATTTCCGGAAAAAAAACATTTGCTCAGAGATTTATCACCATGAACCCCAAAGCCAATGCTGTCCCCTAATTCCTTAAAGTATTTCAACATCAAAAAAGGTAGTCTAGTTAGCATTATATAAACTGTATTTGTTAATCTAGTTTAAAATATATACTCAAGTAGTCATAAAAATTATGTATAATTCACTGTAATAAAATCTATGCTCTCTGTGCAAAAAGTTAACCTATATCTAACTTCTTTTCTAAAAACAGGTCTTGGTTCATTGCATTAAAGAAAATTAAGTATATAGTTTCAATAATTCCAGGTGCATTATTTTATTCTAATCTCTGGGAGATATTTTGTATTTTTGCTTCAAAGAGCAATAATTCTCTGGCTAAAAATTCTAAATAAATAAAGCCAACTGATTGCCATGAAGAAAAATTATCAGTCATAGAAGCGACATTAAGAAAGAACTGAATTTTTGCACCAATTTTGAAAAATATCACTAAAATTTCACTAGTGCTTAATAAAAATAGCATAGTAGTGTAGGTTTATAATAAGCTAACTAGCTTAGTGTTCCTCTCTGAAAGATATTTAATAATGTTCTAAATATTAAATGAAACAAAATTAAATTGGAGACTCTTTTAGTCCTGATAAAACTTAGATTATGTTTAATAAAACTATATGGTTTCTTGATTTCTCTACTTATGATTTTCCTTACTAGAGTTATTTCTGGAAAATGATTGAGAGATTTCTTAATTTCTTAAAGTATACTTTACCAATAGGGACTCTTTCTTTAATTTTACCAAGTATTCAAATGTCATTTACAATAGATTCTTCCAATCAGCCTTTTGAGAACTTCTGACAGCTCAACTTAATTTGAATATCCATCATCCTCTCTAGCTTTTCACGGAGGAATTCCTCAAATTCAACAAAACGGCATGTCCATTGCAACCACTTCCCTCTAACCTTCCAGATATCTGCTTGTGCTTTCTAGAGAGAGACAGAGAGAGGGAAAGA
>NW_006200179.1:994652-995921 GCF_000334495.1 Tupaia belangeri chinensis
AAGAGAGAAATCATTCACCAGGGAGAATGACCATGCTGCAATCCCTTCTCTTCCAGTCTCCTCTCAGGATTTTGGGCACACATGCACATGTACCTAGCATGATTTTCAAGCTGCTGCCTCTGGGAGTCAACTGTGTAGTCACCTATGTGGAATTCAGTACCTTAACCTCTTCATCACCTCCTGGTCTGGCATGTTACTTTTTGTCTGGTTCAAATTTATCCACTATCTTTAATATTCTGCTAAAGACCAATCTCTCTTATAAAGTTTTTCTAAGGAATTCGAGCATATCTTTCTTTCACTGCATCCTTTTTTTCTTTTTCTTCTTCTTTTTTTAAAAAAAATAAGCCAGAGAGCACCTGCACTCACCAGAGAGAAACAAAGACAGAGAATAAAGGGAGAGGGAGAAAGCACTTCCCAGTGGTGCACAGTCAGATCACAGTCCCTTCTCCTTCACCATGCTGGGACTGGGCGCATTTACACTCACACAACTGGTGTTTTCTTCTTTAAACTACCAGGAAAGGGATTCAAACCAAGTGGGTGGTCATGTGGGAGCCAGCCCTCTTAACCATCAGGTAATGGGGTGCGCCCTCTTTCATTGAACTCTTACAGCATATACATTATTGGAATATAAATTATGGTTTTTAGGGACCAGCAGTTAGCGTAATGACCGTGTTGCTGGACTTCCATGTAGTCGACCGTAGTTTGAGTCCTGGACCTGGTGGCTTAAACTCACGCTGGGCATGTGTGCATGCGTGCCCAAGATTCCAAGAGGAGAATGGAGGAGAAGGGATTGCAGTCTGGCCATCCCCCCTGGGGGGGGGTAATTTCTTGCTTTCTATCTCTCTGTCTCTGTCTTTGGTTTTTCAATATCTTTTTTTTAAACAATGTTTCACAGTTGTCTTGTCTTCTATATATACCCTAAATTTCCTGTCTTCTGTTTTGGCTCTGATAGGTCACTGCAGTGATAGGGCCTGTTTTCTTGTGTCTCATGTTCACCCATGCCCTTGCTCAGTACTCTTCCCAAGCAGACCTTGGGTATATCCCTGACTTAGTTTGGCCAATGTGACAATAGCAAACATGAGGTAAGTAGAGCCTCAGAAAATGCGTGCACTTGGGTCCTGCCTTCTCAACCACACTCGGAATCCAGTTCTCATTGTGTGAACAAGTCGATGTGAGTCTGCTGACTGGTGAGCTAGCAGATGGAGAAAGACTTGTGCTTTCCCTGCCATCCCGGATGTAGCAGCAAGGCCATCAGAAATCAGCCAGCCT
>NW_006200179.1:995952-1023739 GCF_000334495.1 Tupaia belangeri chinensis
AGGTTAACTGAAGACCCTTGAGTGACCTCAGTGGAGGTCAGCTAAACCCCACCCAGATCAAGAGAAAGTGGAAAAGTCAAATCTATAGGCCTGAAGTTGGGAACTGAAAGAAGGCCCTATTTTCTCTGTAAACTGAAGTCTCTGTTTTCATAGGAAAGATAAAAATAGTAGCAATAGCATGTTAGAGGCTAGAAGGAATAGGTAATATTGGAAATACCTATCCTGAAAAAAAATGAAGTGAACTAACCTGGAGTCACTATAGTCAGAAATACAAAGAAAAAAATTTCTACCTTTTAGGAATTAAAAAAACCATAAATTTTAAAAAAGAGGTAATCTTTTTTGAATTCTTTTAATAAAGGACATATTAGAGGAATAATTAAAACATTGTGAAAAGAAGTACAGGCTTGAATGGATGAGTTTGGACTATGATAGTGGCAATGAGAATAGAAAAAAAGTCCAATTATGGGGACCAGCAGTTAGCGTAATAGCTATGTCGCTGGCCTCCCACATAGTTGACCACGGTTTGAGTCCTGGACCCGGTGACTTAAACTCACGCCGGGCATGTGTGTGTGCGTGCCCAAGATCCTGAGAGGAGAATAGAGGAGAAGGGATTGCGGTGTGGCCATCCCTCCTGGGGGGTGATTTCTCTCTTTCTGTCTCTCTGTCTCTCTCTGTCTGTCTGGCGAGCGCACGCGCCCTGTAGCAAAAACCTCTCAAAAAAAAAATCCAATTATCAAAATATTGAAAATGAGGAAAACTTAGTGCTCTCAAAGATATTTGAAACAAAAGAGAGTGAGCACACAGATTGAGTTTTCTGACTGACATTGCAAGTTAATAAAAACAGATGAAGAAAGAATAAAGATAAATGTTAAACTTTTACCACAGTAGGAGTGATATTCCTTGGGTTAAACTTGATTATTAAAAAATCGTGAGTTTCAGCATTCTCAAAAATTACTAGAAAAGAAATTTCAAACTACTAATTCTATCATTACTGTCATTGACAAGCAGCAAGAAGAGAATCAAGCAAAGTTGGACAAGTGAAATATGGGAATTTTTATAAAACCAGTGCTATTGATTGGCTGATAATATTCTTGAGTATGTACTAAATTTTAGAAGCATCCTAAAAGAATTGGAAGCCAACGAGAATCGAAATACCCATGGATAAAGAGGGTATTATGCTTGATGAGAATGACCTTTGGTAGCAACCGCAGAAATAGCTGAAAATGCTGAAGTCGTTTTCTCCAGTGATCTTTCTTTCTGAATCGCACATTTCACTCTTATAAGACACTCTGCCAAATGATGCAGAAAAAGTCAATTGTTCTTAAGCAGTGTGTTGCTGCTTTTAAGTACAAGAGATATACAAGTGAAAAATCTTACTGAGAAAAAGCTTATCAGCCAAAGTTCTTGGATCAAAAAAATTCCAGGAATAGCATACTAGGATCCAAGTTACCTGAGTATGACAGAAGAGCTCACTTAGGAGCTGATATTATAATGAGAGAGCCACACGTTGGAAAACAAACAACACTATCAAGAATTTGGACAAGAATACGGTATGGTCTCTGCCAAGCATAACCTACATGAATCATGCCATTAGGTTGGACTCAATATACTCTCGGAGTGCTCTTGCTTTTTGCTTTGTTCAGGCCTCTCTGTTTCTTAAAGAAATAAAATTTGAACTTTTTCTGAAAATAGCCACGTCAAATGAAGAAACACTATGAGGTCATTTAAAAATAAATTTAACTGGTAAATTACCAATCATTTTACAGTATTAACTAATTAAAAAATGCAACATAGCAATCCATGAACTAAGCAAGTTAAGTATATGATGCATTTTAAAATTGTGCCAGAGGGCATGTATGCTTACCGGAGAGAGACAGAGAGAGTGAGAGAGAAGGTGAGAATGCACTCTCCATGGGGGATGTTCACAATTAATCCCTACTCCTCACCGTTCTTTCCTTTTGGGATTTTGGCCACATATACACCTATGTGTGGCGCGTATTTCAATCTGTCATGTCTGGGACTCAAATCATGTAGTCAGCCATGTGGGATCTGGCCAACTCAATCTCCCCACAACCAGCAGCCCAAGAACTAGTTAATAATGAACATTTAGATGCATAATAAAAGGCACTGAAAATATTACCAATATTCTACTCTCCTTCCAAAGTTCTGGATTTTACCTGAAAAAGTTAAAAAAATTGGAAATATTTGGAAATCTAACACTTTTCATATATTCACTATAATAATATTTCTAAAGTTGTGTTCTTATGAAGTCTTCTCTAATTCAGCTCCCTAATCTCCTCTAAGGTAAAGTGAAAAACATTTGGCTATGTGTTCAGTGTCCTATCATGTCAACACATGATGGCTTTGTGACCAGATAAACTTTCTAGTATCTTTTAATTCTGCTTTCCTAATTTATAAAGTGAGGATAGTAATAGTTTTTGCTTGAACATTAAACAATAGGATGAATATTGGATGGAGAGCTCCTCTAGGTGACTGCTACTGTTCAACTACTCAATACAGGTGAGCTAATGTGATACCATAGTGACAGCCAAGGCAAATACCTAGGGTCACACTCGCATTCTCCTTTGTCAGGGCCTAATTGGATGTAATTGATCTCCAAGTTTCATTGATTCTAACTCCCGAATATTTTTAAAGCTGTTTCCTTTTCCCCTGTCTAATATTCCTGCTTTGTTTTAGACTCTGTTGTCTGTCACTTGCATTATCTCAGAGGTCTCCCTGCGTCTACTGTAGAAGCCTTTGTTTCAAATCCACCTCCATATTGTAGTTTAGTGATAGAGAATGATTTAGTTGCATAGAAACCATCTCATATCACTCCCCTGAAGGAGCAGATGCAAAATCCCTATCACAGCATAAGAGTCCTTTGGGATCAGGTACTTCATGTTTTCTAGCTTCATTTCTTGCCACTTTCTCTTTAGCATATAGAAACCAAGTTTATTGAATTACCATCAAATCTCAATTAACAAAATATAGAATTAGTGACACTTAAGATGAGATAAGCAATAACAGAAACCATGGCTAATGCAAAAGTATCCAAAAGGTGCTACAAAATAGATTCAATATAAAACTACTTAAAATGCATAGAAACATGTTTAGAATTAAACATAAACCCAGTAAAAGTTAACATATAACAACATAAAAAACAATAGAGGCATCATATATCACATAACTGATTTGATGAAACGTTACTGAAGGACTATAATTTGTTAAGCTCTGCTCTTGTGCTGCTTCTCAGTTGAATGCTTTCTCCTTGACCACTAGCTGAATGCTTAATGGAGCAAGTACAGTTCTTGCTTCTATCTCCAATCTCACAGTTTTCCTGCAGCCATAGATCATGTAGCTATGAGGGAACTTCAGAAAGTTTATAAAGGCTCAATCCATGTTCTGGTGGTTAAGGGAACTGGATCCCACATGGCTGACCCTGAGCCTTGAGAAACACACTGAGTGCTGAGTGCATGTGTGCCCCAAATCCTGAAAAGATGGAAAAGTGGAGGAAAAGTGATTGCAGCATGACCATGCTCTGGGATGGGGGGGGGGGAGCCGTTCGCCTCTCTGGGAAGTGTAGGGGTCCACTAGCAAATTAAAAAAAAAAAAAAAAGGGACTTGTGGAAAATTGAATTAAAATATGAGTTTAGGAGGCAACTGGCAGTGCAGCAGTAACACTGCAAAGCTGACTCACATGGAAAGGTTCCTGGCTCAGGTCCAGATACCTTCCTGAATTTGTAAGACACATCTGTATCCATGATCTGGATTGGCTGAAACTGGGGTGGATTGCAGCCTTAAGACCTGCTAGGGGTGTGCTAGCTCTCTGTCTCTCTTACTCATAGAAAAGAAAAAGATACAAATAAACTTTTTTTAAAAGTACAATTTTGTTTTTTTGATATAAAACTTTTTTGAAATTCTTGCATAGTTTTTAAAAACTAATATGCGTTTTGCATGAACCTTTTGAAGATTTCATATGTGGCTGCATTCTGCTGTCCACTAGTACTTCACTTCATTGCCCCTTCCTGGAATGGGTTCTTGGTGGCATTACCCAGTGGTCTACCCATCTGACCAGAGAGCTGGCACTATCATGCATGCTACCTCATTTTTGCTGTGAGTACTCTCTTAATTACTCTATAGCTAACCTGGTAAGTATCAATACATTTCAGTCTCTTTCATGTTTATTTGACCTTTTCATATTCTCAATTTAAATATCATTATTTAGGACAGCACTTAGAATAAGGCTTTACATACAATATACATTTAGTAAGTATGCAATTAAAACATGAGTGCATGTGCCCACAGAAGGTATTCCTTCCCCACCCATTGTTTTTAAAGTTGAGAAATAAAAATTGTATATATTCACGGTGTTCAATATGATGAGTCGGTGTATGATATGTTGTGTAATGGCTTAATGCAAGCCAATTAACATAAAAAAATCCCTCATATACACAAGTTTGCATGTGCAATGAGAACATTTAAAATCTACTCTTTTAGCCATGTCAAGTACATAAGACATTGTTTTTAACATTAACATTATGTTGTACAATAGATCTCTTGAATTTATTCTTTCTGTCTCACTAAAGCTCTGTATCCTTTGACCAATATTGTCCCCATCCGACATATCCATTACCAGCCCTGGTCACCACCATTCTGACTCTATGAGTTCAACTTCCTTCAATTCCATCTATAATTGTGCAGTATTTACTTTTCTGTGCCTGACTTATTTCACTTTCCATGATGTCCTCCAGGTTCATTCATATTGACACTAAGGACAGGATTTTCTTCACTTTCAAGGAGAGAATAAATGGATATCAGCAATTATTAATGTGCTTAATAAACACAAACACAGACTGTATTTTAACTGAGTAACTCACATCTCAAAATTTAAATTTAAATTGTTCAGTCAAATATAACATGCTAAGTTTTACTTTTTTTCCTTGGCCTTAAAAGTGTTTTGGTGGCTGGCCCTGTAGCCTCATGGTTAGAGAGCCAGATTCTCACATGGTTCAAATCCTAGCCCTAGCAGCTTGAAAAACGCACCATGCATATGGGTGTATGTGCTCAGAATCCCGACAGGAGGGAGAAATATAGAAGGAATTTCAACATGATCAAAACCTATTGGGAGATGCTTTCTCCCCCTCTGTCTGTTTCTCTCTGGTGAGCACATCTACCTTCTGGGAGATTTGAAAACTGTTTTTGGAAAACTCGGACAGAAGATATAAAATCAAACTTTTTAGCATATGTACATATTCCAAAAAAAGTCTTCACCACTAAAGATGCTTGCACTGCTACCACTTATATGCAGATGATTTTTTTCACTTTACAAATATGTAAACTTAATTTTGACATTTAACTCAATACTTAGATTTGTACAAAAAAATTATCTACCAGTGAGAGAAATATTTTCATTAATTTATAATGAAACTACATTTTTGACTAACATTGCTTTCCTATAGCTTAATCTTCCAACAGGCTTTTCTTTAGATACCTCATTGTTCCCCAATATAAAGTGAAATAAAGATTACACTTTAAGGACTATATTTTTCATCATTAAACATTTCTAAAACTATGCCACGATCTCTTCAGACACCTCCACAGAGGAGTGTTGACAATGTCATTAGAAATGCTAATAGAGAAGACGATTCTTTCCAAGGGAAAACTGTAATGAAAATCCATGTTCCTGTATGTTGGTTTTGGATTGCTGTTAATCCATGTATATATCCACCATCTCATATGTCAAAAAAATAAAAGCACTAAGTTCTTTTGGCATATATATTCAAAAGGGGAACATACATTGTTTCATTATCCTCCCCCCCCCTTTTTTTTTTTTTGGAGAGGTTTTCGCTATAGGGCGCGTGGGCTCGCCAGACAGACAGAGAGAGACAGAGAGCCAGAAAGTGAGAAATAACCCCCCAGGGGGGATGGCCACGCCGCAATCCCTTCTCCTCCATTCTCCTTTCGGGATCTTGGGCATGCACGCACACGTGCCCGGTGTGAGTTTTAAGCCCCCGGGTCCGGGACACGAACCGCGGTTGACTACGTGGGAGTCCAGCGACATAGCCATTATGCTAACTACTGGTTCCCCCTCCCCCCTTTTTTTTACATTTATTTTTCTTTGCCATAGGGCATGTGCACTGGCGAGAGAGACAAAAAGAGAAGGGAAGTGAGAAATCACCTCCCAGGGGTGATTTCATGCTTCAGTCCCTTCTCCTCCATACTTCTCTTGGGATTTCGGCCACTAATGCACATGCACCTAGTATGTTTCTCAAGCCATCAGGTCTGGGACTTGGACTGCACAGTCAACCATGTGGGATCCAGAGCCTTACAATCACACCACCTGCTGGTCTCATTATTTCCCCCTAATTATCTTTTTAAAATGTAATACTGGGATAATAATAGTACCTTAGCTCAAAGAAAAGTGAAATGGAATGTTAATACATTTATTAAGCATAAAATACTGCTTGGCATATAACCAGTTCTAATAAACTGTTAGCTATTATAAAATTATTCTATAGGCACCAGCAGTTAGTGTAATGGCTATGTCGCTGGACCCCCATGTAGTCGACTGCGGTTCGAGTCCCGGACCCGGTGGCTTAAACTCACGCTGGGCGCATGTGCATGCGCGCCCAAGATCCCAAGAGGAGAATGAAGGAGAAGGGATTGCAGCATGGCCATCCCCCCTGGGGGGTGATTTCTTGCTTTCTGTCTCTCTGTCACTCTCTGTCTGTCTGGCGAGCGCACGTGCCCTATAGCAAAAAAAAACAAAAACAAAAAACAAAAAACAAACAAACAAAAAAAACTCTACAAAAAAAAAAAAGAAAAATATTCTATAATATACAGTAAGTTTTATATATGTTTGGCCTGACATGTTGGATTGTTAAACTCCTCTTACATAAAAGAGAATAATTACCAAAAAAATAATTACCACTATTTATGTGGGAGTAGAACATTCACTTTGTATTTTCCCTGAAAATTTAGTATAATGGTGACTTGGTGTTATTTAAAAAGGAAAAGTTAAGAGTAATTGTGCAGATTCTATGCAAAACCCTTCCCCACTCCTGCTTTTAACTGCTAGTGGGCACATAAGCAGGACAGAGAGAAAAGAGAGAGAGAGAAAGAGAGAAAGAGGAAGCACCCCTTAACGGGGTATAGTCATGCTGCAATGCTGCAATCATTTTTCTTCTCCATCCTGCACCTAGTGTTTTTTCTTTTTTTTTTTTTGTACTGCCTTGCCTGGAGTCTGAACCACAGTTGGCCGTGTGTGCTCTGGTTCCCACGTACGGTGCATAACCACTGAGTGCAGGCTGGACTCACAGTTCTTCACAATATAAAATTTTCATGAACTTTTTGAAGACTCTGTCTATAATTTTACCTTTGACTTATACTTGAGTTCTTATTGGTTATCTCAAGATAGTCGACAAATAAATCCCCTTTTCTATTAAGAGAGAAACATATATTTTGCTCAGTCAAGTGTTCCCAATATACTGGTAATATTCGTACCCTGTACTGAGTGTCTACAACGTCCCAGGCACGTACCACTCACGATTTCTTTTGGTTTCACCAATAACCCTATGAAATAGATAGTGATCAAAGCCAAGGATGTGAACCCAAGTTTATCAGAATTTGCTGTCCTTGTTCTTGCTATTGTACGTTCTTCCTCCTTGGTTTATTTCCTCTTATGGCATTAGTCATATTGAATAATAACTCATTTCCGTTAACTGTTCTCCCCTCCTCTCTGCTCCTCAGTGATTGGAGCCAGATATTACACAGAGGCACTGGATGGATTTTATGCAATAGAAAATGTAAGTGAAATAATGTGTCATAGAAAATTTTATTCTGACAGCCCCATGAAAGGAAAGGATGCCTCTGCAAATGTAATCCATTTTTAAGCCATGTACCTTAACATAAATATCCTTAGGATGGTCTTTTAACTATTGTCTTTACAAAGCACTTCTAGCACACAAGAGGTCTATGACAAAATTCTCCAGTTGTTCCTAGAATTACTGAGAAAGCAGCTTCAAATGTGTGTTTCATTAAAAAAAAAAAAAAAAATTGGTAGTGGCATCCTGTACACAAACCCACAGGCTCTCCACCTGTGGTCAAAGCAGATAGGACAGGACATTTAAATCAAAGAATGGAAAGAGTGCAGTATCTAAGCAAAGATTTCATATATGAAACTAACCATTCCCTTACAATATTCTGTACTTGGGTAAAATACTTAATATGCAGCTTTATATATAAAGTGCTCGAGATAGTGGGGAATTTTCTGTTTTTTTCTTTCTTTGATTAGACCTCATTTATTTCTTCTTTCTCATTTTTCTTTCAAGAAATAAGGGTATTCTGAGACTAGAATAACAACCTTCACATTCTGCTTATAAGTCATAAGTGGCATAAGAAAATATTGAAAGATTTGCCCATCAGCTGGATTTTCAATGGACTTCCATACATAATTAAAAAGTCTGAACTTTGGTTCACTACTTAAATGTTCAATATGTAAAAAAAATCATGTAGTCATAACATGTATTTAAAAAAACACACTGGATCTATTTAACATTGCTTACCAAAAGATCATATAGTCTGTTATTCTTCAGTAAGAAAATTTGGTTTTAAATTCATTCATCTGGACAGAATAAAATTTTTCTTTTTATTAACTCCAGATACTCTTTAGTACTGAATTTCAAGCAAAATATTTTCACATGGAAAACTATGGGGAGACATCTACATATTCTTTTGCGTTTATGCTTCAATAGGATTTATAATGGATGCCTTGAAATTGCACTAGACTTACGTGAATGTAGCTAGAAACTGGAAAGTCCTTGCTGGTGTTCTTTCCAACTGAGTATTAGACGGCCAGCTCACCTGGAACTTTATTTGTTTAGACAACCAGCTGGTTAGCTTTGAGGTCTTTCCAGATATGAGGATGAAGTAGATGGGTAAAAACGAACCCTCAGAAACTCAGAAAGGTATTACATGGAAAAATGAAGTAAAAAAAAAAAAAAAAAAAGTCACAACTCCAGCAAGGAAGGAAAAAATGCAAAGGGAAAAAGGCAAAAGTCCAATGTGGAAAGTAAATGAAACAAAGGAAGAGTCATTAGGAAAACTGCCAGTTCTTTCCACTGGAGACCTTGAGGGAAATGCTCTATCATGTCTAATGACAAGAAACCGACGCAGCGTCAAAGCTAACTGTGAAAGGCTTATTCTAAATTGATTGAAACAGTAAGGAGAGAATCTTACATTTTACTGCTAAGTAAGATGTCCCCTACAGAACACAGACTGACTCAGGAACCCAGCGCCACTAGGGATCACGTTTCCAATGTTTCCTCTGGAGTAGAGTCTGGCTATATCTCTGACTTGTTTGTTCCCAACGTAGCCAATAATAGATTGAAAATTAAATGTTTAGTTGAACTGACTCTCTGGTCCTAGCTATTTAAAGTATGCACACTATGCATCGGCTTAAAAACTGATGATTAAAGTTACTGAAACGAATTTTTGTTTATAGATGTAGTATTTTATTTTTGATATCTTACAATTTAAAGCTGGTAAACAAAATCCTTAAGAGTAATTAAGAATAAATCATAACTTATTTTGTGTCATTCTGTCTTCTGTGCTTTTGTAATACTAACTTGTTTAATTTTCACAATAACCCTATAAGGTAGGAGCTAAAATCCTGATTTCCAGACGAGAAAACTGAGACAAATTGAGATTTTTGTGTCTAATTCCTGAGCAGACTCAGTCTTGTTCCTGTGCTCAAATAATAATACAGGGAACCAGCAGTTAGTGTAATGGCTATGTCGCTGGACTCCCACGTAGTCGACCACGGTTCGCATCCCGGACCCGGTGGCTTAAAACTCATGCCGGGCACGTGTGCGTGCATGCCCAAGATCCCGAGAGGAGAATGGAGGAGAAGGGATTGCGGCATGACCATACCTCCTGGGGGGTGATTTCTTGCTTTCTGTCTCTATGTCTCTCTCTGTCTGTCTCGCGAGCACACGTGCCCTACAGTGAAAAAACTTCTCCAATAATAATAATAATAATAATAATAATAATAATACAAATAAGCTTTGATGTTGTCAATGTCATTTTATGCTGATGAATACTGAAAAGACTCACCACTCCTGAGGTACTGTTTTGTCCAAAAAACTGACTCAAGTGTATTTCTTTTTTTCTCCAAAATTAATTATTTTTTATTTATATATTCAATCATTTATCATTACAGCTTGTAAAATGTAAAACTTCCCAGTATGAATACACTGTTTATTAGTCCAGTTAAAGATATTCTCATACACATTATTGACAGATAATTTTCTATTTTTGTGTCCCTTAAATGTTTTGCTTCTTTCTTCCTCCCCTTGAGTCTTTTCTTCTCCATTGTCTTACTTATACGACCGTTCAATGCTTAAGTCTTTGACTCACTAAGACCTCCATTATACAGCTCTGGAGTGCACCATCCTAATTTTGCTATACCTTTTTCTTTTTTTTTTTTTAAACTTTTTGTCATTGGGTGTGTGCACTTGTCAGAGAGACAGAGAGCACAAAGGAAGAATGTAAGAAATCACCCCCAGGGCATGGCCGCACTGCAATCTTTTCTCCTCCATTTTTCTCTGGGATTTGGGGCACACGTACAGACACTGCATGTGCTTTTCCAGTCGCAGAACCTGGGACTCAGACTGCAGAGTTGGCCATGTGGAATCCAGTGCCTTAACTATCATGCCATCTTCTGACCTGCCTCACATTTTCCGTGTGACCTGGAGCTATTGCTTATTATATTCATTCTTCTTTGCATATTTTTATGTGTAAGATAAACATAATGACAGTGTCCCATATATAACTATAATTCATATATAACTATAATTCATAGAGTTCAAGAGAGAGTTAAACCACTTATTCCAGCTATAAAAGTATTGGCATAAAGTAAGCTCTAAATAAATGCCAATTATTGAATCTGTCATTATTACCAGGTAGTCCTCAACTCGTCTCATCGTACATTCGTCTAATGGCCTGGGGACCTTGCATTTCTTATTACTGCTAAAACTTTGGAGGGAACATTAATGCTTCTGTTTAGTTTACACAAAAGCCAAAATAGAGGGCTTTTTTATTTTTAAGAATTATTTTATTTTTTACTTATTTATTTTAATTTGACCAGAGAGAGAGAAAGAGAGAGAGAATGTGAGAAAGCAAGCAACCGTGTCTGGGACTCGTGGTCGGTCATGTGGGAGTCTAGCGCCCTTAAGCATCATGCCACCTGTCAGCTCAAGAAGATAGAGGTTGGGACCAGAAGTTAGCGTAATGGCTATGTTGCTGGACTCCCATGTAGTCGACCGCTGTTCACGTCCCGGACCCAGTGGGTTAAACTCATGTTGGGTGCGTGTGCGTGCGTGCCCAAGATCCCGAGAGGAGAATGGAGGAGAAGGGATTGTGGTGTGGCCATCAGCCCTGGGGGGTGATTTCTCGCTTTCTATATCTCTGTCTCTCTCTCTCTCTGTCTGGCGAGCGCATGCACCCTATAGCAAAAACCTCTAAAAAAAAAAAAAAGAAGAAGACAGACGTTTATGGTATAAACTGAGATAGAATTTTTATTACAGTACTATAGTATAACTGCAGCCTTTTTTTTTCTCTCTAAATAGCTAAATTGTTCCAACATACAACATAGTACAAAATATTCATATATTGGAAAAAACACAACCTCCTACTGTCCTGATTGCCAAGTCCCATACCAGAACTTTTCATAGCAGCTTATTAACATCATCTTTTTCAGATGGCTTGAAAAGTTTAAAACACACAAGAAAGGAAAAGTCATTTTATTTAGAACAAAGAAATTTATGTCTTGGCAGTCATTACACTTGAAAAGGTATCTAGGGAAGTACATTTACTAACAGAACCCTGTTTAAGCAACATAAAATAAACATTTTTTTTTTAAGGCAGTGAGAGAAGAAAAAGCAATAAGCCTTTTCCCAACTTGCTTTGCTATTCTGAACTGTGCTGACAACAGAAGCTTTTCAGCTGCTGATCATAAATAGCCTAAAATCTTATTTCAAGGTTCAGTCCACAACAAGAAAAAACATTTAATACTCTGTGCTACAATGCTCACAGCACCTCGAAACTTCTGTGAGCTGCAAGACTTACTCCTCAAGTAATACACCATGGCGTGGAATCAATGAGAAAATAATTTGTACACCAAACACAAGTGGACACAGTAATGGGGCAGAGGACTTATTTAGAATGGAAAGCCCCAGACACAGAATAAATAAGCATCTTGGCATGGAGACTGGGACAGACATGAGTGCATGTGGATTTGGGAATGTGCTTCCCCGCCGGAAATCATTCAATTATCAGAATTCTTTCCCCCTGAGATTTAACAAACAGAAACCTTGGCTCGTGCTCAAATATTAAACATTAATGATGTTCTCCTGATGTTTAAAGAAGAGAGGGAAAGCTGTGGTCTACTGTACTTGTTAAAGAAATGATTGTGAGGGAAATTTAAATCAATCTTGAGAAAAAAAATAATATGAGCACTAACTTCTCAATTTATTTTTTAGCAAGAAGAAAAGCATTTCTATCCCCTTTTAGTTCTATTTTGAAATAAGTGATCCCTTGTTTTCTTTTATGATGACTAGGAGATTTATTCATTCATCTAATATTTATTGGATGCCCACTGTGTGCCAGGCACCATGGACAAATCTGGGCTACAGGAGAAGATGGCAGATCTATGTGGGTAGAGACAAGATCCTAGAAAGGATGGCAGATTAGAAAAGAGAGAGGGAGGGAAGAAGACACACAAAAAATGTAATTTTCAGTAAGGAACATGGAAAAATCAAACAAAAGGCTGACAGAAACTGTAATAATACCCTTTAAGCTTCACACAGAGTAGACATGCAATGAGGCAATTGGATTTTAGTCTAAGTCTGATAGGAAGCCATCGAAAGGTTTTAAAAAGAGAATATTGTGGGCCAATATCTAACAATCATTTTTGGTGCTGAGAGAAAATGAACAGTAGGAGTTGGAGGGCAGGGTTGGAAGTGGGAGGATCAGTAAAATTTGGTTTCAAAGATCTGAGCAAAAATATGATTGTAGCTTACTCTACGGAGATAACAAAATAGAGTCCAGAGTGAAGTTCAGATAAAACTTCAAGTTGAAGCAATATTTTAGAGTCAATTGAACTTGCCGAGGAATACAGTACAGGGATTGATAGAAAGGCATGAATCTTAGATGGTACTTGGATTTCTAGGTTGTAACAATGAATATACAGTATTCTCTTGTTTACCAAAGAGTTTGAAGTTTTAGAGGGTTTGGAAAATGGGAAACAGCACAAGCTCCATTTAAACACATTCCATCTTGGTCTTTTATGAGACACTGTATTAAAGAGACTTAGTTTATTTACAAGTGTTATTAGAAATCTAGACTTAATATATTTTCATGTGTTATGAGAAATCTACCTGCTATCTAGTAGTCCTTTTCCCCCTTCAAAACTCTTATTTTGTTGCAGTTGCAATTTACTCAATTTATAAAAAATGTACCTAATTTACCAAAGCAAACTCTTGTCACTTTTTAAAAAGAGTGGGTTATATGGTGCAATTTTGACCACTAAATTGTGCCTTGATCCTGCTGGGTGAGCATTTTTTACCTTTAAAAAATGGTAGTGACAACTGACACATGACTTGTTCTCTAACACTGGAAATACTGTATTTCCTGATTTGTCTGGGAAAGACAGAGAATATGCTTAATCCAGACTTTATTATGAAGACTTTAGTTTTCAAAACTGTTTCAACAGGGACCACAACTTGGTCACCTCACCTATCACCCTTCCTCCATTTTCTCTGGGACTTGGAAGGAAAGATGATCTTCAATAATCATTTGGTTCCCAAATATGGAAAACAAAAACAAAAACAAACAAAAAAAAACCTCGAAAAGAATAGTCAGGTCTTTAGTTCTACTATGCTTGATGCTCTGTACCAGGTTTTGTTCTACATATCTTGCTACTGTAAGGAAAACTTAAATTGGTTAAGCTGATGTATCTACGCTTTCTCCATGTGACTAAATGTAATGTCCAACTAAAAAAGAATGCAAACTTCTAACTCAAAGAGACATCTCAAAAGAAAATCATATACACGTTTTGAAAAAGTACACTGTGCCCCATACTTAGATATACCTGTTATATGTAAATTAGAAATTATATGTAACTGGAAATAATAATTAAGAAAAAGAAAGATAAGTTGGAATCCATCAGTATAAATGTAGTTGTGCTTAATTCCATAGGCTGGATGTCCTCTAGGCACACAGTGTAGTAGAAGAAACTGTACAAGGTTCAGGACCTGAGGGCATACAGGCTTAGGATAGAAAAAAAAACGTAACTAGAGGGCTAGCCAGTGGTATGGTGGTTAAGAAGCTGGATCCTACATGGCTGACCAAGAGGTTCGAGTCCCAGACCCTGTGAAAAACACGTTGGGCCTGTGTGCGTGCGTGCGTGTGTGTGTGTGTGTTTGTGTGTGTGCCTAAAATAGTGAAAGGAGGGAGAAATGAAAGAGAAGGGATTGTGGTATGACCATTTTCCATAGGGGTGCTTTCTCACTTTCTTTCTCTCTCTGTCTCTCTCCAGTAAGCATATTCACCTTCTGGCAAAATAGAGGGGGGAAAAAAAAAGGAAAAACTAGCAATACAGATGAAAATGAAATGGCTAACAAATCAGGATTAAGTGAAAATAAAGAGAAATGAGTGCCAAAGAAGCCAGAAAAACAGAATGTTTTATAAAGAGCAACTGGTTTGTTGGAATAGTAAACATTCAAATAAGAGAAGACCAGAAAAGTTAGCATCAGTTTTGGTAATGAGTTATTGGAGCCTTCAAAAACAAATGTTTCAGTGACACAATACATAGAAGTCAGACTAACGTGTATTGAATCCTGAATAACAGAAGATTAGAAAACATTAATATACGGACAGCAGGTTTATAAAGAGCAACTGGTTTGTTGGAATAGTAAACATTCAAATAAGAGAAGACCAGAAAAGTTAGCATCAGTTTTGGTAATGAGTTATTGGAGCCTTCAAAAACAAATGTTTCAGTGACACAATACATAGAAGTCAGACTAACGTGTATTGAATCCTGAATAACAGAAGATTAGAAAACATTAATATACGGACAGCAGGTGGCAAGGTTGATTAAGGCACTGAACTCCCACATGACTGACTGTGGTTCAAATCTTAGATATGGCAGTTTGCTTTCTCACTTCCCTCTCTCCCTGTCTCTCTCCCTCTCTCTGAATCTCTCTGGTGAGCATATATACCCTATAGCAAAATTTAAAAATAATAATAAATAAAATTAAATAAATAATTCTTTAAAAAATAAGAAAGCATTGAGATCAATATAAATTTCATCTTCAATATTGTTTTGAACCTTTAATGGAAACTACCACTATATTAAAAAGAAGAGATAATAAGGAAAACAACAGTTGTTACTGCTTTAAATAAACTGCCAGTATAATTGGATATTAAACTCAGGATATGTTCACTGTACAGCTCAGGTAAATAAATGGATTTTTTTTTTGGAGAGGTTTTCGCTATAGGGCACATGCGCTCGCCAGAGAGAGAGACAGAAAGCAAGAAATCACCCCCTCAGGGGGGATGGTCACGCACAATGCCTCCTCCTCCACTCTCCTCTCGGGATCCTGGGCACGCACGCACATGCGCCTGGCGTGAGTTTTAAGCCACCGGGTCCGGGACGCGAACTGCGGTTGATCACATGGGAGTCCAGTGACACAGCCATTACGCTAACTGCTGGTTCCCAATAAATGGGTTTTTCTAATGAAGATAGTAAACGTTAAAATAGCTTTGTTCATATGAGCCATGTTGCAAGGCTATATTAGTATTCCTGTAATATGGCTGAGACATTCTTCAGAATGTCAAAAGGAATTTGTATCTTTTGAAGATATAAATGATTCCTAGGAGTTGCCAAAAAAGATTCAGAATTTTCTAATTTCAAAGAATGGTATCTCATAGTATTTATTAAATTTTAGAATACATTTGTGTGCATGTGTGTGAATGTGTTTGTACCTCAGTTTTAAAAACTATCTTACAATACAATGTATACTGCAATGCTTTTGGCAATACCAAAAGCATTAGCAAAAGGAATAAAATTAAAATAAGCTGACCATTAATTAATTCATTAGAGTTAAAAGCAACTATGTAGTTTTAATAAGATATAAAATGATATGTATTGATATATCTCAAATGTGGTAATCTTTGTTCAAAACAATGAATATGGGGACCAGCAGATGGCATAATGGTTATGTCATGGGACACCCACATAGTTAACCATGGTTCAAGTCCTGGACCAGTGGCTTAAACTCATGTCAGGTGTGTATGTGTGTGCATGCCCCAAATCCCAAGAGCAGAATGGAGGGGGAAGGCATTGCAATGTGGCCATCTTTCTGGGGGTTATTTCTTGCTTTCTGATTCTCTATCTGTTTCTTTCTCTCCAGCGAGCACACATGCCCTATGCAATAATCTCTAAAAAAACAAAACAAAAAAAAACCCCAAAAAACGATGATTATGGTATTATCCTTGATATAATCGTTAAACACTAAATGCATGGTTCCAAATCCATGCTGTCCTCCACAAAGATGTACTACAATTGAATGCAAATTCAAAAACTGTAAAATAAAATGAAATAAAATAGCAAAAAAAGAAGCGTGAGAGGGAAACCTCCCACAGATTCATCATGCTGCCGTCCACCCCAAGTCCCAGCCAGCACCACACAGGCACAGGTGTGCTCCCAGTGAGTTCAGGGAGGTCTCCACAGACACACAGGGAACCTTCCTCTGTAGGTCAGCCTTACAGAGCGTCATATGGGCCAGCACCACTCTGGCCTCCCCAACTTCAACAAATTTTAACTTTTGCCATATCTGAAGTAGATGCATGTAGGATTGAATTATAATTTGAATAAAATGTTTATTTGTATGATATTTATAATATAGAAAATACTACAGTTTCTATGATATAAAACTCTGGAATATTTCATTGATATTAAAAATGAGATGATATTTATACTTGTCAATCTGAATCACTATTTCTAATATATATATATGAAAATTTATTTGCAAAGCCATATGTATCAATATATAATGATGCAATTTCAAAAATCAAAATCTATTGAAGTAATTTAATATTCACAGAAAAAGTTGCAAAAGCACTTCACCATACTGTCCATACTTACTGTCCCAAGAGGGCAGGGATAGATTTAGTGGGAGTGGGTGATTTATTCTTCTGTGTTGTTAATAAAATAATAATTGAGTCTGGGTAAGGATGATAAGAATAAAGATGAATGCAGCTGTGGGTGTTCAAAGTCAAGGAGCTGCACTTGGTGAGGTTTTGCTTGTTGGTGGGGACTTTGCAGAGTCCTGAGGGGGTGCAGATATATCACACGGCAAGAGCTTGTCTGTGTCCAAGGCTCTGTCTCATTCCCTCTCATATACCTACCAGGATCCAATCACTGGGTCATAGCCTGATGACTTTATCTACTCGTAATCACCTCCCCAAGTCACTGCTCCTAAAACAATAGTCAAGTAAGTCTCTGATAACCTAGTGGTTCAGGCAGGAACTTGTTACAGGGGCAGAGTCACTGCAAAGGGCTCCCACAGGGCTATGGCAAATTGAAATATGGGGACACAAGCATAGAAGTGTTCTCCAGACCCCAGAACTGCTGAGCCTACAACATGAAATGCCAGTCTGAGAGAGCGGCAGCCATGAGACTCCACACTGATCGAGCTGAGGAATGACCTGAGCTCAGCATGGCTAGCGGGATGAGTCTGCCCAGTACCTCAGGGGCCCACCCTCCACACCAGTGCAACCAAGGTGGGCACCTGGAGGGAAAGATTCTTCTGGAGTTCCAAGATTGAATGTCCTTTTGGGTTTTAGACTTGCTTGGGTCTTTTGTTCCTTTTTTCTCTTGTGGAATGGGAAGTTCTACCCTATGCCTATTTGATCATTTTATTTTGGTAGCATCTAATTTGCTTTTATTTTGTTAGCTCCCATAGGTGAAAGAATTTTGCCTTAAATCTCAGATGAGACATTGGACTTCCACTTTTGAGTTGGTGCTGGAATGAGTTAAGACTTCTGTGACATTGGAGTGAATTTGTACATGAAATATATATGAATATTGGGGACCAGAAGTGGAATACTATGGTATAAATATCTGCTAAAATTTCATGTGTTGAAATTTAGATGTGACAAGATTAAGAGGTTGAAAATTTAATCTGACAAAAGTAGACCTATGGGAGAAGATTAGGACTAAAATCAATAGCTTGTGGCCCCTGTGACTGAAGCCTGAGGGAGGGGGTTAAAAGAGAGTTAATAAGACAGGGATACACAAAGATGCATGTGCTCCTCCCTTCACCACACCAAACACAGCCAGAAGAAGCTCACCAAATATGGCCCCTGAACACTGGATTTTTAAACAGTGAACTAAATAAACCTACACTTCTATAAATCATTCAGTTTCTGGCCTTTTTTTTTGTTTTAAACTGAAGAACAGCCTAGAACAATTCCCATATTTGGGAAAGGATCTTACAATGTAGCTGAATTAAAATGAGACCATGTTGAGTTACTATAGGTGGGCTTATGACTATTGTTCTTTTAGAAAGGGGAAACCTTGGACACACACATAAAACACAAGAGGAAAGTCCATGCAAAGATGGAAGCAGCGGTCGGCCTTGTGTTGTCACCAGCTAAGGAATACCAAGAATTGCCAGCCACTTCCAGAAGCTAGGAAAGTAAGCAAAGAGTCTTCCTAGAGCTGCTGGAAGGAGCAAGACCCTGCCACTAGATTTTGGACTTCTAACCTCCAGAACTGTGAAAGAATAAATTTCTGTTCAAAGCCCTCATTTTGTGGTAACTTGGTATAGAAACCTCTGAAAACTAACATAGCATACAAGAACAATTATAATCTCAGGAGACATTTATTCAGTTGTTTCTATTTACCATGTATTATGTTAAGTGAAAGTTTGAAAGAAAGATTTTATCAAAATTACTTAGGATCCTATTTAGATTGTAAATATAGCAAAATGAATCTTATTTTGAATTTTTATCATGTTAATAAATCATGAAATATACTCCCATGCAGAAATACAGTCATATATACACATATACATATACACATTTTATTAATCCATAATTGTTCACTTTTGTTCTCCATAGAGAGGTCTTATCTAAAATTATATTAGGGTTCTCTCGAGTCTACTGAACCATGAAACTAGCTTGCAAGACTCAGCTGACCTTACACGAGTGAGTTAACTTATGGTAGGACACTCTTAATTAAGTGTATACTCTATGCTTTTTAAACTGAAAATTATCTTCACATTTGTTTATATACATACTATAAATATGTATGGCATTGTTTATATCTATGAGGCACCATAATAACCATTATATTTAACATGAATAAATTAATAACAATGTATAGAACAAAATAAATTGCTTGATTAAATTTATTAAATATTTGTTCATAATTCACATTTCTGGTAAAATACACAGACAGTGAGAAAGATGTTCACATGGTAACACTGTTACTGAGTCCAAATACACCATTAGAAGAGCCCAAGGAGGCTCCCACTAGCTCGGGCATTAAGAGGGACTCGATGTTAAGGTAAATATCATCTTGAATGAGTGAGAGTCTCTCCTTTGTTCTCACAAAAACATATTTCAATTTTTACAATACTAAGAATGTGTTCTAATTCATCAGCCAACATTTTTGAACCAATGGCATTGAAGATGTGTTAAGGAGCTGATGGGTCTATGGAACTTGTTAGATTTCTGACTCCTTTCAGTTTGGTGACAAAATAATGAATGCCTACTTATGTTCCTTCAATATCAGATGACCTCAAAGGCTTGTAGAAATTCTGCCATATTATTTAGTGCCATATTATTATTAGATAGACAAAAACAGTACTAAAATTTGCAGACCCAGGGCAAACAGAAGAGAAAATTGAGTTGGTCCTGGGGCAAAATCATCATAAGATTTGAGATTCCTACAAGTTTTATTTTTTACAGGATCTTGCCATCCTCCTGCCTCAGCCTCTTGGTCCACCTGGGATCACATGTGTATTTCTCAGCACCAGACTTTTAGTGTGGGCTGGAAACTGAACCCAGGCCTCTGAGTAGCAGTGTCCACCAGCAGGCACTACTTTGGGTGGGCTCATGGGCTCAATATTAATTAAGACGGGCAAGGGAGAGAGAGGACTATACTCTAAAACTCAGAACTTCCCTATTCATCCGTAAAGATGAGCATTTGGTGAACAACTGAGTAACTCACATGTGTAAGCCATATGCATCCTTTTCTAAGTGATTAAAGCAGAGTGTGGCTGTACAGTAATTGCAGTTTTGCCAGTTGTCTCATTAAGCGATTTTGGTTGCAATGTGGTTTAACCTCCCTGCAATTCGATTTTCTAGTGTTCCTTGTGAGGAATAGTTATCCAACTGGCAAGAAGGCTGTAGAGTGACTTTGTGTTTTATTTATTTTCTTTAAATTCTTTCCTAGACACTACAATGGTATCTAGCCCTGGGACATCATTCCAATATATGTTGACAACAGTTATATCTACTGTTAATGTAGAATTGACTGTTTCTGAAACATCTGACCATACCATTCATGAGATACGAGGTCAATAACATTATCCTTGATAGGAACACTATTGATTTTCTTCATATATACAGTTAGAACCAGTCCACTTTATTCTTAACTCTTGCTTTGTGTGGTAGGAACTTATGAGGCTGTCTCTTTGGCTTCTTTATTTCATTTGTATTAGTTATTTAGGCTTTTCTATGTATTTTGGTACTTCCCAATCTCTTTTCACTTCCTGCAGTTCTTGATTAAGGTCTCTATCTCTCTACAGAGGGAAACACACACATTCTCTCTCCTTCTCTCTCTTTCTTTCTCTCTCTCGCACACACCCACACACACACACACAGACCTCATTATTAACATGCTGTTGTAATGCAAATGGATAACTGAAACAAGAGGAGAACTAGCAGAGAGAATATTTTGTCCAATAAACCTGGGAAGTCAGGAGAAGATGCATTTTTCTGACATAAACTACAGAACCTTGTTATGAAAGTAGCAATGAACTAAGAAATACCAGCCCTTTTGTCAACTACATTACCTGGAGAAGTCTCCTATGCTTCCTTAACTCCCCTCTGCAGGTGTAAACTTCTCCAACTAAGAAGAAAAGTTTGTGAAAATCAAGATTGTAGTACATTTTCTCTCCCAAAATAAGGAAACCAGACTAATGGAACTTGTGATTTCATCACCCATATAAACCAAGGATGAAAAAAAGTCATTTCTCCTTCTTCACCACTCTCCTTTCCATATCCTAAATGCAGTGTAGTCTTAGGATGAAATGGTATTGTTTCTGCAGCTGATTTTATGGAGTAAAACCTTCCAAATTAAGAAATATTCTAAATCAACATGGAGTGGCTATATTAGGTAATCTACTTGGTGTCAATAGAGTAGTATTTATATAAGTAAAATAATTCTACATTTAAGTCACTCATGTCACTGTTTTCCTTACTCAAAAAAAAAATTGTTTTTGACTCTAGAAATACAGGTCTCACACACAATTGTTTGTAGTGGTAGTATGTAACAGGAGATTTTGGTAGTCAGAACATAGCCTCAAAACTGTATACTCTCAAATATTAATCATTTGTCAGCCTCCCTCATTCCCACCCCCTTCCTCCCCCACACACACTGACAGCAGGAAGACGTGCATTAAGAGAATTACTTCCCCATAAGTGAGGTAACATCTGCCTCAAAGCTGCGTTAGTATGGATTCCGGCCCCTCTCCACAGCGAGAGCTGTTCACGTGGAATATAAGAGACCTACAGTTTAGCCTAAGGGCACTTCCAGGATGCGGAATGCAAACTTTGGTGGAGATTGTGACAGAACAAGCATCCTTTGGCACGGCAATAATCTGCATTGAGTAAGAACTTCTGAGAACAAGATTCGTACGAACAGCTTCCATTCTAATATTGTTGCTTCCCTTTTAACTCCATGAATCACAATGACAATGAACAAGTAAGAATAGGGTTTCTTCTATACACATCTTTAAATAATGACTTTCTGGCTCTCCTTTTGGAACTTTGTGTAAAAGCAAAATAATACTTTCTAAGTCTACTCTTTGGTTCTAATTAGGAAAATTTCCCCTTTCTTCCCAGCCTATAGACGCAGGCCACATCTGCTCATTACCAACCGCACATTTGAAAGCACTGTGAGTAGACAGTAGACTGGCCTTGAGAGCATAATAAAAGGAAACAGCCTGACCACGTTAATCCAGCTAATTAGAACCAAGGGGAACTCCTGACAGGTTAGCATTAACAAACTTCATACGCTACGTGATTGAAAGGAGTAGGCCCTCAGTAGATGAGGACTAAAGACAAAGAAGAATGTCAGTAACGTTTTATTGATATCTGGGATGGAACTCTCATTAATAAGACAGATAATGCAGTAAAAACTTCCAAAATAGGACCTTGCACTTCTACTACATTTGGTGAATTTATTTAAATTCTGACATTTAGATATTTGATGAACTCAGAGTAAGCCTTGAATTTGTAAAATGCCTTACAAGTTACAAAGTACTTTGTCACTATTTAAGTTCTAATATTTTAATTGTTATACTAGATAATAGCCTAGTGATGAAGTATGGCAGATATTAGTATCCTCATTTTAAAAAGAAGACATACAGATGTCTTGATTTAAATAAGCATTTCAGATTATTCTGATACAGAGCTCGAGAGGTACCTTTTGCTTTGCACCATAATAAGCAATGAGCTTTTATATAAAATATTACAGTAGTAATACGATAGGAGTCTTTTTATAAAAAAAAAATTACATTTATTTATTTATTTTAATTTGACCAGAGAGGGACAGTGTGTGTGTGTGTGTGTGTGTGTGTGTGTGTGTGAGAGAGAGAGAGAGAGAGAGAGAGAAGAGAGGGAAAGTGAGAAACCAAGAAGCTGCCAGGTCCAGAGCATGAACTAGGATGTCCAGTGCCCTTAACCACCACGCCACCTGTTGGCCCCATACGATAGATGTTTTAATCATCTCCAACTCTCCAGATTTTATCTTGCAACTTGGAACTTAATATTCAGCAGTTTTGATAGAATAAATTAATGTCCCTAGACATAGTCTATTTTTTTGAAGAGAGATTTTTGTTATAGGGTGTGTACTCTTGCCAGAGAGACAGAAATCATCCCCTGGGGGGATGGCCATGCTGCAATCCTTTCTCCTTCATTCTTCTCTCAGGATTTTGGACATGCACACACATGTGCCCAGCATGAGTTTCAAAGTCCAGTGTTTTAATCACCATACTACCTGCTGGCTCTGACATAACCTATTTCATAAATCCAAGTGGTCTTCGCCAGAAATAGGTTATTATCTTTCCAAATTATAATGTCTGAGGCCTACGAAATATACTAACTCTGTCGCTTTCCAGAAAATGAGTTTTAAATCATCATTCTTTTATAATGTTCCTGAGGGAAATAACCCTTTAACAAACAAATGCTAAAAGTGAAGTAAATTAATCTGTGTCCTTTTAAGTGTATTTTTATAACATTAGTCTGAGAAATTTGGCAACCGGTGAACTAGGGAATATATTTAATTTCTGATCATGTTTTATTAAATCTAATGCATGACAGAGAAAGAAGGATTTTATCACACTTCTGGGGGGGGGGACCAACTCTAAAGGCTTTCTCACTAAAAATATCTACTGGAACTCCAAAGTACAAACTGAAGTTGACTCTCTGGGGCCAGAATAGAGTAAATTAGCAGATCTTGAAATAATAATATAAACTAGTAACTGGACTGCAAATCCCAGTTTGTACTACCTTATCACGGAAGTCCCTCCAACTTTTGGTCCAAGTTTGGCCAGTCTGGTATAGGATACCTTTCATCTGTCAAACACCTTACAGTTTACAGAGGGTGTTCAGATTCCTTCAGCACATTGATCCCATAATGATTATTTGAGGTAAGTTGGAAAGACAGCATTATCTTTATTTTATAAAAAGAAAAAGCAAAAAATCTAAGGTGGTGGAGGTAAGCTGGAAAGACAGCATTATCTTTATTTTATGAAAAGAAAAAAAGAAAAAGCAAAAAATCTAAGGTGGTGATCAAACTTATACTAGGACAGTGGTTTTCTATTTCTACACTGTGACACACTGGAATGTTCCTTTTCTCCTGGGGAGGGTAACCAGAATCATTCCCTTAAACCAAAAATGATGACTAGAATAACAATGTAGAGCAGGGCAACAGCCACATTAGCTTCAGGCTCATACTGTATTGGAGGTGAAACTTTCAAACTGAGTGAACATTTTGGTTAGCCTAAAGATATAACCCAAACCCCAGTTAGATACTAGATGATTTTAGGCTTTTAGGCTATATTTTACTCTAAGATTTCTTTTTCTCTCTCTCATTTGAAATGTGCTAGGCAGCTCTAAACATTTAACCACAACGACTTTAAGTAGATTCTACGTCAAGTGGAAAAGGTTTGGAATTTGGTGTACTCCTTCCTCTGCGTATCTAATTTTACACCTTTGCTACACTACACTTCTTTTTCTACAATTGACTTCCCTTTTTTCTTTAACTGCATTTTAAAATTTTTACGTTTATTTATTTCTTCTATGAGTGAGACATACAGAGAAAGAGAAGGAGAGAGCCACCTCTAAGAGGCTCTTTATGCCACAACCCACCCTCAACCAACCCAGATCATTGGCACACCTAGCACACACAGGAAGGACTTGGGGTGTGAACCTGGGACCTTCCCACATGGGTCCATCATTGTCCAGTGTTGAGTTACTTCTGCACCACTGCAGTGGGCCCTACTTAAACTTTGCTGTTGTCGTTGCTTTAAGCACTTAATTTTTCACTTGTATGCTGTCAATGAAATAGTTTTTATCTCTGACAGGTTACAGTGTACATGCAAAATGTGTCCTAACTCATAATCACACAAGAAAATGTGTTTATTTCCAATCTAGAATTTGCATTTAGTAAGAAAACAGGATCATATATATAGAGAGATTTATTTTGCTATTTTTCCACTTAAAAACTTGAAAATATCATTTATTTTATGTTCTGTTTTGTCCTTCACTCATCTTAAACTGCTTTGGGTATACTGTATCTATCTGTTTGTTTTTTAATATTAAAAATCACACTAATATTTGTATTTAATGTTATCCATACCAATATTAATATTTTGTGTGTCATATCACAGCAGCAGCAAGGAAGAAGCAGAGCTTCTGTGTGAATTTCTTCAGAAATTAATCAGCACCTTGGCTTGAAGTACAGTTTGGAATTCAATTACTCAACTCCTGAGGCTAGTGCTTAATCTCTTAAATATTCGATTTCCTTTGGGAGACAAAAGCACAGATGAGCACAGAGTTTGTCATTTCAAAATGTCAAAAACTGACCCGCAAATTCACACTCTTCTCCATATGAAAATATGATATAATAACATCGATTGGGTAATCCATGGTAGGAAGAAGTTGCTGAGAACATTTTGCTACAGAGCTCTATTTTAAAAATGGTCTTCCCCATGGACAACTTGGCTGTGACATGCATGCCAGTATGTGCCCCTTAAAAGATGTGTGAGACTGTAAAAGAAATGCTGTTATTGAATAACAAACTGAAAAAATATTCTATAGGTAAGTTATTCATTTTGGCTTTTGGCCCCCAATTTTAATGTTTAGGAGAAAATATTCTATAGGTAAGTTATTCACTTTGGCTTTTGGCCCCCAATTTTAATGTTTAGGACACAATTTGTCTTAAATTTCCTCGTCACTTTGTATACTGACCTTTACCTCCATCTGCAATACTCCAGGCTCTGACAAAGACAGTGGAGTAAGGGAAAAACATTTAAGAGGGTTTTAAAGTTGTTAAATGTGTCTGCAATTCTTGCTCCATTAGCAGGTATATTTTTTCTTTCAGAGCCCTAAGGCCAAGATAAATCAGCCTGATGTTGCCAGAGAGAGACAGAGAGAAGCAGATTGAGAGATATAAAGATAGAGAAATCACCCACCAGGATGGCCACACTGCAATCCCCTCTTTTTAATTCCTCTCTTGGGATCTTGGAATTTGGGGAGTGCACACACATACACCTGGTATTGCTTTCAAGTCATGGGGCAAGAACTTGAACCATACAGTCGGCCATGTGGGAACCAGCCAACTTATCCACTGTCACTGGTTGGCCCTAAGGTTAATTTTAAAACATTTTCGTCATGAGAAAAAGAGAAAGTGAGAGAGAGAGATACTCCCAATAGGGTGCCCGGGCCACAGTTCTTTTCTCAGCCTCAGCCAGTCTGGACCACCGGCATAAATGCATGTACCTGGCTTATACAAGGAAGACCCTATGGCAGTAACCTAGGATCTTCACATGTGGCTTTAGTGTCATGGAGTGTGCATTACTGCTGCACTACTGTTGGTGGCCATAGAAATAGTTTTCTATCTAGTTTGAGAATAATCAGGAATCAACTGGTGTTTTCTAGAGTTGTTCTACATTGTAATTGACCATCTGAGATTAGTGCTATAGTTTACTCAATTGGAAAAGATCTTTTTGATGATAATGTATATGATTGTGTCTTTGACTGGACTGGTGTGCAGTGTATTTATGATGGGAAAATTCATTTTACAAGTTGTTGTGATATACAGTGACTTAAAGTATAAAATAAAATAATAATAATAAAAAAGATTAGAAAAGACCTTTCTGAGTAAATATGAGATTTGTACTTCATTTGAGGTCCTTGAGTGAGGCAAAATTGATTAAGGATCTTCTCTAATTATGTAGGTCTATATAAATCTAAGAAGAATGTTGTCTGAGTTGTAAGACTAAGCCATCTCTCATCTTGGAGAGAGCAAAACTACTAAAAAAAAGCAAAACAAAACAAATGCATGCAATCGTTTTGATGCATAGAACTCCCTGGGTAACTCATTGGACATTTGCCAAGCTGTATGACCCTTGAAGTATGTCCTCTACAGAATATCTCTTAATCACTCAAATTTCTTTGCTCCATAAAATGATCAGAAAGTTAGACGCTCTTTACTTTAACTCCATATTATCATTGAGTCATTCTTCAAGCTCACCTAGTAAAGTTTGGGAGTAGGAGGGAAACAGAAAAAGTGTATTTTGACAAATAATATCAATATTCTCAACATTGGTGCTTGAATTTCAACCAACTGAGTCCTTGGGGAATTAAAATAGAGTCAGACCATTGACATGCCTTTGATATTTAATGCAAGAAAAAAATAAACTTTAGTTTTTTTTTTTCTTTTTAGACTTTTAAGGTTATTACTGCACCAACTAAGCTATCCTTCTTGAAAAAAAGTAGTTTTCCAGGCAAGAGATGAAGACAGGTGAGCTTGGATTGAAGCAATGGCAAATAGAAAATGACAGAATAAGAACACATTTTGCAAACTGAATAAGCAAGGTTTAAACTGGTAAAACTTGCTCAATTGAAAGAAAAAGAAGAGTTTTTAAAAAGTATCTTACATTTTTTGGGGAACCAGCAGTTAGCGTAATGGCTATGTCGCTGGACTCCCACATAGTCGACCGCGGTTCGTGTCCCGGACCCGGTGGCTTAAAACTCACGCCGGGCGCGTGTGCGTGCGTGCCCAAGATCCCGAGAGGAGAATGGAGGAGAAGGGATTGCGGCGTGACCATCCCCCCTGGGGGGTGATTTCTCGCTTTCTGTCTCTATGTCTCTCTCTGTCTGTCTGGCGAGCGCACGCGCCCTACAGTGAAAATCTCTCCAAAAAAAA
>NW_006200179.1:1025617-1027741 GCF_000334495.1 Tupaia belangeri chinensis
AGGAGAATGGAGGAGAAGGGGTTGCGGCGTGACCATCCCCCCTGGGGGATGATTTCTTGCTTTCTGTCTCTATGTCTCTGTCTGTCTGGCAAGTGCACGCGCCCTACAGTGAAAATCTCTCCAAAAAAAAAAAAAGGTATCTTATATTTTTTTCCTTTTTACTATAAAAACAGACAATACAGTGTATATACTTTGTACATAAAAATAGACCAAGCACATTTTGACAAATTATAAGATCTAATGTTGTTTGGAAAATTGGGAATTCTATGGCATGCTCTTAGAAATTTCATGTACTTTTATTTTTAAGGGCTAGCAGCTCTTGAGTCTCACTTGCTTGAAGTGAAGAACATTACATTAAATGACATTAGATTGAATCAACTATCCTTGAACTCCAAACTTGAACTACAAATGTTCACTGATGATGAAGAATATTTTACATAGTAACTACAATAGGTAGAAAACGCAAGAAGCTTACCTGCAGAAAAACTGCTGGCTGTCAGAAAAGCCATGATGTATATTTTAAATTAAAAAAAAAAAGAGGACTATTGATCCTAACAGAGAGATCTCAAAGGAAGACATATGAATGACCAAGAAGCATATGAAAAAAATGTGCAGTATCTCTTATTATGAGGGAAATGCAAATAAAAACCACAATGAGGTACCACCCAACCCCAGTCAGTATGTCTATAATCAAAATCCAAAGAACAACCAGTGCTGGTGAGGCTGTGGTGAAAAGGGAACCCTCCTTCAGCATCGATGGGAATCTAAACTAGTATAGTCACTGTATAAAATAATACGGAGGTTCCTCAAAAATAGACACACAGAACTACCATATGACCTAGTAATCCCACTCCTGAGTATTTACCCAAAGGATAGGAAAAGACTCATTTAGAAAAGCACGTACACATCCATGTTTACTGCAGCATTGTTCACAATAGCTAAGACTTGGAATTGGCCTAAGTGCTCAAGAAGTGATGACTGGATTGAAAACAATGTGGAGTATATACATGATGGACTAGTACTCAGTCATAAAGAATAGTGAGACTCTCATTTGATACAAAGTGGCGGAATCTAGAAGATGTAATACTAAGTGAAATAAGCCAGACTAGGAAAGACAAACTCTGTATGTCCTCACTTAATAGATACCAAATGTCTGCACTCTATGGCAGAAATAGAAAACTTGGAAGATGTAGAGAGGACAAGTGTAGATATCAGAGACTGCATAGGGGCAGGCAATATAAGGGGATCTGCAAAAAAAAAAAAAAAAGCATTAACAGACACAGGAATACAGGTAGACAGGGCAAATGGGTTGTAGAATGGCACACTATGATTGAGTGTGCCATTCACACATGCACACACACACACGATGTAATGTTCTTTGTAGAAAATGATGAATATGGTCTTATACTTCCATGTCTCTTCCAGGAACTTTATTTTCATGTCAGGTTGATTACATATATTTGAAATAACAGGGATATGGGTTAAAGTGGAAGCAGAGTATAGAGGAAAGCACTTTAGAATCAGTATACTTTGATTTGAATGCTGTTGATTCTACTTTTAAACTATGAAGCTTATGATAGTCCTTCCTTTCCCTCTTACTTTATTTTTAGTTTTTAAAAAAACTTTATTTATGATACATATAAACAGCCCATGCCCATGCATGTGACAGTGAGAGAGAGAGAGAGAGAGAGAGAGAGATGAGTATCTTCCACAGGTGTGTTCATGCCATGATCCCGTTCCACCAGTGGTTCTCAGCAAATAGATCCTTGACATATTTAGGCACTTGGTTCGTAACAGGTTGGCTGGGGATTCAAACTGCAGTCATCATGTGAGATCAATCATCTCTAGATGCACATTTCTGTGGCATTGCAGAATGAGTCAATTACAATTATAATTGGGCCTGGACTGGCCTCTTTGCACAATGTTTAAGACTCATCATTGGGATCTGGATCCTACATGACCTGCCTTGTTTTGAGTCTCAGCCCTGGAGACTTAATAAACATGTCTGGTGCATGTGCATGCCCTAAATCCAGTCACATTGGACAAACTGAAGAAGGGGGTTGCAGAGTGGCCATGTCCCATTGGGATGTGCTTTTCTGTCTCCCTCCCTTGTTCTCTCTTTCC
>NW_006200179.1:1027772-1051047 GCF_000334495.1 Tupaia belangeri chinensis
AGTGCCTTCACTCTCTGGCAACAACAAAAAAATCTCAGCAAGTCAAAATTACTTCATAGGGTTATCCATTGAGATTATCCAATCAGATCATATGATTAAATTATGCCCTAAACCATGAGATGCAAGTATATATATATAATTGCTTTTATTCTCTTTTTTGAGAAGATAGAAATAAGAATCTCTATTTTCTTGTGGGTTTCTAACATGGAGAAGCAGGTTTTTACTAAGGTTCCCTGGTCAAAGTTTAACAAATGGTAGCTCTTTAATTGTTTATAAATTCCTTTCTCATACATGCTGCTAACAAATTCTTTATGAGAATTTACAATTATATGTCAGGTGAATGAAAGTCAATTATATTATACAATGTTAATAAAGCAGTCGGGATACTTGTCCTAATAGAGTTTAATGTCTAGATATATGCCATGTGAATGAAAATCAATTATATTATACAATGTGAATAAAGCAGTCAGGATACTTGTCCTAATAGAGTTTAATGTCTAGAGGTGAGAGTGATATAAATGATAGAAAATCACATGGAAAGAATCATTTGCAAGGGGTTTAAGTTGTATAAAGGAAAAGTTAGCATGTGATAAGTGACAATAAATAGACAAAAATGTTTACAAGAGGTAAGAGAAACACTTCTAGAGTCGGTAATAATGTAGTATTAATAAATATGGCATTAATAATGAAAAGGGCCATTAAAACATAAAGACATGTTTTTTTATTGTTAAGTTAAAACATTAATAATAACTCCATGGCACAGCAGTAACGTACTACTCAAGAGAAGCTGCATCCTACATGGTGACTATGGTTTGAATTCTTGTCAGAGTCAGTCTGAAACATGTGGGACTTGTGTGCAAATGCCCAGAATCCAGTGTGCTAAAGGACAGGAGAAAGGGGATTACAGTGTGGCCAGACCCAGTGAAGGGTGCTCCTCCTCAAACCTCTCTCTCTGACTCTCAAATGCACACACAGACACCCTATCATGAATAAAGAAAAAATGTGATTGTTTCTTAATAAAATATTTGACTGAATTGGAGAAATTATTATATAATAAATTGTTTCATAATACAGATGTTACTATTTAGGAACACTTTCACTGTTTTAAAATTTTTTATATACTTGAATCTTTTTGCTATAGGAAGTATGCATTTGCTAGGGAGAGACAGCAATAGAGAGAGAGAAAGTAGAAAAGACTCCCCAGGGGCGATGGCCAAATTATAATTGCTCTTCTTCCATTTCTCCTTTTGGGATTTGGGCATGCATGCATACATGTCCAGTGCTTTTCAAGCTGGTAGGTCCAGGACTTAACCTGGGTAGTTGGCCATGTGAGAATCAGCCTCATTAACCACCACACCACCAGCTGGTCCAACTCTTACCTTTTAATATAAGCAGATCATAGATATTTTAAAATTTTGTCATATTGATTAAAACATTTTGAGGCCATTTGTTCTGTATAATTATACTGCATTCTGAAAAGATCTATGACACAGTGGCTTTGATTTTTTTTTTTTTTTTTTTTACCAGAGCGCATGTATGCTCACTGGAGAGAGATAGAGGAAAAGTGAGAAACACACCCCATGGGGAACAGTCATGTCATAATCCCTCTCCTTCATTTTTCTTTCAGATTTTAGGCATGTATGTTCCTGTGCCTGGTGTGTTTCTCAAACTGCTGAGTCTGAGACTTGAACCACATAGTTGGTTGTGTGGGAACAAGCTGCTTTAACCACCATGCAATGAGCTAGCCCCATCACTGACTATTAATGTGGGGAGATATATATTTTATGGATGATTTGCAAACACTAATTTGAAATTTGCAACAGCACTACAACAAAAGAACAAAGTGTCTAAAAATATCAAGTTAAAAACTGTGATTAGCAAACATTTATAAGAAAGTTTCACTCTTTCTAAAGTCCAGGATGGATTCACAAAAGTCAATGCCATTGTAAATCTCTGCACTCATTGATGAGCTGTTATATGCACATGTATATAAAGAAGTCTTCTTTTGTTCCTTTTCTTGGAGGCTTCCTGCCACATCTGTTTCTTTCCACAGATATTCTTTAAGATGTTGAACGATTTAAACTGCATGCCAATCAGGAGGAAATGCAGTGAGAACTCAAATACTTGTAATTTTTACTTATAATTATTTTGGCTAAGGTGTTTTAGTTAAAGGAAACTTAATGGTATGAAGTCTAAAAGCGGAGCAAAATGGAGTAGATGGTCTGATAAAAATTCTTGGGCAATGTGAAAATTGGGAACATTTAAAGTTTTAATCCTCCAAAAAGTAGGAAGAAACCTGCAGGGAATAGAAAATATTCTCCTTAACTACCAAACACAGACTCGTGGATCCATTTGCTTCTCTGTGGGTGGTGGTTGCTAGAGCTACTTTAAGAATCCCAAACATTTCACAGCATATGAGAACATAGATAATGCATTTAAGCATGGGTTTCACATTTTAGCCAGGGGATCATTTTTCTATTAATGATATTGGGCATTAACAGAAATCTTAGAGCAAATTGTTATCTAATATAAATTGATGCCCAACTCCGAGTAGGCCTGCTTGGTTGGTGACTAATGACAAAGGATGGTTATAGCAGCATGAAGCCAACTGGTGTGGTCGCCTGTTTGAAAAGTACCCAATCCATTTTATCCTAATCAAAGTGGGTATAAACTTTACACTTATGTGGCTCAGCATTTCAACTTTAAAAAATCCCATCCAAGTACTGACACAACAAGCATCTGTTTACAAGTTTTCTCTCTCATAGTGCATAGAATAAATTACTTTTGAAGCTTCTCCCATTCTGTCTTTTACTTATGGTCTTTGTTTACTTATTTAGCTCCTGATATTGGTAGAGAAATACGTGAATTCCTTGTACTCAGACAACACTTGCCAATATGGCAGCCAAAGTGCTACTGAGGCTGTGAAACCCGAGGAGGTGGCTAAAGTGGTCTAGGCTAATAGGGGCGTGAGAGACAATGGTGGGAATTTTGTGTTTTAAACCAATCCATCTTTTGGAGTTTTTTGTTTGTTTTTGTCACTACTATTAAATATGCTAATATTTTTGCTCGAAAAGACCCTGCTCACTCAGATATAATCGATCTATTTGAAGCTTTCATTTACCACGACCTTAGAGGGTGTCTGACATTTGTCTGTTTTGCATTTATTGTATCTTGTTTCTAACTCACAGCAACTCCTCCTGTAACTTCATCATGTTTCCTCAACAGCTCATTATTTTGAATACACATTTTGATCTAACTCTAAAGGTCCTTAGTTGGTGTGATACAATATGGAAGTTAGTGAAGCAGAGAAATCTGCTGAATCATCATTTGTTTTGAGATGTAAGTCAATTATATGATTTATTCATCATGATTAGGAAAACCAGGTTTTATGTTAAATTAGGAGAACGATATATTTCAAAGCATTCATAGAACATAAGCTGAAAATAAAGTCAGAAAAATTCATTGCCAGGTTTTTCTCTTGCAAATGACTTATGTGCAAAAAACAATGATAACAAGACACTGTGGCAAAGTTCTTGACTGTTTTTGTTTTGTTTTGTTTTTTGTTTTTTTAGAGGTTTTTGCTATAGGGCGCATGCGCTCACCAGAAAGACAGAGAGAGACAGAGAGACAGAAAGCGAGAAGTCACCCCCCAGTGGAGATGACCATGCCACAATCCCTTCTCTTCCATTCTCCTCTCAGGATCTTGGGCATGCACGCACATGCTCCCAGCATGAGTTTAAGCCACCGGGTCTGGGACTCCAACCGTGGGCGACTACATGGGAGTCCAGTGACATAGCCATTACGCTAACTGCTGGTCCCCTTTTCTGGCGATTTTGAATTCTGAGAGAAATGGTATCCTTTTCTTAGTTGGAAATGAATCATTAAAAATATTACCATGGGGCCAGCAGGTTGCCTAGTGGTTAAGGTGCTGGACTCACACGTGACCGGCCATGGTCTGAATACTGGACCTGAAGGCTTGAAACTCACGCCTATAATGCATGTGTGTCCCAAATTCCTAGAGGAGAATGTAGGAGAAGGATTGCAGCTTGGCCATCTCCCCTGGGGAGTGATTTCTCACTTTCTGTCTCTCTGGCAAATGCATGTGCCCTATAGCAAAGAAAAATCTCAAACAAACAGACAAAACATGTTTGGGGGCATGCAATGGCATTGTGGTTGAGGTGCTAGACTCCCATGTGGCCAATAATGTCCGAGTCCCAGACCTGGCAACTTGAAAATCACACCAAGCAAATATGCATGTGGCCCATAATTGCAGGAGAAGAATGGAAAGGAGGGATTATTGCGTGCCCATGCATGCCCCCTGGTGTGTGTGTAGGGGGTGATTTTTCACTTCCCTTCTTGCTCTCTTTTTCTCTTTCCAGTGAGTGTATGTGTCCTGTGGTTAAAAACCTATTAAAAAATGATAAATCCATGCTCATCACACTCCTGTTCCTCTCATGTTTCTGAATTTATTTAATCAAAATAAAATGAATTACATTGAAAATACAATAACAAACTTATTCTATAAATTTGAATTACATTGAAAATAATATGTAAAGATCCCTCAACTTAATTTTTTTTAATATCAAAATAAAATATTTTATTCAAGTACTTGGGGATGTTCTGCCCTTCTCTGTGTCTTTAATCTTTCTGTGTTACCTGATAAGGATATTAACAGCATGTTTTAGCCACCTCAGCCCATTTGATAGTTTGAGTTATATAGTTTCACTTCACCTTTTATACACCATCTTGGTTTCAAATTTACTATTTCATTCACTGCAATTTTTTCAGATACAGTTGGCATTGGCCACCTGACATACCCTTCCTTCTGGTGGATTTTGATGATCACACAGCCTAACTATCCTACCAATGGGTTCCTAGCCTTGCATTACTCTGCTTGGCTGACATAACCTGTACTGGAACTATTTTAACCGTCTTTGCAGGGGAATTAGACGGACATGATTCTGAGCACAGACAACACAAATACTACTGATTGCAATGCATCTGAATTCCCTCTATTATTGCCCACACAAATATTAGTTATATTATATTCTGGACATTTAAATCCATTAGAAAAAGACATAATTTAAAAATATAGAATAGCTAAGAGATAATGAACTCCAGAAGATGCTGGAGAAAAGAGACAACGAGTTCCAGGAGGTGTTGAACTTCTTTCATGATCTGAAAGAGGAAATACACACCATAAAAAAGAATCAAATGGAGCTATTAGAAATGAAGGCTGCCCTTCAGGAAATCAAAACATCCCTCGAAAGTATTAAAAACAGATTAGTCCATGCAGAAAATCGAATCTCGGAAGCAAAACGTCTCAGATAGAACAAAACAACCAAAAAAAAAAAAAAAAAACCCTGAGAAAATAACCCCAAAACATGAGAATACTATATGAGAAGTACTAGACAGAATTAAGCACCCAAACATTCAGATAATTGCTATACCAGAAGGTGAGGAAACTAATAAGGGCATTGATAATCTATTCCATGAAATCTTGGAAGAAAATTTTCCAAATCTAAAGAGGCATTCAAATATCCAGACTGAAGAAATATAAAGGGCTCCTATTAGAATCAACCCAAGAAGATCTTCTCCAAGGCACATCATAGCCAGACAAAGACAAGATACTAAAATTGGCAAGAGTGAAATGTCAGGTTACTAATAAGGGTTATCCTATCAGACCTCTCATCAGAAATAATGCGAGCAAGGAAAGAATGGAAAAATATATTCAAAGTGTTAAGTGAAAAACAGTTTCAACCAAGAATACTATACCCAGCAAAATTATCTTTCATATGGAAAGAAAGAATAGAAACATTCTCAGATAAACAAGACCTGAAAGAATTTGCCAGTAGCAGACCCACTCTTCAAAAAGTTCTGAAAGGAGTGCTCAACCAGTAAAACTAAAGATACATACAGAAATAAGAGAAGAGGGACCAGCAGTTAGCGTAATGGCTATGTCGCTGGACTCCCACATAGTCGACCGCAGTTTGAGTCCCAGATCCAGTGGCTTAATCTCACACCGGGTGCGTGTGTGTACGTGCCCAAGATCCCGAGAGGAGAATGGAGGAGAAGGGATTGTGGCATGGCCATCTCCCTTGGGGGGTGATTTCTCGCTTTCTGTCTCTATGTCTCTCTCTGTCTGTCTGGCGAGCACATGTCCCCTATAGAGAAAACCTCTCCAAAAAAGGAAAAAAAAAAAAAAGAAAGAAGAGAACAAAAGGCAACCAAGAAATCTGCCAATTTAATGCTAGGAACAAGAAATGTCAATAACAACATAGAATGTTAACTTCCAGGATTTAAATGGAAAGATGGGACCAAAACAACACTGCGTGTTCAACAGAAGAGAGTTTGAACATAAGACTGAATTGGCGAAATAGAATTTTATGACTTTTGAGTAAAACACTACTGATTTTTTTTAACTATGCTTTGTTTTTCCAATTTAAACCATTTACTTTCTTTTGAGTTGTTGATAGGTTCAACAATATGTTAAAATATTTTTATCTGTTTGTTTCTTTAAATGGAAAGAAACGTTCTTCCTTCCTGACCCCTCTGGAATTGGAAAATATTTGGGAATATTCTTATTTTGTGGCAGAAGGTTTATTTGCATAAGTTCAATACTATGTGTTGCATTGATTGAGAAATTGGAAATACTCATTATTGGACAGGGCTTTGACTGGAAGGTCATATCTGAAGATTAATCAGAAAACTATGGAACTAAGGTGGATCTCAAGTAAACTAACAGAAGCTCTTAGAAAGATAGCGTGGTATCATAAGTAGTTCTGCCTGGCAGAGAGGATTAGAGAAGATATATGAAAGAATTTATAACAAAATAACCTGGACTTTTCTAGCCCAGCATTGTAATCAGTAGAGATTGCAAAAGAGCAACCACACTAGAGGATTATTTCGAGAAAGACTTTGAAGGAAGAAAAAGAGACTGATCTTTGCTAGCAGATGGTATATCACAGAATACTCGGGATATTGAGAAGGGCTGAATTGAGAAGGTTTATATGTGACTAGTGTGCTGGGCATTTGCTTTTCAACAATTTGAGTAGCTGACATGCAAATATTTTCTCAAAAATATTTAAAACCATACTGTTTCTGTTGTTATAGAGTCACAAACAAAATTATACAAAATTATAAGAAATATTTTGAACACTATCTTTAAAATTCAGTATTTTGAAATTTTGAAAGTTGTTTATTAATTGTCAAGAACTATGGAGTATGAGTTAAAATTTGTTGATGTGTAAAGTAAATGATTGTGGAAAAATGTAAAAATAAATAAAAAAAGGGAAAAAAGGAAAAAAAATTAGAAGGGACAAAAAACTAAACAAAACAGCATGGCACTAAGCCTTAATGTTATAGGTGTGAACTATAACATTATCTAGTTCTTTCCTGAAACACTGACCAACTTCAAAAGGGTTGCGTTTATTCAAGAGTATTTTAAATAGTTGAGGGAAGATGAATTTTCTTCTAACTAGATAAAACAGATGTCAGTAAATGGCACTGGTATCTATGATTAATCTTTAAAGACATGTGTTTATAATATTCAAATTTCTGTTTATACTTACTCTGAGGAGAATACGATGTTAAAACATTAAAGACAACAATCTAGGAAGGCACACTGTGTTACGATTTTTTTCCCTAGAACACAGGGTTCTAGTGTCATATTCATCTTATTACTTTAAACATTTAGCTAGCATGTGGCCTCAGAGAAAGCCCAATATGTTAATGAGTGAATAAATACAATTTGTTTGTATCCTACATAACTATTACCATTTCCCCCTTTAACTTCCTTTCTGTAATAAAGTTACACAAAAGAATTTGCTGTGAGGTTTCGTTACTATTTTACTGATTAGAGACAATGAAGAAATACTTGCAGATCTAGCAACCCAATATAACAATGAATTCATTTATAAAAAGTTAATATTAATAACATAATTGCTCTGAGAACACTGATTCCTTATACATTTACTAGGGTACATTCTTTACACTTCTCCAGTTTACTAAAGGGAACATCAAGATTTGCTGCAAATTAAAAATGTGTCTGTGAAATCTCAAAGGAATACAGAGAGGCTAAAAATGTAATTAGCACTGTATTTTAACAAAATTTGAGACTTTCTTCCCCAAGATACCATGGAATATGAGCTGCAGATGTGTTTACTCTGGCAAAAGTCTGAAGATCAAAACAACTCCCATAAACAAAGACTGAAAAAGCCATTTCCACTCTAAACTCCTGTATTCTAAAACTCCCATTCCTTCATGAGTATTTCAGTGCACCGCTGCATGTTTAAAACTCAACACACTTAAGGTGTTTACGGAGGTTTTTCTCTTTAAGTAATACAGATATAACTGTGTCCAAATTGTTTTCTGCAAGAGGAATTGTCTGAAAATCACTTGCAGTAAAGACCGCCTGTGAAGGAACGCATTAATCATGATAGAGTGTTTGATGCGGCATGGGTAACATATGGTAGCTCAGTTGTATTTTGCCTCCCCACAGATTAACAACCATCTACCAAGATGCAAAAAAGCATTGCTTTCCCTTGAGACTTTGGACGGAATACAAACACAACGTTTCTCCCTCTCTGTTCCTGTCTCTTTCATACACACACACACGTACATGTACACGTGGTTTCAAAAAATTACTTCAAAGGTATGAAAGAAGTTTTTTTAATTTGTTTTGATTTATATGTGGATTTTGGCATATTAAACTATGGCATGATTTTATCTTTTTAATATTAACAACATCTTCAACTGGTACGTTTGGGGCACAAACATGTATGTCAACACGTATGACTTTGTTTTCACTCAACACTCTGGGGGGCAGGGGATGACCAAGCCATAATCTCTTCTCCTCCATTCACCTCTTGGGATTTTGCTCCCCCACCTCCCCGTCTCCCCTGACCCTCCCCACCCCCACCTCCCATGGGACCTGGAGTGTTTTTCAAGCCACCAGGTCTGGGACTCAAAGCATACCATGTGGTATCTAGGCACCTTATCACCACATCACTGGCCAGCCACCTGACAGTCCTACAGTCCTATGACTTTAGGTCAAGTGCAAACGTTGACAAACAAATAATTTGTGCAGTGGCCCAGTGAGGACCATGTAAAACTTAAGCGGGTATGCACTGCCTGAAGACAGGCAGACAGGTTTTTCTCTGCTCCAGCTGAATTGTTACAGTGACGTAAGGAAGACCAGTGTTATCATAATGCAGCAGAAGACAGAAATCTGAACTTTAGTTTGAAATCTCCAAATTGTTAAATCCTTATCATTTTTCCCATTTATAAATGTTTCTGGCCAAAAAACATCTGCCACTCATATTCAGCCATGGGGCTGCCAATTTATAACCTTGTTTGAGTCCGTCAGTTTGATCTATTCACAATGTACTGTATTTGATCCATACATATAAATCTCCGGGGCTACAATGCTTCAAGAGAATGATTTTTTGACTTGACCAATAGTTACATTATGCTTTCTGAACTCTAAAATAGTATGATTATACTTCTCTCATATAAATATTTATCCTTTAACTTATAAGGGAAATAATAATAGTTAATAACAGCAAATAACAACCATCTTTTACTCTAAAAGTAGACACCATTACTATTTTAATAGGATTCTTCATATTAATATTTTAAATGGCTGTGGAAATAATGGAGTTTTAAATTAAAAAGAATTATCATTATCCTGTCACAGCCAATTAACTGATTTAATTTTATTACTTAGCAGAAGGTAGAAAAATAAGCTGTAAGCATATGTGTTTTCGAAACAAATTACTCAGTTGGTGTGTGTCATGCATTTTTTACTTCATCCCCTCTCTGTGTGAAAGAAAATCAGCATATATAAACAAGTCATTACCAGAATTCATTATTAGGAACAAGTATAGGACCAAATTCATCAATGTTATTCTTGTTTTTCAGGTCCCTCAGTGTCCTTTTGATCTAAACCTCTGTTCTTGCTTCAAGTGATCCAACACTGCTTTGTTACAGAACTGGACAGTCTAACTGGTGGTTGAAGCTCTTTGCCATAAAGAGCTGACTTACATTAATATTTTATACTGGAAAATATTAGGGTATTTTTTTTGAGAGATTTTCATTGTAGGGCGCGTGTGCTCGCCAGACAGACAGAGAGAGACATAGAGACAGAAAGCGAGAAATCACCCCCCAGGGGGGATGGTCACGCCGCAATCCCATCTCCTCTATTCTCCTCTTGGGATCTTGGGCACGCACGCACACGCTCCCGGCATGAGTTTTAAGCCACCGGGTCCGGGACACGAACCGCGGTCGACTATGTGGGAGTCCAGCGACATAGCCATTACGCTAACTGCTGGTTCCCAATATTAGGGTATTTTTGAAAACTGTTGGTGGCAACTGTTCTTAAAAGTGTGTGGCTCGAAATCTGCTTAGACTTAGTGTCTTCCTTTCTTGCCAAACTCTCATTGATCCTTCAAGTTACTGGTTGTCTCTTGGAAAAAGTCTTTGACTTTCAAAGGGAATTCTCCCTTCTCTCTTCAGTGAGACCACGGTGTATTAACATAGGCTAGGGTATTTTTGAAAACTGTTGGTGTCAACTGTTCTTAAAAGTGTGTGGCTCGAAATCTGCTTAGACTTAGTGTCTTCCTTTCTTGCCAAACTCTCATTGATCCTTCAAGTTACTGGTTGTCTCTTGGAAAAAGTCTTTGACTTTCAAAGGGAATTCTCCCTTCTCTCTTCAGTGAGACCACGGTGTATTAACATAGGCGTACATGTAGATCTTTTACTATCCCACCAGTACTTTCACCTGGTCCTGGAAAGATCAGCGTCTATAGTAACATCTGGAACACTGAAGTCGCTAAATTAATGCTTATTAAATGAATGAAAAATATAATACACCAATATAACATAAGTCCTTAATTTCAAACTAAAAAGTAATCAATTTATTTTCCAAAATATTTTGAATTGTGGATTCTGGTTTTTTTCTTCTTTATATTTATTTATTTTTTATTTTTTTGCTATTGGGCACATTCACTCCCCAGAAAGAGGAGGAGGAGGAGGAGGAGGAGGAAGAGAGAGAGAGAGAGAGAGAGAGAGAGAGAGAGAGAGAGAGAGAGGTAAAGTGAGAAATAACCTCTAAGGGGAGATGGTCACACTGTAATTCCTTCTCCTTCATTCTCTCATTCTCCTCTCAGGATATTGGGGACACAAGTATACACACTCAGTGAGATTTTAAAGCTGCCTGGGCTGGGACTCGAACCACACAGTCAACTATGTGAGATCATGTCACCTTAGACTCCACATCACCTGCCAGCCCCAAATGTATATTCTAACCTCTAAGGGGAGATGGTCACACTGTAATTCCTTCTCCTTCATTCTCTCATTCTCCTCTCAGGATATTGGGGACACAAGTATACACACTCAGTGAGATTTTAAAGCTGCCTGGGCTGGGACTCGAACCACACAGTCAACTATGTGAGATCATGTCACCTTAGACTCCACATCACCTGCCAGCCCCAAATGTATATTCTTGAATACAATATAAAGTAAAAGTAATGAAATGAAAATTATCGTAATATATAATCCATAAATATAAATATCAAGTGAATGTGTGAGACTGACCCTTACAACTATTCTCAACAGAAATAATGCAAGCAAGGAAAGAATGGAAAAATATACACAGCAGCACAGAAAGAAATGTAAGATTATATCTATTTTTTTAAAGGGCTGCCTCTCAATATTGGAAAAAACATGTACTCATCACCTCTAATATGCCAGACTCATTATTATATACAGGGAAAGAAGAAAAGTATCAAAAGCATAGAGAAAGAAAAGTACTATAATTATGAAGGAAGATACCTTGGTGGAAATAGAATTTCACAGTAGCACAGAAAGAAATGTAAGATTATATCTATTTTTTTAAAGGGCTGCCTCTCAATATTGGAAAAAACATGTACTCATCACCTCTAATATGCCAGACTCATTATTATATACAGGGAAAGAAGAAAAGTATCAAAAGCATAGAGAAAGAAAAGTACTATAATTATGAAGGAAGATACCTTGGTGGAAATAGAATTTCTGTACCTGAAAGTCATCAGCTGATGAGAAAAACATGGAGAGTTATGAACACTTCTATCTTACCTAGAAATTATGTAGACTCTGCATGGTCAAAACCTAATACACGTAGAGCAGTGCATGCACATGCTGGTAGGAAAGCCCTTGTCATCTACTTTCCAGATTCACAGAGCAAATAGAGAAAACAGATGAAATACAACTAACTACAGCTGTTTGGGGGCTGGGATCACGGTTTAGACTAGGATTAATGTGCAAATGGAGAGTTAGGATTTCCTTTCTGCCCTTTCATTTTATATTATAGATTATTATATTCTCTGCCCTTTTATTTTAAGCTGGCTTTTGAATTGCTCTCTTTGAAAATATTTCAAATAGGAAAAATGATACAGTAAGCAGTAGATTGTAAATACAAAATTTCTCACAAAGCTGGTGTTTTAAAAAATAAAGAGTAAGGTAATAGATAGATGCTCTGTTTCATCCTTTTAAAATATTGAATTGATGCTCCTGGATAAACTGTCTCATGTTTTAAAGTCAACAAGCTTTGCCTAAAGCAAAGAAAATAAAATCTATTTGAGGGCTAATTGGAAAATACATAGAAAACAATGCGTGTATTAAAATAAAGTTTATATCTCTTTATTTTGTTGAGCATTTTTACCACTTGGAATATTCTATGCCAGATAATAAGAATGCTTTCTTATTTCTTATCTTTTTAACATTAGAAATTATTTAAAAATGCAATAAGTGAAGTTACTTATTGAAAGTAACTTATTAAAAGTAATTGAAAATTAGTATAAGCCTGGAGAAATAAACATTCTATGGAACATATAGATATTTTCATTGTACTATTTGGTGCTCAATATGCTATTTTAAATTTAATCTAAAGTCGATTAGGCTGAATTTTCATTTATTTAGTCAGTAACGTCAGGAATATCATTAATGAATATCCACACTACTGTGTACTCTGTTTAAATGAATGATAACTGAATTTGCTCAACTTTTCACAGTTGAAAGTTGTTTTCATTATAGACATACATTGTACAGTCACCACTAAAAATAAATATCCTATTTTGCATATCAGGAAACAGCCTTGCAAATATCAAGGAAGATGCCCCAAATAATATGGTTTAAGCCAATTAAGTTATACCTTTTTACATATTTCTGCATGTATAGTACTTTTCTAGGCATTAAAATGGATAAACATTCTTTGCAGCAACCTATTCATTTGTTCAATGATTACATTTTTTGAGAATTTTTGTTTTTGTTTTTCCTATAGGGCATGTGCTCTTGCTGGAGAGAGACAGAGAAAGACAGAGAGATAAAGTGAGGGAGGATAGCATGCTGCCGTCCCATCTCCCTCAGTCTTCTCTCTGGCATGCACATATGCTTGGAGTGATTTTTCAGGCCTCTGGGTCCAGGCCTTGATCAGCAGTTAGCCATGTAGAAGTGCAGCACCTTAACCATCACACCACCTGCTGGCCCTGAATGTTTGAAAATCTATCATGCACTGGGTATGTGTTTGATCCAGTACTACAATACTAGCAGAAATACAAAGGTTCAAAAACAAACATAAAAAAAGTGTTTTCAAGGAGTTCACAGTATATTATAGATGTACAGACAGATGATGGGAAAACTTCAATAAAAAGAGGTACATGATGAAAAACAAGCGCCGTGTGTGGTTGGGAACGTAGACTGTTACACTAACATAATAATTCAGGGAGGACTTTCTGTGAGTGATGAAAGCTGAATTAAGTTGGGGAGGTACTGTAAAAGCAAAGAAAAGAATAACGCACATTCACAATAAAGGGTACAGAATAAGCAAGTTGTGATGGGCGCCAAAAATAGAACTATCCTCTGTATCCCTCCAATTGTTCTTTCAACCACAATTTTTTGTCAGCATCTAATACGTGCACGTGACTGATTTACAGCAATGGAATATGTAAGTTCCTGGTCTTGCAGAGCTTTCATGATGGGGAATGATGATAAAATGTCCAAGCAAGATGTGTTAAAAGTGCGAATGGGCGTGGAAGACAGGGAATGCTAAAAAAAAATATTTAGAAGGTAAAATCATAGATCTCTTGGAGAGTTTTTTTTTTTTTTTTCCCCGCTATAGGGCGCATACGCCCACCAGACAGACAGAGAGGTATAGAGACAGAAAGCAAGAAATCACCCCCCCCCGGGGGCGATGGTCACGCTGCAATCCCTTCTCCTCCATTCTCCTCTCGGGATCTTGGGCACGCACGCACACGCACCCGGCATGAGTTTTAAGCCACCGGGTCTGGGACACGAACTGTGGTCGACTATGTGGGAGTCCAGCAACATAGCCATTACGCTAACTGCTGGTTCCCAAAATCATAGATCTCTTGACTAGTTGAATCTGTGAGACAAAGGAGTATGAGAAGAGCTCTAGGCTTTTGGCTCAGAGAAGTAGGTGCACACTTTATTATTTAAACAGTAAAGATGTGGCGTAAGAAAGATGAAGTCAATTTTAGACATACTGAATTTTTCTGTGCTGTGCCTCAAGACCAGCAGGCAAAGGAATACATAATTCGGCTGGTGAGGGGAAGAACCGTGGCTGAAATACAGACATTTGGACACTATAGGCAACGGCCTTTTCTTAATTTATCATCATTAAACCATGGAGAGCAAAGACGGATATCACTGCAGAATGAATAGTTAGCAAATAATTAAGATATCAACAAAACGTAGTTATATGGGACAGTTGAGTTTTATTGAAATATTTTCATATTATTTCTAAATGGAAATTGATACACAGCTAAATGAGAAAGGAACAGTAATGATCTTATAAAAATTGGAAACCATGAATGTGCACTTATTTGTATCTGTGTCAATTTAATGTCAGGTATAAATAAATTCTAATAAATTTTAGGGTAATTCTACATAACTTTTCATACCCAGTTGAATAGGAACATTCTTCAAAAGCCATTTATAATTCTTTATTAGACTTTAAAAATTCTTCAGTTTCCTTCAATTTTCTGTTTCCTCAAGAATTTGTATTTAATAAGAATTTACTTTTTCTTAGGTATTTTCATTTTAAAGTTCTGACAACATAGATTTACTAAATCAATATGTATTGGTATATTAAATAATTTAAGGTCTGATCTAAATACTTTGGGGATAATAAGAAAGATTTAGTATTTGTAGTTTAAAAATTTTTCAGAATTGCTCTTTTTACTTTTTTTTGGAGATGCTTTTGCTGTAGGTGCATGCCCTTGCCAGAAAGACAGAGAGAGACAGAGAGAAAGTGGGAAATCACCCCCCAGGAGGGATGGCCATGTTGCAATCCCTTCTCCTCCATTCTCCTCTTGGGATCTTGGGCACGCATGAACAGGCACCTGGCGTGAGTTTAAGCCACCAGGTCCGGGACTTGAACTGTGGTCGACTACATGGGAATCCAGAGATGTGGCCATTACGCTATCTGCTGGTCTCCAGAATTGCTCTTTTTATATCTCCAATATTCTAATTCACTTTGCCAACTCTAAGTAGATATTCTACTTTTTTTCTAAGAATGCATGTCAAGGAAGATCCACATTTATCCATTATGTAAAAAAAGGATTTTTCTGTGAAGTTCAAAGAACTCTGATAGATATTTTTTAATAAGTTATGCATACATCTACATACAAATTTAGGGTCAAATTTGGAATAAACATTTTTCTTACATTTACCCAATTTTTGCTCCAGATATATAAATGTTCTTTATTTTCAGATTTGGGACAAACTAAAGGGCTGAGAATAGTGGAAGCAAGAGAGAGTTTAAATAAGTATCGAACATGTGTGTCCTTTTCTTCTTAGTACAAATAATCATTGTTCAAAGTTATCTAATAGCATAAAACATTCCTTAAATTTATCCTTTAACAGAACATAGGTTAAGTATAATGAAATTTAAATTTACTATTAAAAGCATACCTTTATGTCCAAAACACTTCATAGTATACAATATTAGTCTATGTTGCAATGTTGATAATTGTCATAAAATGATTAATCAGCAAAGGTACATAGAGGAAAGAATAATCAACAAATTTTGAAAGTATATTTTGGAGTTAGACTTGACATAAAAATGTAAACCTAAGTATAAAGTTACCGAAACGTAGTCAACAGCTTAAATACATTTACAAAACTTTCTATATTTGACTAAAGAGAGACTGTGTCCAAAGGAAATGGAATAATAGAGCTGTTGCTTAATCATCCTCATTCATTCGTCTTCACTTAGAAACACGTGATGACAAATGAAACCATAGATAAAAAGATGAAACGCTATTTCTATGTTAGTTGATTTATTCAAACATTTAAGCAGGTGAGAAAATAAGGCTGTAAAAAGAACACTTCAATTTTTTAGCTTATATTTTACCACCTCAGTTTATTTCATGGTATCCTCCATCTGTTATATTAATATTTTACAGACATGCTTATATCTTTAAATCAGTTTCACTAGTTCATATAATGTTTAGATAATTATAGTAGGTGCAGTTGATAGCTAAACACATTGTCAATTATATTTTAATATTTCTAGTGATTAATGACTGAACATATTATTCAAAAGTGTTTACTCAAATGTCGATATATGGATAACTAATTAAAGTTATTCAAAGGTATTATTTTAGCTATGAAAAGAAGCAAGGAAAAGGAAGAGTTATTAAATCTCACACTCACTTGACTCAAAATCTATAGCCCCAATGGAAAAACGTGAAATTGTGGAAAGCAAATCAACTTCTGCAATGTTTTTCTTAACATATTGCCTGCACCTGTATGTAATTGTAATTTCCCAAAGCATTACTAAATAGGCCAAAGGTTATAGAGTTACTTCACATAGAATAGCCCTTTAAACCCAGTGTACTCGAGTCTCATTTTAACCATACACTCAATCTGTGTCTAAAATTAGCAATGCAAGGAATGTTATCTGGCCCAGTCACGGTCATGTGTTGACTGGTACCCAGAGGCATGAAAGAAGTCTGGACCATGAGACCATCCAAGGAAGCTGTGCAATAAAACAGGAAGCAGGGCCAAGGAGACATATCAAACTTCTAAATTTTTCCTTAGCTCTGCAGAAGTTTGTGAAATTCATCCTAAGGGAGAGGATACAGGAAATTGGGTTATATTTTGCAAAGAACATTAAGCCCTTGTGTCTCTCAATAACCTAACACATATAAGACCTAGAATTCCAAGAGGTCAGATCATGTAAATTTAATAGATTGGATCTTTGAGAGAAATTGGTAAATATACTTGAGTGTCATTACTCGTAATGATTTATATTTAAGATGTTTAGCATTCAAAATATAACTACATGAAATAAAAACAACAAAAACATAAGATAGACAAGGTGAATGAAAGTGAGATAGATTGGCAAAGTGTGAAAGGAGATGGAAAAATATGCCAATTTCATTTGCATTCTTGGAGTACTGTTAATTAAATGAATTAAATGCCAGCTATGTCTAAACTCATATGTCAATATATGAGCATAAAACCAGTGCTCCAAAATATAAACAAGTTAGTCAAGGAAGAAAAATTGAATCAATCAATGTACTCAGAAGTAAAGGCTATATACTATCATAATTAATTAAAGTATCACATGTTCACCAACATTTTTCTGAGAAACCTAAAAGGCACCTGGCTGAAAAGGAGTGCATACTTTGCTCTTTATTGATAACTAAACAGCCGATATCAACTTTCACATAAAGTATTTTTCAAAAATTGATGTCTAGCTTTGCATACATTCTACACTACAGTTGAAAAGCATTTTTGTCCCTTATTTCCCAAGGAAACTGTCTTCTGAATATTCAATAAGTTCTGCTTAGTTTACATTTGGAAAACCTAGTCTGTGGAAATGCAATCATACTCAACTTGACTAAATATATGCCAGAAAAAAATTTCCCTTTGTTTAATGCCACACAGAAGTAGATGAAAATCAAGTTCAACAACAAAAGACTGGAAACTTGTTTCTACTTGTAGTAAAACCCGTAGACTCCTACGCTCACTGACTTCAGGTATGCAACTGCATTTAAACTACATGATTGCTTTGAAGTTGTAGATAGATAGGGTGGAAATGTGAGAAATTAATGAATCTTAAACTTTTGAGAAGCAGTTCCAAAAGGTTTCTTCAGCAAGAAGTGTGAGATCTCAAAGTAAATATGGAATGAATACACACACAAACACACACGCACACACAAACTCACACACACACTGGAATGCCACTACCATGGCTACAACCCATACAGCAACAGAATATAATTACAGCTGATTTTCATTTTATAAATTCCAGATAAGCATAAGGATTTTATTATATATGACTTTTAAAATCGACATGATTTTAAAAGATGAGTATAAACCATTTTATACTCGGGTATATAAAGTTCAATCACAATAAAATCAAGACATGAGGTCCTTTTCCAAATATTTCTCCATTATCTTTTGCACTCAAGTGATGATGTCATTGTCCATACATGACCTAGTGCATGCCAGTTTGGGGAAGATTTCCAGAACACAATGAGTCACTGGATTCTATTTTAAAAATTGAGATTATGATATCATGCAATGGTAACACTAAATTCTTCAATTTTTTTTTGAAGAGTATAAATAATGGACTAGTTCAACATCTGAACTAGATTAGATACATTAAATTTCCTGGCTTTGGAAATATTCAGAGTTCATAGAGCTGTGCTCTACATTGTGGATGCATCCTCTGTCCTGTGTCTAGAATACTGACATCCTTTCTGATAGCATAATGAATCAATCTCTCTACTTTGGTTATTGCCTGGGTAACAAGCCCAGTTTGCATCACAGATGGCACAGAAGACGAAGTCTCTAGTCATTCCCAGATATATGCAAACTCTAATTTTCCTTTACTATCAGTGTATATTCTCGTGTTGAAGATATTGAAAAATGATATCACAAACATATTGAAAGAACACATCATTTAGCAATTTGTGTTTCCATTTACACATGTGTTTTACAGGCTCTAGAGAAAAGAGAAACACAATGAGTAGTTACTCCCATCTTCCAGATGGTTTCTCTTTTGTAAATATTATGAGAGTGATACCATTAAAATTCCATGTTAATAGATCTTATTCCAGTGTTTATGAGTCATAATTCTGATCATTTCCCTTATTTACCTGGTACAGATTTTCTTCAACTTCATCCTCTACCAATTTTTAAAAAATAATTATTCATTTACTTTTTTATTTATTATTATAATTTTTAAAATTTGACCAGAGAGAGACAGAAAGAAGGAAAGTCAGAAAGCAAGCCGCTGGGTCTGAGACTCAAACCTGGTCTGGGATTGGCCCTGTGGGAGTCCAGCGCCTTAACCACCAATCTACCTGCTATCCCCCCACTCCTCACAAAGTTCTTCATTCTTGTCCTCCTCAGTTCATTATACTTACTGAATTTCAAAAGGAAGGGGAATATCTATTAAACATGCTAATATTTGATTTTGGTATACATATTTCTATTTTGTCGACTTGGAATGTAATTCAGACGAGAGTAACTTTTACATCACTTCACACTGATATTTTTGTGTTCTTATATGGTCATGTTTTATACATAGTGTTGATTTAAATTGAATTCAGATGGACATAAATGAGAACATCCTTGTTACTCAAAATGAAACAAAAGAACACCCAAATGTATTTTTTGTTTATTTGTATATAAGAGGAAGTAACTCAATCTTAAATAGTAATTTTCTTAAAGATTCAGTCAACTGTATATGACAAATTAAGTTAATTGAATGTATTTTTATAATGTCTAAGTGTCTTCCACAGAAAGAAAAAAATCTAGTCTTCCTCAGTTTTTGAACTTTGCACCTGACAACAACAGTACAATAAAACATTTCCTTTTTCCTAGTGAAAAGTTTAAAAGCCCTGAAAGTGCATTCCCATGATACTTGCAATTTACTATTATTACTCCACTTCTAAAACTAAGGAAATCCTTTGGAGTGACTTCAGTTTTTTATTATTTTTTTGAATGACCAGCTTGACAGAGTATCATAACTCCTCATTTTAAATTTAAAGACAATACTTCCAACTTTAAAACATATTCTCATTATAATGACTAAAGAAAACAACACCACTGCAACCTGACATTTAACATTCTTACTTCAGAATATTTTAAACTCATGACTTCTTTTGATGTCCATGTATGTGTGTTGCTGTGTGTTTGTGTTTTTATGATTGTAAACTTGACTACAGAGTTTCTTCCGTTGCGATCTTGGGTAAAAATCTGGAAATGTTTGAAATCAAGGAGGCCAGATGCAGACACCCAGTTGAACAATCAATCTTTCCTTACATTTGAAACCTCTGTTATTGGGCCAACTTCCTTTAGTGTTCTACAGCTGCCCAGAAAAATGACCTTCACCCTTCTGTGCCGATATATTTTACTATTATTAACATCAAGTATTTTATTTCTCTTCACCTGTTATTGTCCTTTTACATCCCACATTTTTTTTCTAGTTTCTACTCATTTTGGATATCAGTCAAAGTGTCTAAACCCCACAAACAATGTGTTTCATTCTGTTCACTTACACAGCAGAAACTTTTTATTATATCCAAAGAAAATGCTTCAATAGTCGTTTTCTCTCTTGGAAAGAATATTTAACTTTGACAAGGACTTTTACTCCTGTTTTAATGAGAAAACAATATAGACTTTCAATGAAGTGCAGATTGGGACTTGACTCTTTGTGTTTTGCCCCATATGGAGGAGACTATGGAGATTTCAGGAGAAGGACATTATTAGAAATATATGGAATGTTCCATCTAAGTCAAGGTAAAATACTTTGTATAGTTAATAAAAAATTTCTTCTGGAATGTTTAAGTGCTTCACATGATAAAAGAGCAAAGGTAATTAAAAACAGTCTTCCAGGACCAGCAATTAGTGTAATGGCTATGTCACTGGACTCCCACGTAGTCGATCACGGTTCGAGTCCTGGACCCGGTGGCTTAAACTCATGCCAGGCGCATGTGTGTGCATATCCAAGATCCCGAGAGGAGAATGGAGAAGGGATTGTGGCGTGACCATCACCCCTGGGGGGTGATTTCTCACTTTCTGTCTCTATGTCTCTCTCTGTCTGTCTGGCGAGCGCATGTGCCCTAAAGCAAAAACCTCTAAAAAAATGGTCTTCCTTATTCACATAATAATATATAAATATATATTTATTGTCCCACTGGTGACAGCATCCCTTGTCTCAATTTCTTTCTTTCTTTCTTTTTTTTTTTTTTTTAGAGGTTTTTGCTTTAGGGCACATGCGCTCGCCAGACTGACAGAGACATAGCCACATAGCCATTACGCTAACTGCTGGTCCCATTCCTTGTCTCAACTTCAAAACCACATCCTGAATTAGATAAAATATGTTTGTGAATGTGTGTGTGTTTTAGGCTGGAATTTAACAAATCCATAATGATTAATATTAAACCAGTGAAATAGCACCACACAAGTCATAATATGTGGTGAGAGAGACACAGAGGGAAGAGGTAAAAATTTTAATCAGGTTGTTTTGAGACTTTCATCAGTAGCAGGTAAATAAACCTTGAAACCCAAGGCAGCCTCTTCACTTTCCTTTAGGCAGAATGTTTCCTACTTTCATTATCTTACTCTTGGCATTCAAACACGGCTGTAGTTCTTCCCGCCTAGACATACAGGGACTTGGATTGGATCTGGGTGTTATGCTGGTTCTGTAGATAACGCTCAACAGCTGACCTGCCTGGTTTATCTTTTCTATTTCTCCTGGTTAAAATAATATATACTTCATGGAGGACAGAAATAACATATAAAGACTATCTATTATGACTGCAAGGAGAAAAATTTCACAAATAATTCGAACTATTTTTTAATATGTGTTAATCAAGTACATTAGTTTGTTAGATCAAAATGCTGTCCACCACCAAAGTTTATCATAATAAACAGGTTGTCATTTCTGCAGTGGCTTCAGCCTGATCTTCTACTGATGCCTAACAATGGGAGGAGATGCAGTTTCAATAGCCACATTTGATCTCTCTGAAGGTACATATTAACAGCAGATTCAAATGAATTTGTCAGCAAAATTCAAATGGAAAATCCATCCAAACAGTATTTTCCTATGTTTCTTCATTCTATATTTTACTATTTGCCTCCTTTCTATTTGGAGTTTTATAAGGATACTAATGTTTCAAATCTGATAGTTAGTGTGCTTAAGTCCCTCCCTTCTATTCGCTCAACATCATGTCTGTTTCCTGTCAATAATGCTCTATTGCTGTGCATCCAAATGTTTTGTCCCGAACTTATTTATGTTAGGGTTTGGCCTACTCATCCAGTTTTAGGGTTCTCCCATATTTCCTCTAGACACCTTTTCTGCTATAAACCTATGGTTTACAACTGTTTTCAGGCTTTCTCTAAATTTTTTTTGTTTTTCCTTTCAAGAGAGTAAGAAGGAGACAGAAAAGGAGGGATGGGAAGGCAAACACCTTCATGCTTGTCCCTTTTATTATAGCTTTCTATGGCTCTTCAAGACTTGTTTTTTTTTTTTTTTTAACAAAGTGTTTATAAAACTTACCTTATATGGTAATTTTCCTAATTCTATATAACTCGCCTTCCTCCCCCCTCCAGAACCCCCACTTCTGCAGTGGAGTGTAAAGCCACAACAAGGGCTAATTCAACCACATTTTTATTTCAGTGCCAAGCATAGTATCAGGCTTACTGTAGGTTGTAAATAATATTGAGGCATAAATGTGAATTTTGGTTACTTTGGATACACTGCTGTAAACTTATAGGGAAGATTGTTATACGTCGACTAGACCTGCAGTAATTGTACATATAACTGTGCTAGCTCACCACAACTGACAGCAAGTTTTTCAGATGACATCAAGAATTTACGCCAAATATTTGGAAAGAGGGCAAGATACTTAACCATGCTGCATAGCCGATTTTTTGATAATTAAGAATAATTTAGTCTCAGTTCTTATTTTCTTATATTCAGAATTCTAAAACTAACAAATTGCGATATTCAAAACTGAAATTCAAAATTATGATATAAGAAAATAATCAGTTTGGACTGAACATCCTTATATATCCTGGTGCCTTGTAACCAAGCTCTGTAGATGGTTGATTTACACAAAAGATAAACTTACGCATGAATCATAATTTCATTTTTAAAATTTAAAATTTAAGTTGTTCTGGTAACACACACATATATAGACAAAAATAAATAGAAAAGGAGATTGAGAAAAAAGAGAAGCAAGTATGAAATCCC
>NW_006200179.1:1051078-1057799 GCF_000334495.1 Tupaia belangeri chinensis
TACATTCAAATCCAGCAGCTATGACTAAGCATTAAACCCGGATTTTGGCACTCAATTTGAAGAAGGGATTATAATATTTGGAGTTGTGAGAAGTTTCCTTTCGTTAAACTGCGGCAAAAAATTCTTCAGGTGTATGAGTCCTGATGCAAATACATTTATTTATTACTTCATTTAAAAGTTAAAGTAAAACTGAATACTGCATCAGTAATCAATTTTCCTTAGATTAGACACTATAAGGAAGACAGCCATTTTTTAGAGAACGTCATATTTATAATAGCACAGTTGCGACAATTATCAGATATACAAGACTTAAATGATTAATAGTAATATTCTATGTGAACACTACAGTAGAACTGCAATTTTAAGATGTTATTTAGTTCCTAGAAGAAGAGGATTCATTCACTGGGGGAACCTGATGACCATCAGGTACTGTACCAAACCTTCATGTTGGATCCAGATTGCCAGTCCTGAACAGGTTTTGAGGTATGCTTAGGAAACAGAAGTTTCAGAATTTCCAGTTGATAGGGATTTATTTAATTTTAGAAGAATTGTGCCAGCATGTGGCACGATGGTTGAGGCAAGTGGATCCCATATGGCTGACTGTGCAGTAGCACCCCAAATTCATGTGCCAGGTATACATGCCTAAAATCCCAAGAGGAAAATCGAGGAGAAGGGATTATGATGTGGTCATATCTGCGTGGAGGTGGGAGGAGTGCTTGTTCCCTTTCTCTCTTTCTCTCTCTCTCCCCTCATCCCCATGGTGGACACATTTGCTATATAGTAAATTTAAAAATAATAATAAAGTAAAAAAGAAAAAAAAGAATTTAAAGAGACCAGTTTAGTTTCAGGCTAGATTTCCATTTGGATTTTGTTTTACTCAAACAAACTACAGGCATATCAGTCTCTTTTGAAAGAGAGCTTGAATTCTCAAGGGGGGCTCAAGAACCCAAGTTAAGTGCTTATGGAATCACTGTGAGTCAGTACCATAGCTGCCATGTTTATTTCATTTATCATCATTCCCCACCTTTCATAACTACTCCAAAAGGTGTTAAAATTGTAAAGCATAAAACACTACATATTCTTTTGTATATATTTAATCTTACGAAAACTAATTTTTAAACTTATGAATTTACAAGAGGGTAAACTAAAAATGTTAAGTTATCATATTCTTTTGTTTTGTTTTGTTTTGTTTTTGTTTTGAGAGGTTTTTCGCTATAGGGCACGTGCGCTTGCCAGACAGAGAGAGACATAGAGACAGAAAGCGAGAAATCACCCCCCAGGGGGGATGGTCACGCTGCAATCCCTTCTCCATTCTCCTCTCAGGATCTTGGGCACACACGCACACACACCTGGTGAGTTTTAAGCCACCAGGTCCGGGACGCGAACCACGGTCGACTACGTGGGAGTCCAGTGACATAGCCATTACGCTAACTGCTGGTTCCCCCAAGTTATCATATTCTTTAAAGGCAAGTTTAATTTTTAAGACTCATATAATTCCAACGCCTAATTCTCAATTCCATTTTTGCTTTAGTGAGTTTCCTTTTGATTTCTTTATTTTCAAACAAAAGAAATGGTTGGTGTTCAGATTAAATTTACTTCTCTTCCCTGTAGAAAACTAAGCAGATAGCCTAATTACACAATTTTTGGACACTGCAAAAAGTATAAACATTCGAAATAAACTGTTGGAGATATTCACTTGAACTCAATTTCCTTTTAAGCAGTCTAGTTTAGCCCAGTGCTCTTCAATGGGTCATTTGTTATGTCAACCCACTAAGGAACACATCAAAAGAGCTTGTCACTAATTGATTACATTTCTCTACCACCATGATTCACAGTGCTATAGGGACAATTACATAACTGTTTGACTTTTGCAAAACTGTGAGTTTAAGTAAACATAATTCTTTGTTATTATGATCTCTAAAGGGCTTATGCACAGTGAGTATCACGGTATGTAACTAAATCTTACTACACTGTCTCTCTGACTTGTGACTCAGAAAAATCCCTCTTTTGTGGCAACTGGCGTTCTAGGGAACAGCTGCTGATCTCACACCGAAATGAAAAACACTGGAGTTGTTTTGATTTATGTTAGCCCCCATGGGATGAAAGAAATGAAAAATCGATGCTTCATGTAAGCAAAATACCATTTCTTCATGTTGTATAAAGAAATTTTTAAAAATATTCTGACCTTTTTTAAAAAAAAAATTAAAATACATTGAGATTCCATATCTACTATGTTGTTAGAAGAGATGACTAGCAATATTTTGTACCCTCAGCTAGAAGGCTTCTTAATCAACACTGCTCGGGGGGTACGGTGGTCTCATTTCACCTCTGGAATCCAAATCTGTGTATTACAGTATCTTGTAACGGAATTCAATCAGCAATGAAGATGATTAAGTTGACACACTCTTAGGAAAGCCTAAGAAAATCAACCTCCCTTTTTTCTCTTTCTGGAAATTCTCTAAAGAAAAAGTTTATTATCTTGGACTTTTGTGCATCACTTTATATGAAATCATTTGAACAGGGATGAGTGAAATAGTAAAATACTAGTCTTAAACTGATCATTTTTTAAATTAAATTCACTGCTACAGACTTCTGTGGTGTGGATATATGTCTTTTAATGTCAGTTTACTTTATAAACCTCTTGGTGGGAAGACACAGGTCTTTTTATGGTTAGAATTCGCTTAGATCTTGTGAAAACAGATCATCAGGTGCAACCTATAAGCACGCCAGCTGGCATGATTGATTGGCAACACACAAACAAAAAACCTCTGGGTTTAAAGGTACATTCCCCTCCTCCCCCACCTAGCTCATTCTATATTCTGTATTTGATGCTTATTTTTCTTCTTTCAAAAAATAATCACTGACCTTCGTAAGGTTGTGAGGGATCAAGTATTATAAATGATAATAGGCCTCCCCTCAGGACGCAAGGTTTAAGACTCAGAATTTTTTCAGTAGTTCATGTTGTCAATTTCTCTATTTTATGGTCCCTTTGAAAAGACTAGAGCGCTCTCTTTAGCAAATAGTAATGAAATATTACTATAGTATAAGAATAGAATTTATTTGTTCTGGGGTGTTCTGAGACAGAACACAATCTTTTCTTTAAACTTCTAAAATAATTGTAAAATTTCCAGTCAAGAAAATTACTCTTGGTTTCTTTTCATGGGTTAAAGGTGTGTAATCCAAGTTTTAAATTATGTTAATTAATGTTGCAAGTGAATATTTTTCAGGAAAGCAGATATTCACATATTTTTAATCAGCAAAAATATTTTGAATTTTACTTATACAACTGAAGGAATTGCACTGAGTAATTAATATAGATTTTTATTCAAAAATTCCCATTTTCAACTCTTTTGAAGAAAGAAAACATAGGTTAAAGTCTGTTGTTGACAAAAATATCTGAATATTATAAAGCTTTAATATTTACTAAAATTAAAGTTGAATGGTTGAGTAAGATGTAAATAGCTTCAGTTCATTGTATTGAAAATATGTTTACATTTAAATGAAGCAGAATACACATTCACAGAGAATATGAATACTTTTTCTCTTTATTTTATTTTATTTTTTGTTATAGAGTGCTGCACTCGCCAGAAAGACAGAGAGAGACAGAGAGACAGAAAGTGAGAAATCACCTCCCAGGGAGATGGCCATGCCACAATCCCTTCTCCTCCATTCTCCTCTCAGGATCTTGGGCAAGCACGCACACGCACCTGGTGTGAGTTTAAGCCACCGGGTCCAGGACTGGAACTGCAGTTGACTACATGGGAATCTAGTGACATAGCCATTACGCCAACTGCTGGTCCCAGAATATGAATACTTTCTTTTGGCACACTTGAACTTTCTATTCTTGAGCAAATGAGCATACAATATGTCATTTAGGGTAACCTTCTGAATTAATTCATCACCAAATGTACAAGATTTTTTAAAGTTTATGGAAAATGGAATTAAAATATACATTTATCTTGGTGCAAAAATTATTTGAAATTTAATTTGGTACAAAAATATTTTCCATGACACAAACTTTCTGTAAACATTTTGAAGATGCCCTATACGTCATCAAGTATACTGAAATTTAAATCATATTCACATAGACCAGTCTCTGAAACCATTTCTTTGCATAAGATGTAATTTAGAGGGAAGCGCATGAACTTTGGAATCACAAAGATGCAGTCTGAGTTCTGACTACAACACTGACTTCAGTTCCAGTTCCAGTTCCGACTGCAACATTGTTCAGAGTGTGATGTTCAATACATTACTTAATTTTCTGGATTCAAAATTCCTCACCAGAAAAGGGATTAATATGTGGCTTACTGGGAATTATGAAGGTATGTAAAGCACTTGGCTGAGTTCCTAACACATGCTAAACGTGGCTAGTGTCATTATCATTTCTTGTAGAAGGAAATCATGCATGCTAAAACAATATGTATGCTCTTCCAAAGGCATAAATACACTTTAAAAATGAATACTGTCACCATTGCTTACTTGGTATAATTTGGAAATAAAGTAATTAAAATGATAAGTATTTGCTAATGAAGATACTAATTTTAGAGGTAAAATATTGTACTTGGGGTACGACGATTTTTTTTGGAGGGGAGTAAATCAGGGAAAATAAGACATTCTTTTTTAGATGTTTGTACGAATCATTTCCAATTCCGCGGGGTCAATCTGAGAGTTAAGGAGAGTTTAGAATTGTGAATAAAAGTAGTGAGGCGCTGGTCCAGCAGGAGGTATAGTTAGGGCACTGGACTCCCACGCGGTTGACGGCAGTTAGGGTCTGATCTGGCAGCTTGAAAAATACACGGGGCTTGTGTGTACACATGCCTAACATTCTGAGAGGAAAATGGAGGAGAAGGGATTGCTGCGTGGCCATCCCTCTAGGGGGTGATTTCTCACTGTCTCGCTGTCTCTCCTCTGTCTTTTTGGCTAGCATTCTATAGCAAAAATTTCTCGAAAACAAACAAGCAAACACACACACACACACACACACACACACACACACAAGTAGTGAAATGCAGTTGACCAAAGACTGAAAATGAAACGCCATTTCAAATAGCAATCCAGGAAACTGACAACAAAACAAATCAAAATGCATTTTGGATCACAAAGGTCTATTAATTCTCATAAAGATATAAAAACCTTCAGAAAATTAATTGTATACGAAAAGTAGAATCAAAGCAGCACGTAAGAAATAAAGACTTCATTTTAAAATGAGATACGTGTCTTTCGAAGACTATATGGTGTTGTGAAATGTAACCCGTTTAGAGACTTTCAGTTTGTCAGCTGTCTGTGGTATAGACGCTTCCATGGAGAAGACCTGCACTCACCCTTCCTTCACATCCTTTATGCCAAGGAACGCTCCTTAATTGTAACCATTGAAAATTCAAAGCCTAAAGGCAAATGCCTACTTGTAGCTTTCCACCTTTTATAAAATTCTTACACTGTGAATTTATGTAAGTTTCCCTCAGTTTCAGACTGCATTACAGATATGCACACATGCCTGGCTTGCATAGAGAGACGTCAGGACACTAGCCTGTGACCTTTCCCACGTGAGTCCTGTTGCGTTGCCACTGTGCTAAAGCTGGGACCAGAGCGCTGCGATCCTGTGAATTGATATTTGCCTTCGGCATGCTACATTAGTGCTCATTTAAAACAATCTTAAGCATTCCAAAAGACAGACCATCTAGTAAACGTTCCAAAATAACAATGAAAACATTATTCCAATGAATGAAAGTATAAAGCAAATAATTCAAAGCAACAATAAAAAAAAATAAAGGCTTTTTTACTTTTATCTTAAAAAAGTGAGAGCTATTCTTTAATCATATTAAATAAGGCATATTTAAGAAAATTCTTACCTCATAAAACTAATATAATACAGTCTTAGTGTATGAGCATGGTATTTTAGAATGGGGACATTACATGTTATCCCTTTTGACTATGTGAGTTCTTTCCACTTCTCTGCTGGCTTCAATATTGTCTTTGTGTAAGCTGCATTCCACAAGACTCCAATCAGGAGATAAGCAAAATGGTTAATGAGAACAGATCCATCACACAGAGTTTATTTTTGGCCAAAGTTAAAGAAGGGAACAGACAAAATTCCAGGAACTGAATGTTAGTACAGGAACTATATTCACTATACACATGTCTGAGTAATCTAATCAACCTCTGCTCTCCTCTGCATACACAACTCTGCTTCCTTCTGAGCATTTCCACATTACGTGCTTGTGACCCGACATGGTTCATTAAGTCAAAATAACGTGATGAGAGTTGTGAGTAATATTCTGTCCACTTGATGCTCGGCTTTAGAGCACAACCTTGAAAGAAGTCAATATTCTTTAAAATACTAAATTACATTTGTTTCTATTTTGTTAATGCATTTTTAAGAGATAGATATATCATAAATGCATTCTTTAGAAATGTTCTTTCACTAAGCCAAAAGGTCTCCCTAGTTCTCACTGGTGGGAGTCTCCTATTTTATACTGTGTGTGTAGGAGTAGATTTTTTTTTTTTTTTTTGGAGAGGTTTTCGCTATAGGGCGCGTGCGCTCACCAGACAGACAGAGAGAGACACAGAGACAGAAAGCGAGAAATCACCCCCCAGGTGGGATGGTCACGCCGCAATCCCTTCTCCTTCATTCTCCTCTTGGGATCTTGGGCACGCACGCACACGCACCTGGTGTGAGTTTTAAGCCACCGGGTTTGGGACGCGAACCGCGGTCGACTATGTG
>NW_006200179.1:1058249-1124299 GCF_000334495.1 Tupaia belangeri chinensis
GATCTTGGGCACGCACGCACACGCACCTGGTGTGAGTTTTAAGCCACCGGGTTTGGGACGCGAACCGCGGTCGACTATGTGGGGGTCCAGCGACATAGCCATTACGCTAACTGCTGGTTCCCCCTAGGAATAGATGTTTTATCCAAATTGTACTCAGCTGCTCACAAGAGTTGGTTTGATTAGTCTTTCTTTCTCTTTACATTCATTTTGACTGGAATGATAGAACAAAGTGTAATATATTTAGACATTAAAAAGAAAACATGATCTTAAAATTAGTAATACTGGAAAAAGAGAAACAAAAGAGCCTTTCTCCATTAAGTTTAATTTGGACCTATAGAATTGTGTAGTCTGCTACAATGGAAGTTTAAGTAACTTATTGGAAAATGAGAAAAGAATGTATCACTCATATCATCCTAATCATCCATCGCTGCCTACATTGGCATCATGTTACAAAAAATGACAAGGAAGCTCGGAAAATTTAGTACGAGTAATTAAAGGTGGTGTTGACTTGGATGTGCAGTTGTCCTTTTATATTCACTTCAGAGAAACGGTGGACACAATCATGAGTATCTTTTGCTTCCCTTAATTACAGACAATATAATCTCTTTTTGCCAAGTGTGAACAAACCTATCCAAGAAAGTACATAGCTCAAGTAAAAAAAAAAAAAAAAACTTAAAAAATTGACAGGTATAGGGACCAGCAGATGGTGTGATGGCTATGTTGCTGGACTCCCACGTAGTTGACCTCGGTTCGAGTCCCGGACCCAGTGGCTTAAAATCACACTGCATGTGCGTGCCCAAGATCCTGAGAGGAGAATTGAGGAGAAGGGATTGCGGTGTGGCCTTTTTCCCGGGGTGAGGGGGGGATTTCTCACTTTCTGTCTCTGTCTCTCTCTCTGTCTTTCTGGAGAACACATACACCCTATAACAACAACAACAACAAAAACCTCTCCAAAAAAAATATTGATAGGTATAATATGATGCATAATGTTTTGATGTATATATACATTGTGAAGTAACTACATTTACTAATTAACGTGTCTCACACTGTTTACTTTTTTTTTTTTCCTGGTGAGAACACTTAACAGCTACTCTCGTAGTTTTTTTTTTTTTTTTTTTCCTTGTTTTTTTTTTTTTTTTTTTTGCTATAGGGCTCTTGTGTTCATCAGAGAGTGACAGAGAGAGATGGACTAAGAAATCATCTACCAGCGGTAATGGTGACACCACAGTCCTTTCTCCTCTATTCTTCTTTTGAGGCTTTGTGTGGGGATGCACACAAGTGGCCTGTGTGTTTTTCAAGCCAGTATGTCTGGGACTCTAAGCAGGGAGTAGCAATGTGGGATCCAGCACCTTAACCAACACACCATCTGCTGGCCCTCTCTTAGCATTTTAAACTATAGTTGCCACATTGTACAATCAATGTCGAGCTTACTTCTTCAATCAGATCAAAATTTTATGTTTGGACCAATGAATAAAGAAAATATGGTATCAATACACAATGAAATATTATTCAATCCTGTCATTTAAGACAATATGGGCAAGCCTGGAGGATATTATATTAAGTGAAGTAAGACAGGCATAGGAAAATAAAAATTGCCTGTTCTTACTCATATATGAAATTTAAAAAGTTGATCTCAAAGAATTAGACAGTAGAATATTAATTAGTAATGACTAGGGTAGCTGGGGGATGGAGTTGGAAGATGTTAGTCAAAGCATAACTCATGGGGAGAAATGTTCATATTGAAATGTTCACTTTGTAAGCTAAATAATGTGATCGAATGTATATAAAAATAATAAATAAATAAATAAATAAATAAATGGTGGTGACAAGACAGGTAACATGTCTATTACACGTTCTTCTGAAAACCATGTAATGCTTCTAAAAGGATGGTCATCAAACTTTCTTGACAACCTTCAGTTTTCAAGACTTTTTTTAAAGTCTCATTTATCTTAAATAATAAAATGAAATTTTTAGGTGTTAAAGCTCCTTGACACTGAAATGCAGAGGATTTTTAGTTAATTAAGACAAAGAGCTAGAATAACTAATCTAAGTTATTCCAGGCAGGTTGGATTTAATCCTTCTTTTATGTTTGAAATTTGCAAAAGACAGAGTTTGATTTTGGGGGAAAAATAAAGACACTGTTGAATACATTTTCAGAAATCTGACTCAAGACATAAATATAATTTTTATTATTGTTTTAAAATTTAAGGGATTGCCACACACTGCATTTCTCTGATCTATACAACAATCCCATAGGACAAAAGTAATTGTTATTGGAAGATGATGAGGAAGTTGTGGCTGAGAAGGGTTAAAAAGCTGCTCAAAGCTGTAATAGTAGTGATGGGAAAGTGCAAACCAAACTCTCCTATTAATGAGAATGTGAGAATTACAACACCTAAATGGATGCCCGAGATATGTATACCATTAACTTATGAACGTAGAAATCATTTGGTTTATCTAATATACGTTAACAGTGTGTGTATATAAAGGAAGGTTAAGGAAATAGAAAAATTCTAGGATGGCAGCTGGGTGAGTACTAAAATCAGAATCCATTGTGCAGAGAATGTAATCTCCAAAAGGCTACTGAAACAGATGCTTAAAATTAGTAACAGGATATAAATTTGAGATCATTTCCTCAGAGGAATAAGCAAGTTGATACTTTTGGCATAAATCTTTTAAATAGCAAAATATACAAAAATAATACAGGGTGTATTTATAATGCCTTCTTTAAATTTACTTTATTAATACAGGCTTTTTTAAGTTCGTGATTTTTAAATGGGCCTTTCAGTACAGCCATAAAAATTCTATTACATTTTCTTGACAGAGTAAAATATTCAGTGGGGAAAAAATAGGTTGTAAATAAATAAAATAAATGAAACTGACCTTAAAACTCAGAAGCTCAGATTTCAATCTCTAAGCATCATTATTTGAGCTCTTTCTTTCTCAAGATATCAATATATGGTATTTTTTCATTCCCAGGACAATCAAAGCATTCATCAACATATTTCATCTATGTGATAAGGTGGTTAGAAATTCTTGAAAGAGGTTCCCAGAAGTGATGGAAAAATTAGTTAAACAGTAAAGCAATTTTCAAGTACTATAACCAATTAAAGGGTAAAATGGAGACTTTGTTGCAAACATCATTTTAAATTACTTATAACACCCCATCAAAATGTGAAAGGTCTATTTCCACAATTTCCTAGGCTATTGAGACAGATAGCTTAATATTTATTAGGAAAGATTATTCACGGTAAATTTGTCAAACAATTCAGTCAACTGTTCTTTTCTCTGATGTGGAAATGCATGGAAAAGGAAAACGAGGACGATCTTCTCAAAGCAAAGGAAAGAAAATATGTATTCCCATAGTTCTTAGTTCCTCAGAAATGAGGAGAGTGGGGTCAGGGGAAGCTCAGAATTCAAGGAAGTGCTTGCAAAAGTCATTCCCCTGCCTCCCCCAGACATTTCCTGCTGGGGAGATGGGGCGCATCGATCAACCAGTGTTATCTGAGCCAATCTGTTACCTCAGATTGTAAATCATCTCAGTATATCCGAGCCCAGACCCCTCAGAGATGTCCAGTTCAACCTATAGACATTATCCACTTACAGGCTTTTCTTTGCTTCTTCTTTATTTTAAAAGTGAAGTAAAAACCCTATGCATTTCAGAAAGGAAAAAAATTGTGTTTACACAATCAAATGATTTTACATCTGGTGAAATTCAAGCTGCCATTTTGTAAAAGAAAAAAAAGAAAAAAAGAAAAAAAAAGGCCAAAAAAACCCCAAAACCCTCTAAACTATACTGCTCAGTAAATAGTGTAATGTCCTTTGAAATATCACTGGAATATAAATCAAAATAGATTGTACATTTCATGATTTGAATGGAAGGCTTAATTAATTAATATTAAAAATTTATTTTCTGATAAATCTAACCTTGTTAAAGTTACTTTTATCATATAAAATCACAAACTATATATTTATAATATAAAATAATGTATAAAATATTATTGATCTCATTAAAACTTTTTGTAGTTATTATAATGATGTAGTGACAAAAGATGGTTATCTGTTGGTCATATGTCAAGTAGATAGCTGGGAAGTCAGTGAGCAGCAGAAGTAAAATAGATTTGATTGTTGGGTTCATTTAATTGCATTAGGAAAAATCCATTTAGTGAATTGATCCATTTTAGAAGCAATGCCTATGTTGATATGACTAACATCACAGTAACAACAACCACTCAGAAAAAAAATGAGAAATTGTGTTAAACTGGTATTCATGTTGGGTAAATTCAACTTATAAGCAAAGTGATTAAATGTATAAAATAAAAAATAATAAAAAAATAAATAATAAAAAAGAGAAAAAAGGATATATGTTCCTGTGTACCAGAAACAACTTTAGATTAGAAATTAATAAGCCTGATTTAAATTCATATTCTTTTGCTCTCCTCATAACAATGAATCTCCCCCTTTGTAGGTAAAATCTTCTAGAATCTGTGGGTAATTTCACACCTATAAATTCTCACAAGCTGCCTGGTACATGCAGGAAACCCTCTATATCAGGTTACAAGGGCAACAAATGCTGTCTCCTTAAAATGTGTTACATTATTTTATTATGAGTACTTGTAACAACCTTTTGGACAGAGAAATTGTATGCACCAATTAATTGGTGAAGAAAAAAATGGCATAATTTTTGTTTGCAATATCAAGGCTGTAGCTGTAGGAAAATATTGAAAAAATACAAAAGAGCAATTAAAGGCACACCACTCTCTAAAAAACTCAGGTTAGTGACCACAAGTTAGACAAAGTCAAATCTATCATTTGCAAACAAAGTGATTAAATGTATAAAATAAAAAATAATAAAAAAATAAATAATAAAAAAGAGAAAAAAGGATATATGTTCCTGTGTACCAGAAACAACTTTAGATTAGAAATTAATAAGCCTGATTTAAATTCATATTCTTTTGCTCTCCTCATAACAATGAATCTCCCCCTTTGTAGGTAAAATCTTCTAGAATCTGTGGGTAATTTCACACCTATAAATTCTCACAAGCTGCCTGGTACATGCAGGAAACCCTCTATATCAGGTTACAAGGGCAACAAATGCTGTCTCCTTAAAATGTGTTACATTATTTTATTATGAGTACTTGTAACAACCTTTTGGACAGAGAAATTGTATGCACCAATTAATTGGTGAAGAAAAAAATGGCATAATTTTTGTTTGCAATATCAAGGCTGTAGCTGTAGGAAAATATTGAAAAAATACAAAAGAGCAATTAAAGGCACACCACTCTCTAAAAAACTCAGGTTAGTGACCACAAGTTAGACAAAGTCAAATCTATCATTTGCAAATTGAGTTTTGTTATGTATAATGTTCAGTCTGTAAAGGCAAAATTTTATTTTTAGAATAACCCCCCAAAGGCAAACTCTAAATTCCTTTGACTCATTTGACATATTCACCTAACTACCTACTATGTGCCCAGTGCTGTGTAAGTTAGCATGGAAACAGATACCAGGACAATAAACTGCTAGCACATGTGTCACATGGTGAAAAGATTTATAATAAAGAAGAAAGCAGAACCAAGCAAGGGATTGAAGTGCTATTATTTCCTTTATATACTCTGGTTGGAAAGGTCCTGTCTGATAAAATGAAACTTGTAAAGAGACCAGAATGCAGTGAGCAAGCAAGCAAGCATGTTATTCGTCCCTAAACCTGTTACCTGACATTTTGCATTTATCTTCTGTAAGATTAAATTACAAATTGATAAGATGGCAAAACAGCATATAAAAATAATTTGGGGGACAAGCAGTTAGCGTAGTGACTATGTCACTGAACTCCCACGTAGTCAACTGCGGTTCCAGTCCTGAACCCAGTGGCTTAAACTCATGCTGGGCGCATGTGCGTGCATGCCCAAGATCCTGAGAGGAGAATGGAGAAGAAGGGATTGTGGTGTGGCCATCGCCCCTGGGGGGTGACTTCTTGCTTTCTGTCTCTCTGTTTCTCTTTGTTTTTCTGGTAAGTGCACACGCCCTATAGCAAAAACCTCTCCAAAAAAATTTGAAAACTAGTGAAGGGTTAGCTGCTATCATAGGATTTTAGAAAAGAACAATTTCTAAATCTGAAGCTATATCTGTGGGAGATATTTCCTGATGAATGCACAAGTAAAACTTCTTGCAGGGGCACTGTCCCATCTCTAAGTTACTAGATTCAATGGAAATGAAGAAAAAAAGAAAAAAGTCAATCATATGTTATTAAGTAGTTACCAGACTAGTTTTTTTAAAGAAATATTTTATTTAACTTCATTTATTTATTTAAATTTAACTAGAGAGAGACAGTGAGAAAAAGAGAGAGAAAGAGAGACAGAGACAGAGAGAAAGTGAGAAAGAGAGAAAGCAAGCCACCAGGTCCGGAACTCAGACCGTGGCCAGTCATGTGGGAGTCTAGCGCCCTTAACTACCACACCATCTACCAGCCCCAGACTAGTTTTAAAAATTACCTTTCTCAACTGTAGTAGCGTAGGTGGGAGGGTGCTGCTGCATGGTACTGGAGCCACAGGGGAGGCCTTGGTTTGGATCACTGGTTGACCCAGTCATTCCTGGCATGCCCATATGCATCTGTGATTCTGACTGGCTGCAGGACTGGGGAGAAGATTGTGGCATGGCAAGACCCTGTTGAGTGCACCTATCACTTTTATTCTCTTTTTCTTTCTCATGAAAGAAAAAATTAAGACTCATCTGAACAGGTCCAGTCTCAGCAGTGCAAGCAGTAGGGCACTGCTGTACAAAAGAGAGGCTAAGTTTGGTTCTCAGAGCAACTAGGTCCAGGGCTGTATGCCTATGTCTTAGCTAACTGGGCGATTGAGGCAGGAAGATCAGGATTTTGCACACATGGAGACACTTGTCAAAAATACCTACCCTGCCAGTCGCCTCCCTCCCCCCCCCCCCCCAAATCCCTCCCCCCTCCCCCAAAAAACTCACCTGAAAAGGAAAAACTCAGATCCACTGGGCTACTTAATTTTGACTGTACATAACCAGGCATCTCAGAAATAAATTACTGCAATAAACGTAAAATCTGAGTCATAATGTACAAGTACTAAATAATTTTAAAAAATAAGCAACTAGAATATGGAAGATCTAATAGTGAGGTCTGTGGCAGTCTATTTTTAAAGATTATATTGGATTGTGAAATATGAATATGTTTTAAATATTTATTAGAAAATAATTTGGATAAACATACATCTTCCATATTTTAGCTATTAGGAGGATTTAATGAAACATATTGAGTCAAGCAAATTGTCCAAACTTTTTGATTTGTCTGTATATAATATAGCCACAACATAATAGTAGATATAAAATAAATAGTAGATATAAAATATAAAAACAATTTTAAATCTGAAATTTATATACTACTCTGAGTCATATGTAAACAGATATGAATTTAAATAGTGCTCCCTTGAACCATATTTAACTGTTGTCCTACTTGCTTAATTATATATATATATATATAACTGTCTAATTGAGCATTCACAATTTAATAAGGTGCACACCAGGACCCATGCAGGCCTGGTCTTAGGCCCTGAAGGGTACAGGTTTTGTAACACTTCCAGATTTTCAATTAGATCCTAATTATAACATGCCTCATTTAAAGCTACAGGAATCCCGACCCTGTCAACAGTACTGGACCATAACATGTCTGTCTTAATTAGATCTGATTAGTTCTGGGCCCAGCTCACATTGTGTGTCCTGACTCTGTTAAAAGCTGCTCATCTGTTTGGCAGCTGCTGGTACAGGAGAACATTATTCATCATGCTGCAAGAAAGTATGCTCCCTCACCTTCCTCTCCTGGGATGCTGAGCTTTTTGATATCCCATAGTTCTATATGATCACCCAAATAATGCAGCTCTCTCATCACTGGCAGTGTGACAAAGCTGGAATGGAAATCTCAGCTGCTCAGCGGCTACTATTCAAAGTTGTGAGAGCTGGTCCTTCTTTGCATCTAATATAATTCTACTTTGTGATTTTTAAGATGAAAGTTCACAGAAAAATTTACTCATCCCATTCATTCTATTGTATAAGTCTGTATTTTAAGAAGACTATTTGAAATGATAATAGTCTTGCATTTTATGAAAGTCATTTTCAAATATCACCAGTACATGTTACGGATTCCATTAATATAAATTTTCTTTAAAAGAAGAAACGAAAGCTCTTGACTAAAGTTTATGATGATATCCATTGAGATTTGCTCTCTGGCATTTTGTAATTTATTTCCAGAAGTTGACAGGTGAAAATATCAGTATTGATTTCTTTTTTTTCCCTTTATTTGATACATAAAGCTTGCTTTATGATGACGGCTCACAAGTCATCAGAACATCCTCATTTGCTTTGCTTTGAATCTGGGCAACATTTTGAGAATGGTTGAATTGATACTGGACATTGACAGCTTTATCTACAGTTAATGGAACTTCTCATTTAGTTGTGAGTAGTAGCTGAGGGACATAAGATTTACAAGGATTAGCAAGAATAATTGTCTATAAATTTTACCCTCTTCTGAGCCAGTAATCTGGGAGTTCTGAAGAGATGATCTAGGAAAGGCTTAAACTCTTCCATAAGCTATCCCACAATACTGAATATTATAACATTAAAAAACACACATAATGCACTGTATGCATAGGGTAAGGAAATGAATGTGGATTTTAAAATTTCATTGTGTGATTATTACTGTGCATTTGTGAGAATTTCTAGTTGAAATTCCTTTAAATCCAGAAATTATGTCTGCTTGGCTTTCCACTAAATGAAACCAAATTGTTTCTTCTTCTAAGAGCTATTTACTGCACCAACAATACTGTGAACATGCTGTAAGTTTAATCATCAGAATAAATAAATAAATATAGAGAACTAGGTCCTATAGATATATCGTAAAATTCACTGGTTAAGGAGGACAACTGAAATAGAGCATGGCAATACTATTGCTAATAAGATTTTCTTTCCAAAAACATGACTCCAGTAATAATAACACATACTGTGGACTTGCTTTATCTTAGATTCAGTGTAAGTGTTTTAAATGTATTAGCTTAATCTATGTAGCGACTCTCTATAAAGTATGGACCACCATTTTACACTATGAGACAGATATAATAATTTCCATTTTTAAATGAACAAATACATTGAATTTTATTTAAATGCTCAAAACACCCTCCTATGGAATTGCAGAGGTAATCTGAATCTCTTTCTAACATAATGGCATTTTTATAAAATGTGCGTAGCATGAAACCTAGCACTCCAGCAATAGACAAATGACTTTACTCATTCCTATTAGTATTAGCTTATTAAATAGAAGGTGTAACTACAGATTTGCCCCATTTTATACCATCACCCTTTTGTTCATTAGGCACCAGCCTTCTCATGATATCTCAAACAGATTCAGCTCATGTCCACTTAAGAGCCATTGCCCTAGCTGTTCCCTTTGCATGGTGTGCTATACCCTGAACATTTACTGGATACTCTTGTGTCACATCTTATTAGTACCACTGTTTGAATCTCATTTATTCAGAAAGGCTTTCTCTGGTCTTCTTGTCTACAGTAGCATCTTGCTAGATATCATTCTCTCACATTATTCTCTACATTTTCATCTTTACCAAAACTGTGACTATCACTATTTATCCCATCTATTTACTCCTTTTGCAGAGTCCAGTAAGACCCATAGAAGCAAAGAATTACTGATCTTGCTCATGGCTGTATCCCGTGAAACTGAAAAGGTATTTGGCGCACGTAGATGTTCAGTAAATATTTTTATGTAGACTCAGATGAACCAAAAAAGTTAGTAATATTACTCAAGGGAAATATAAAGGATTCTAACCAAGTAGTCATTGCTTCAGACTTAAGGAGTATAGCCAAATTCCACAACCAGTTAAGTGACTTAATTCAGTGGGCTCACATAGAGAGAAAGGGAGAGCAGATCTACTGTAAAATCATATTAAATGAATGAGTGAATGAATAAATGGTATAGTTTTATAAATATGTGTGTGATGAAGCTGGAAACAGGTTGCATTTTCAGTATTTAACATGAATTTGAAATTACTCCTACCCAAAGCTCATAAAGGCCTGGAGACACTTCAAGGATTAACCAATTGCCACATCCATATTTTACTGGGATGAAAGATCTACTTACATGAAGAAACTTGGTGAGTATGATATCTGACCTTAGAAGAGGAGTTATAATGACCATATCTCTAAATTCACATATTTATTCAACAAGTAATATTTAAGCAATTATTGCCCGTCAACTGTGCTGGATTGATCTCAAGAAGTTCATACTCCTTTGAGATAGACAATGAGACAGGCAAATACAGGATATAATCTCTGATGGAAATTGTTTCTTTGAAGTAAATAAAGCAGGCAAATACAACTGAAAAATGCTCACCAAGTGGAACTCTGTATCTACACATGCAGGTCGAGGAAGACCTAGAGCAGAAGCTGTCTTGAGGGAAAAGTGTGGGGAAGGAGATTGAGTAAGTCTAAGTGAGCAATGGCTATTGTTCGAACCATGATTGCGTCAATGGAAATAGTGAGAAGTGGTTGGACTTCAGAACTGTTTTGGGAATAGAGTTTATAGAAACAAATATGATAATATTTGTATTTTTTAAAAGAGGTTTTCACTATAGGGCGTGTGCTCTCGCCAGACGGACAGAGAGAGACAGAGAGACAGAAAGCGAGAAATCACCCCATAGGGGGGATGGTCACGCCACAATCCCTTCTCCTCCATTCTCCTCTCGGGATCTTGGGCACGCACGCACACGCACCTGGCGTGTTTTAAGCCACCGGGTCCGGGATGCAAACCGCGGTCTACTACGTGGGAGTCCAGCGACATAGCCATCACGTTAACTGCTGGTTCCCAATATTTGTATTTTATAAATCAAGCTTGGTTGTGGGGGCAAGTGCTGGTGAAAAAGTCAGGGAAATAAAACTACGTGTGAAATTTGTTTTCTCTAAGTGAAAATAAGTGCAGATTTATATAAATGAATCTGAAGTGAAGTGACAGTAAGTGGTTTGGAGTAGATATAGAGATTCGGAGACATTCATGAGTGGTTTTTATATCCATAGGATCGAGAGAGAGTATTGATTATTGATTGAGATAGCATACATAGAGAAAGATGATGAGCCAACTATGGAGTCCTGGAAGATAATAATATAGTAATGTCAGGAGGATAAAAGCAAGCAGTCTGTGAAATTTGGGCAGCCTGAATAACAGCCATCATCATAATGATTAGTGTAAGAGTTTAAGGGTGCCCTAATCAGGTGTTGATACTCACCAGTGGTAACTCAGTATCCTAATACCCCTTTAAGTACTGGCAGTGGTGGAGAGAACAGATGGAAACTAGTGAGGGTATTTGTTCTAGATCACTTGGCATTCTAAGCAGATTTTTCAAGGCCAGGTCTCCGGTTCAGAGAAACAAGGAGGGAAATATTCCCAATTTGGATTGCAAATTTAGGAACTAGATGTCATAAACAAGGCCAAAGTGTTATAATAAAACTGTGATATCTTGGATTTACAAAAAAGAGAATAGAATGCATATTCTTATGTTTTGTCATGTATATGTGTGATTTCAGTAGATTAGATATTAAAATACATATATACATACACATACATGCATTACAGAGATGAAAACTGTCATTTAAAAAGACTAGTGTTGCTGTTAACATCCTCCAAAAATTCTGTTTAATTCTTCAAAATTATGATGTATTATAAAAATGTATTTATATTCCAAACGTAATTAAAGAGTCAGGGTCATTCTAAAGAAATTTTCAAACATGAATAGAAACGGGCTTCAGTTGTGTTTATGCCCTTCTACAGGTAATTTGACAAGAGCTCAGATTTAAAACTACTATCCTATTTCACAAACTTTTATCCTCACTTTTAGTGTGCGATTCCTTGCATGATTAAGACTGATAAATTGTCTGCAGAAAAGGGATTTAGTGCATGAAGCCAAGAAAATTGTATTCGTTCTTTCAGTGCTTTTAGGAGCTCTCTTCTAAAACTTTTCAAATCCCTTTCTATGTGATTCAAATAGGAAAGACTGCCAGATTCTAGTATTTCTTAATATCTGATATTCCCATAAACAGAATGATTATATATAGCTAATCTTTCTATTATGAGTTACGTGCAGAGAGAAAGAAAGAATCTTAGGGTCATTATGTAGATGAAGGAAGCCTCTCTGTTAGCTCCATTTTGTTAAATTTGACAACTCAATCCATACATAGGTGGGAAAGAGGCCTTTGAGAAAACTCATTTCACATGTTGCTAAGTTACTAGCCAGTTAGAGAAAATTAGATGAATAAGAAATGTTTTAAAAAGGCTCTTATACTGAATCATCTACTATATGCATTTATGTGTTATATAGATGGCTATTTAAAATTATTTCAGAAAACCAGACCCATGAGAATGAGAAATGAAGATAAAGGAGACATGTATCTATAGTGACATGTTAAAGTTGGCAGCTTAAATTCATAGACATTATTTCTAAAGGCTTTATTCCTCTTGTTTGTCTTCTTTCGGCACCAAACTGATCAGTTACAGCCTAAACTTCAGGTCTTAGGCCCACACCATGGAAAGAAAGAAATTTTGATATTTCACTTAAATTTAAGGAGTGAATTGTGTTGCTATGTCTTCTTGATTCTGCCCAAGTCTTATTTTCCTCTCTAAAGGATTAAAATTAGGAATACATTGTCTTTACTGGGCTTTGATTTTCTCCCTTCTGAGTTATACTGTTTCATTTTTAATTTTGGGTGATGAGATTTAAATAAACCTAATACAAGATTCTGAAATTTCTGCTCACTTATTCTTTCAACAAATAGTCATTGTGGAACACAAGTTGTTATACACTCTATTTTTAATTTTATACATTTAATTACTATATATCACTTTGCTTGTAAGTCAAATGTACCCAGAATGAATATACTTCACACCAGTGCCGTTGAGGATACAAAATGCATTATCATTGACAGATAACAACCCATTTCTGTGTCCCATAAATGTCTCCTTCTATGTCACACACTATTGTAGGAGCTGTAGCAGAGTGACACAGAACACATAAAAATTCCTGTTTTTGTGTGGTTTACATTTTAGTGACATTAACAGTCATAACACAAGATGAGCACATAATTATACTTGCTAATGTTAGGAGAAAAGTAAAATTAAAGAGAACAGAAGAACAGGAAATAACCAAGCTGGAGAAGGTGATTTTAAAGAGGATGGACAAGAATGTTCTCTCTGAGATGTCTTTGAATAAAGACCAGAACAGAGAAGAGGTGGGAGACAGATCATTGAGGTCTTTATGGGTTACTGTAAAGACTTTGCCTTTTACCCTGGGGATGATGGACATTTATGGGGTGGTTTTGAACATGATGATGTGAAGTGACACACCTTTAAAGTAGATAATCCAGTTGTGTTGAGAATATATTGAAAGAGAAAGGTGAGAGCAGGAGACCATTTAGGAGGTGACGTAATCAAGCAGTCAAGAGATCAGAGTAGTACAAATAAGAATGCTAATAGTGAGATAGTGACCTTTGTGAAAGTCTAAGCTAGTGAGCCACAAATGTCAACCACATACATGCTTTTAAAATTTCTAGTGGCCATAGTTTTATTTTTAAAAGGTTTTATTAGCTTATTTATTTATTTATTCCAGAAGAAAGTGGGAAGTGTATTTCCAACAGGACCTTCATGCTGAAAATCCATCCCCAGCCAGCCTCGTATTGGGCATGGCATGGACCCAGTGCTTTCTCATGTGGATTTAGCATTGTAGAGTGCAATATGGCTGTAATATTGCAACTTACTGGCCACATTTCAAAGAGCAAAAAGGACTGGGTAAAATAATATTTTAATCATACACAAATGTATAATTTATTACCATTTCAACATATCAATATAAGACTTTTAATGAAAGATTTTATGTCTTTGAATCTAGTCTGTATTTTACCTTTCCAGCAGTTCTGAATTTGGAGTAGTCACATTTTAAGGCTTACTAGACTCATGTATCTGGTGAATACCAAGTGTAACAGTATCCGTCTTATCTAATACATGGTTGAATTCACTGTGCCCAACAAACTTAATCGACATTGCTTCATTGAATTAACTTAAAAAGCTGAGCTAAAAATAGCTTTAAAATGTTTCTAAAAATGTGGGAACCAGCAGTTAGCGTAATGGCTATGTCGCTGGACTCCCACGTAGTCGACGGTGGTTCGCATCCTGGACCCGGTGGCTTAAAACTCACGCCGGGCACGCGTGTGTGCGTGCCCAAGATCCCAAGAGGAGAATGTTGGAGAAGGAATTGTGGCGTGACCATCCCCCCTGGGGGGTGATTTCTAGCTTTCTGTCTCTATGACTCTCTCTCTGTCTGTCTGGCGAGCGCATGCGCCCTGTAGCAAAAACCTCTCCAAAAGAAAAAAAAAAGTTTCTAAACATCTTCATTGTTTCATTGGAGATATTGGCTTGGTAGACTATTTGGGTTTAGGAGCAGATTCTATATTTATGAAGTAAATTTATCTTTTCAATTTCCAATGAGACTGTTGAGAAATACTGGGATATAATTGATTTAATGACTTGAAGGCTGTAATGGTTTTGAAGGCTGTGATGGTTTGAATGTGTCAAAATTTATGAATAGAAATCTCCTGAGCCATTGTAATGGAGTCAAGAGGATGGAGACTTCATTGATTGTGATATTGAAAGGTGGGGACTTGGGAAGGCTACTGGGATTGAATGAAGTTATAGAGTGGGACCTCCCAATTGACTCTGGAGAGCTTTTTTTTTTTTTTGGAGAGATTTTCACTGTAGGGCGTGTGCGCTCGCCAGACAGACAGAGAGAGACATAGAGACAGAAAGCGAGAAATCACCCCCCAGGGGAGATGGTCACACGGCAATCCCTTCTCCTCCATTCTCCTCTCGGGATCTTGGGCATGCACGCACACGCGCCTGGCGTGAGTTTTAAGCCACCGGGTCCGGGACACGAACCGCGGTCAACTACGTGGGAGTCCAGCGAAATAGCCATTATGCTAACTGCTGGTTCCCACTCTGGAGAGCTTTGTAAGGAGACATAGAACTTATAATCTTTATTACCAGTGTAGATCTTATCCAAGTTTGAAATAATTAATCAATGTTATAGAGAAACCTATGTAATTTTGGTTTAGACAGTTTGGACTGCTGTTTAAAAAAAAGTGCCATAGACTTATAAATAACCAAAATTTATTTCTCACATTTCTGGAGGTTGGGAAGTCCAAGATCAGAGTGTTAGCATAACAGGATTTGAGCAAGGGATTTTTGAATTACTGCTGGCTTCCTATTATACCCTCACATGGAAGAAAACCAGTGAGAGAGTTCTTTGGGGTCTCTTTATACTTGTTCCAATTCCATTTATGAAAGCCCCACCTTCATAATCTAATTAACTCCCAATGGCGTTATCCCTAATATTTCTATACTTAAGATTAGGTTCTCAGCATATGAATTTTGGGAAGACACATTCAATCCATATCAAATATTTTAAAGAGGAACAAGCAGATGGTGTAGTGGTTACATAGTTGGACTCCCATGTAGTCAATCATGGTTCAAGTCCTGGACCCAGCAGTTTAAACTCACACCAGGTGCATGTGCATGAGTGCCCAAGATCCTGAGAGGAGAATGGAGTAGAAGGAATTGTGGGATGGCCATCCCCATGGGAGATGATTTCTCACTTTCTGCCTGTCTGTCTCTCCAGCAAGTGCATGTGCTCTATAGCAAATCTACATATTTATATATATGCATACACACACACACACACACACACACACACATTTTAGAGAATATATGAATATATTCATTGTATGTTAAAACCATTGTACATCGAGCAAACCTATATTAGAGTATTAAGTCTTTGTTTTTGTTATCTCTCATAGTGGATATAAAGAAATTTTAAAAGAATCTGAAAAGAGACAACTAGCTTGAAATGCTTTACACATTTATTTTTATTTACTTTTTAAAATAATATAGCAATAGTGATACCATTCCTGTTTTACAGTTGAGAGAAATGAGGCTCAGAAAAGTTCCTGTGTATAGTGGCAAACTAAGATTTTTATCATTTTCTATTAGGCTACACATCCATGTTCTTTCCTTGACCACAGTTGCCCTATCTTGAAAGTTTTGAAAGAAAACATAAATATATGTAAAGAGATTAAAAGAGAGAAGATGTTCTGATTTTTTTTTTGCTAAGAAATGTTTTTAAATCTTGCCCAAGATCATAATGGAATGCTACTGAAGAGAGTACAAAGTTACATGTGTGGCACATGTGGTTAAAAAAGTTTTCACATCTGTACTTCCTGTTATAATTCTGCTCCATGTACATTTTTTCATTTATTCACTTACTCATTAGTCAAAGATTTTTGAGATCTGTTTTGTGTCAAATACTGTTCTAGATACTGGTGCTATGATGATTATAATACAATAAACAACACTGTACAATACAGCACTAAGTAGTAGCCTAATTTTTTCTTATCAGTAACCTATAGATAAGCTACACAGAACATGATTCTAATAGCTGTCAACTTTGTGCAAAATTGATTACAAAATTATTATTATTATTTTTCCCTTGCCAAAGAGTGCATGTACTTGCTGGACTGAGAGAGGAAGTGAGAAATCACCACCACCACTACCACCCCTGCCCTCTGTTGGGAATGGTCACTCTGTAATCCATTCTCTATCTCTCTCTCTCCTATTGGGATTGTGTGTATGCATGCACACATGTCTGGTTGTTTCTTATGTTTCTGAGTCTGGGACTTAAACCATGTGGTCACCCATGTGGGATCCAATTGCCTTAATCATCATCCTATGGGGTCCACTATCCCATGTTAAATATTTGCAAACATGAAATTGACAAGTTCTAATAAAGAATTGCATTTCCTTGAACAATAAACATCTTTTAAAAACTTAGGCTAGGGACCAGCAGTTGGTGTAATGGCTATGTCGCTGGACTCCCACGTAGTCGACCACAATTCCAGTCCTGGACCCGGTGGCTTAAACTCACACCGTGTGTGTGTGTGTGTGTGTGTGTGTGTGTGTGTGTGTGTGCCCAATATCCTGAGAGGAGAATGGAGGAGAAGGGATTGCAGTGTGGCCACCCCTTGTGGGGGGTGATTTTTTGCTTTCTGTCTCTCTGTCTCTCTCTGTTTTTCTGACAAGTGCATGTGCGCTGTAGCAAAAACCTCTCAAAACAAACAAACAAACAAAAACAAAAGAAAAACTTAGGCTACATTGTGGAGCGTAAGTTGATTGAATGGTTAAATTTTCTTATATAATCATACATATGTTATATACATATACATATTGCATTTTGAAACTGAAAACCGAAAGGTGATATTCTATGCTAAACTGTTATAAAAACAAAGGTAATGGGGAGGATTAAACTGAACTTCTGTATTACCCTCCAATAAAAGATGTGACTATTTGTTAAATTCTAGCAACCAAAGCAAGAACATTTAGAACATCTCCTTTGGCACTTGCAGATGCAAAATAAAAAATTCCCTTGTCAAGCTTCTGTTGCAAACCAATTTTTAAGGTTAGCTGAAGAAGGTACTGAATAAATACAGCTTTTAAAAGTATAAGTTCACAAGTGTTTAAAATTGTCAAGTATATTAATGTATTTTTTCTTGAGGGGTATTTATATTTGGAAAGGTTTTACCCACACATTTTATTTATTTATTTTTAACGTGTCTTTCTTCCTTAATTCTCTGAGAGAGATATACATAACAAAAGACAAAAAAGGAAAAGGACTCTCCATCAGGGTCTTCATGCTGCAATCCACCCCCAGTCTCAGCCAGCCTGGATCATTGCCACGCCGGTGCATACTCAGAGTGCTCAGGGAGGTTCCTGGATGTGAACCCAGGACCTTTACCATGTGGGATAGTCATGTTTCTGCTACCACAAGGCCTCAATACTTTTTCTTATGAGTTTAGATTTTCTTTTTATTATCTAAATTGTCTGTAATAAAAAAATAGCTTACAGTTGTTAAGCAGTCTATAGCAGGTACTATATAGTTTTTTGTCTACACTATTTTGGTGCTCGCTTTGCTTTCATAACATGTGTTGCTGCACCCAGTTATTGTGGTGCAGCAATGACATAAGCACCCCACAGTGCTGAAAAGCATATGGCTAACCACAGGTTTGGATCCTCAAGTTGGCCAGAAAATGTCCCAGACAGGTGTGCATGTATGCCTGGGCACTTGGGAGCCTGAGGAGCTGAAGGGTTGGGAGAAGGGAATCTCAGTGTGACAAGATCTTGTTAAAGGTGGTTCTGTTTTCCTTTCATTATTAAAATTTTCTGTGATAGTATTACATTTTACTTAGAGAACGTATTTGTTAGGTGTGCAATAGGATATAATATGCATATACACTTATATCCTGCAGTGTCACTTGATACACATTCACTCCCTTTCTCTTTACCCATTTATTCAAAGTTCAGATTGCAATTCGGCAAGAATGAAGAGGTTGAGAACCAAGATTTCTTTCTTGAAAGCAAAATACTATTATTACGGCCTAGAGTAGTATGAACCCCATAGTAAACAAGTGTAGAGATAAGGAAAATTCTATATTAGGTTAAATTGCAATTCTGCTTCCTCAAGTAGGACTGTTTTCTGTTTCACGCATGGATCAAAGCACAAGGTATTTGGGATTGCTCTCCTTAAAAGGCACAGATCCATATTCATAAACAAGTAACAAAATCCAAACACACAGTTTGGGTATAAAATAATGTCATATATATATATATATATATAATTTCTCATTTTTAACCGAGGTCCTCTTTAAACCTTAGTAAGAGTCAGAATCACCTTATTTTCTGGCTCTATATTTAGAGTTTCTGATTCAATCTGACTGTATTTGGAATCTAAGTATTTGCAATTTTAAAAGTGCCAAGACGCTACTCATGCTGCCGGCCCAGAGAACACACTTTTGGAACCACTGGCTTGGATAATGTGCATAGAATTTGGATAAATAGCTGGTGTAGCTGTGCTTTGCTTGAACAAAATATGCTATCCATCAGCCTTAACCTGGGTGCTCAGGTGGTCTCTCTCTAGGCCACATAAAACTACTTTGAATCGAATTCTGCAGTAAAGTAAATGACATACAGGCAGACCTTCTCCTAAAAGGCCTTCATGTTTAAGAGGACACAATCCCTTTTTCAGAATTAGGCAGGGAGATAAACAAAAGCCATAATTAGAAACCCAGAACTATAAGTCAGTGTGTTAAATTCCATAAATATACTGAGCATTATGGTAGCATAAATTAGAGGCAACCAGCTCACTTGGGGAGGTCAAGAAAGGCATCGAGAATGACAGGACCTTGAAATAAGTTCTTGAGATGGTTGGATAAGTGTATATCACAGAGTGGAAAAAGGGCCATAGACTTTAATAACGTTCCTGACAAATGCCCACACTTACTAGCAAAGAAAACTAGGTCATAGAGTGTAAATGAGGTCATTAAAAAAGCCATTCTGATCACTAGAAAATATAGCTCAAAGTATGTTTCCAATTTATTGACAGTAGGCTAATAACAGTGTCCATTTGGTCATACATTGATCTTTTTGCCTGCCAGGTTTTTACAAGAACTGTGTATCTTTTTTATTCACATTTTTTCAGACAGGGGTTGACATATAATAGGCACTCAATAAATTTTTCATGAATGAAGAAGTGAAAGAAAGGATATACAAAATAACACCTTTTAAGATAACTCTGTTTTACAACAATCCCTGGAAGAAAAAAAGAAGAAATCCTACACATGTTTCACATTTGCATCAATTTCTTCTTCCTTTAAATGTAGTCAAACAGGTAAATGAGATGTGTAGAAAAACTTTTGGTTGCTCTGCTTTAGTGTCTTTTAGTTATAATTTTAGAATTCTAATGTTTCTGTCAGATTTCTAATGTTCTATGATTAAAAACATGCTTACATGCTTCACATTCTAGTACTTTAGAAGGAGGATAGTAATTTTTGAGGTGGTATATCTGCACCAATTTCCAATTAAAATGATGAATTAAACATATTATTAGTTTATTAAGTATTCATTTCAGCAGAAAACTGTTTATGCACGCATCTATTCATGCATGCATTTACTAATTATATCATCAATTCCAAAGCCAAAGCACACGTGGAGACTGTTCAACACCATTTTTAAAGAGTGGCATAAGGCTAAAATTATGCCACTGTCAATCACTATACAACTGACCATCATTTTTTAAGTTTACAGACTGATCTTATCTTTTTTCTTCTTTTTTTCTTTCTTTTTTCTTTTTTTTGGGGGGGGAGGTTTTTGCTACAGAGCACATGCACTCACCAGAAAGAGAGAGACAGAGAGACAGAAAGCAAGAAATCACCCGCGCCCCCGCCATGGTGGATGGCCACACTGCAATCCCTTCTCCTCCATTCTCTTCTTGGGATCATGGGCACACACAAACACACACCCGGCGTGAGTTTAAGCTGCCGGGTCCAGGACTCCAATCATGATTGACTCCATGGGAGTTCAGCGACATAGTCATTATGCTAACTGCTAGCCCCACTGCCCATATCTTTTGTTATGGTATACAAATAGAAATTCCTGCTTTCTTATTCTAGAATCAACTTTAAGGAGATTTAAGCCTGCCATTAGAAAAGCTCAGGTATAACTCCAACACTGAACCAATGTTGCCGTCATGGAAGTTTTAGTTCTCAGTGCTGCTTTCACTCAACCGGTGGCACAGATGTATGTCCCACGATAGTGTTAGTCTGTTTAATGCTACAGTAAATCCTCAAGTATTTGCCCAACTATCATCATTCTTTTGAGACTACACATTCCTACAAAGACTGTACAAGTGTAACAAGTGCATTGGTGAAAACTGACTTTTTTTTTTAAACTGGGAAATTTTAACAAACACTTCTTAAGTAATCAAACCAATAAAGAACACAAAGTGTGTGTAAATGGAAAATTTTAACTAAAAACCAAGACCTCGATGTCCTCCTCCAACTTGGCCTCATACTGGCCATAAAACTTTAGGTAGAAAACAATTTTGACATTTCTCCAATCTGATAATGGGTGGTGTACAACTTTATGAAGATAAAAGTACATTTGAAGCTAAAAAGATTTGATCGACTATTGGGCACTGGAAATTCGACAGCATATCAGAGAGAATGGCTTTGCTTTCAAGGAGATATATAGAGTACTTTTATAAAGGCGATAGAAAGACAACCCAAAAGCCCTTCAACATACAAATAAAATGACTGTAGAAGGTGATTAACGCTATACGACCTATACATTACGAGACATGTAAGGAGGTGCGAAGGGGGAGAGGGGAGTAGCTACTTTAAATGTTCCGAGGGCAAAGAAGTCTCTATGAGAAACTTGAAACCCAAACAATAAGAAAGCGTTCTAGTGGATAATTTCACATCAAGAGGCACGAATACAAAATCCTTGAAGTAGGTTTGAGTGTTGGAAAGAAGGATGAGCACGCAGCCAGAGGACAGTGAGCTCAAGAGAATGCAGTGCCCGGTGAAGCCAAAGGCAGTCAGAATCATGTGCATGGAGCACCTTGGAGCCTCAGTTAAACAAGAGGATTTCAACCTTTGTCCATGGAATACTCCAGAGGGTTTGAAGCAAGGGACTTCATATTCTGATTTATGCTTTGGAAAAAGATTGTTCTTAGATTCCATGTGGAGAATGGCTCTCAGAAGAGGATACAACTAAGGAGGTCAGAAAGAAAAGCATCATAGTCTTCAAAGTGAAAGGGTATGGTGACTCAGGTGAGGGTGGTTCCAGCAGACAGAGTAAAAATCAGACAGATTAAAAACCTTTTTTTTTTGGAGAGGTTTTCACTATAGGGCACGTGTGCTCGCCAGACAGACAGAGAGAGGCATAGAGACAGAAAGAGAGAAATCACTCCCCAGGGGGGATGGTCATGCCACAATCCCTTCTCCTCTGTTCTCCTCTCAGGATCTTAGGCACGCACGCACACGCGCCTGGTGTGAGTTTTAAGCCACCGGGTCCAGGACACAAACCACGGTCGACCACGTGGGAGTCCATCGACATAGCCATTACGCTAATTGCTGGTTCCCAAAAACCCATTTTTGAGATAAGACTGTTAAGGCTACTGTTCAGATTATTGGGCTACTCCTCAGAGCACTTTATATATAAGCGAAATGAAAATATCTATGTCAATTCTAGGAACTCTCAACACACAATAAAAATTAGAAAATTATTTTTATTTTTTGGAGAGATTTTTTGCTATAGGTTGCATGCATTTGCCAGAAATACAGAGAGAGAGAGAAAGACAGAAAGCGAGAAATCACCTTCTGAGGGGGATGGCCGTGCTGCAATCCCTTCTCCTCCATTCTCCTCTTGGGATCTTGGACACATACGCACAAATGCCTGATATGAGTTTAAGCCAACAGGTCTGATTTGGGACTCGAACTGTGGTTGACTACATGAGACTCCAGTGACATCGCCATTATGCCAACTGCTGGTCCCAGAAAATTATTTTTAATAGGAGTAATTTGATTTGTAAAAGAGGTGATTTGTAAAAAAGGTTACTTGTATCTGAATGTACAAAGTTGGGCATTATAACATTTTAAACATAGCCAGCACTGTAACCTACTGGATAAGGGAGTTGGGTGCCACGTGGCTGACTGTGATTGGAGTCCTGGTCCCTGAAACTTTTCATACATGCCAGATATATGTGCATGGGTGCCCCAAATCCTGACAAGATGGAGAATGGAGTAGTGAGTATTGTTATGCTATCACATGCCATCAAACGTGCTTTCTTCCTATCTCTCGATCTTTCTATCTTTATCTCTCTGACTAGTGCACCTGCGATTTAAAATTTTATCTAGATCCACAAGCCCCTACAGTTAATATCTTGGAATATAATTTAATACTCTGGTTTGGTAAATCCAGTAGGGTGTCTCAAATGAACTCATGTAGTATTCTTACACATTATTTGACTTCATTCTACACCCTTCAAAAAAGACAAATGTCAGATAGTACATTGTAAGAAAGTACGATGAACTATATATGTGAAATCATGATAATGTATCAAACCTTTCAAAGGGAGAAAATAATATCCTCCTTGTCAAAGAGAATTTTCTGGTAAAAAGGAATTGAATAAATATTGACAAATGGAAGAGATTTTGAAGGGCTTTCCAATATTTACAAGGCTAAGCATCAAGAAAAATTAAGAAATAATGCTACATAAGAGACCCTACAGAGAAAAACCAATCTGAATTGCCAAGTATATCAAGGCCACCCTGTGTAGGAGACTGAACAACTTTTCTCCTCCATGGGGAACAAAAATTATTTATATGAGTCCTCAAAGTTAAAAGTAAATTTTATCTGTCCATTTTGAATTATTGCATGATGCTATGATACTAGGAAACTATTTATGATTATAACTATCAAGGATAAATACAACAAAATTATTCTTATATGTGAGCAATATGACTCAGCAGATAAAAGCAGGGCTGAATTTCTTGGGTTCAAATGCAAGCTGTATCACTTACTGTCCTAGTGACTTCCAGGAAGTCACTTAATCTCTCTGACCTCCTTATCATTTTAAGCAAAGTTAGGGTGTTAGGATACTCAAATGAGTGTATTTATATGCAATATTTAATGCAAAATTAGCAAAATAAATTATTTATTACACATAAATTATACAAAAGGAAATAAAGTAAGTGGGAATTTTAAAGATAATTCAGTGAACAAAAAATATGTTGGGCATCTTTCATAGTCTTTCCTTCAGACATATTTATATTTCACTGCCTTGTTTTCTCAGAAAAATTTTTGTATTTCATTCTAAGAGAAAAAAGAAGGCCTAAATCAAAGAGAAGTAACTGAAATGTTCATTATTATACATAAAATATTTATAATTATAAAATATACTATGTAAATATTAAAATCTCCTATTTTGTTAATTGAGTATTTAGTAAAACATACACTAAATAGAAATTTTTCATTAAAAATAGAATTACAGTATGGAATACACTTTGGGGAAGACATATAAAGCATTTGTTGCAGAGTACTTAACGTACTTGGATGGCTGGATTTTACTTTACACTTAAATACAGCTCTGAGTTACTAAGCCTTATAATCTTGCTCAATCATACAAATGATATCTTGTGTGTTCTGATGAGAAGTCTAGAGCTGAATATGGATTTCTCAAAGTAAATTTCAAAAATATTGCTCAAAAGCACAAAAATATGTATATGTATTGATGTTCTGTATCCTGTAGGACTAAATCACCATTTGTGTCTTTGTGTGTCTTTGTGTGTGTGTGTGTGTGTGTGTGTGTGTGTGTGTGTGAAGCAATAAATTTCACGGAGAGAAGGTAGAAAGAAAGTGCAAGTGCCTTGATCTATTCTCTGGCCCTCTCCAGTCCTCAGCTAAGAGCTGATTCTTTGGGAATGAATCACATGAGGGCCCAAAAACAACAGACAAATCTGCTTCTTTTTAATACCTGCCGACGATACAATAATGGAAATAGCACAAGGATCTGATCACATTTTCTTTTGCTTCAGTTTGCTAGAATAATTTATATATTCTAGATAATAAAAATGAACATAATGATAAAAACTAAGCTTTGTTGCTTTGTCATTTTGGTAGATGATATATACAAAAAAATTCTTTAACCAAATGCATTTAATCAAAATGTGGTAAAACACGTACAATGTGATTTATTGATTAAATGTTTTGCCTTTTTGAGCAAAAACTGAAAAGTAGTGCAATCGCTTTTTCATAAAAAAAAAGTGATATTACATTATAAATAGTATTGTAAACTGTTTCCATCACAGGAATTAGACCTAGCACAAGTTTTACTTTAAGCATGAAAAACTCAAAAATATTGCATCACCTGTATAAAGACACACAGGCTTCCTCTGTGATGTGCTCTAATTTATATTGTCATGGTTTTGAAAAATTATATTAAAAAAAGACAATTGGCAGCTCTAGCAAGAAAATTCATAAGAAACCAACATTGTTTTTCTTGGTTGTCAATCTTAAATATAGAAACAATTTAAATATTTAAAATAAAAAAAAAACATTTTAAATGTGTTATCATAAGTTTTCAAAAACGTTAGCAGGACATTTGAGTCAAATAACACTTTTTATTTGTCTGAGGCAGAATTTTAAAATAAAATTTCTAAAAACTATAATAAAATTACATGTGAAGAAAATAAATTATATATATATATATATACACATATATAAAGTTTTAAGTTTTATATATACATACATTATATATATGTATGTATATATGAGTTTTATAATTCATGATCTAAAAAATATATATTTCTAAAAACAGAGGGGTCATAAAAGAAATGCAATACAATTTTACTTCTTTTCTGATAATCTTTTCTTTAGCAGGTGTTTTATAGGTTCCACAGGAATTCACTCTGTCAAGCCTACACCATGCTATAATTACACTATTCCGTTATTAGGAACCTTTCCTTCTAGTTTTGTCAAAAACTATTTGCTTATCTGTTCAAGTTCTCTCTTCTGGGGAATAAAATAATCTGTTTCTGCTCTCTTCCACATGGCAAGTCTTAAAAAAAATGTTAGAGTCACCTCTCTCCACGGAAGCTTTTCTTATCTAGGTCAATTATCCCCAGTTCCCTCAACCGTTTCTCAAGTTACCAAGTAACAGAACACTCACTCTCAGGGTTGGACCCATGAAAGCTGTCAAGATTCCTCTCAATATGTGTGGCTCAGAAGAAGGCAAATGCTTAATCATGGTTTATAATGTCCCTTAACAACTGGGAGGCAGCAAACCTGAGTTATGGAATGACGCCATCCTTTGCAGTTGAGAATTTCTTTCTTCTTGTGAAATTAAATAGTGAGTTCTTATTCCTCAAAATACATTGACTCTGCCTAGCACACAGAATTGTGATATGTATCCAAAAACAAAATAATAAGAATAAAAAACACATAGTATTTTGAAAGTAGTACAGTACTATAAAAGTGTGAAGTAGATATGTTGTTATTATTTCCATCTTCTCTTAAATATTAATCCCATCTTTTTCTTTATTATATCTGGCTGAACATCCACTCTTTATTTGTGAACTATTATTAAGTGAGACATAATAGTAATAACTATTTATTTAGTGTGTAGTATGGTTCAAACACCATATGAGCATTTTACCTGTAATATTTTATTTAGTTGATACAACCTTCTGGAGGTAATACAATGAACTCTACTTTATAAATTAGGGAATTTATATCCCATACAAACACATATGCAAGATTGTATGCATATTCTTATTAAATATTCCTTGTTGGCCTTAGATCTCTGTTTTCTGAATCAGTTGGCTACCTCCACAGGGACTGGTTACACCAAGATCCCCTCCCTCTAGCCCTCCAGCCTGTTGAATCTTAAGCACCTGCATGCATTCCCAGTGTGCTGCAGGCTGACTAGTCTGGGGGTTCACTCCATAGTCACCACCTGGCATCCAGCTTCTACTGAGCAGCACGTTACTGCCAAATCACAGAACCAGTCCAACAACCAGAATTCTGTCTTTCACTAGTGACATGACCCTCAGAAATGATCTTTGGTTTCTGGTCCTTTGGACATGCATTTGTGAAATGATGACATCAGATTATATGAACCGGGAACCAGCAGTTAGCGTAATGGCTATGTCGCTGGACTCCCACGTAGTCTACCACGGTTCGCGTCCCGGACCCGGTGGCTTAAAACTCACGCCGGGCGCGTGTGCGTGCGTGCCCAAGATCCCAAGAGGAGAATGGAGGAGAAGGGATTGCGGCGTGACCATTCCCCCTGGGGGGTGATTTCTCGCTTTCTGTCTCTATGTCTCTGTCTGGCGAACGCACGCGCCCTATAGCAAAAATCTCTCTCAAAAAAAAAAAAAAAGATTATATGAACCGTTGGTGTCTAAAGTTCTCCAGTTTTATGTTCTTGAAATGTGCCACACCCATATAAATATATCTGATATGTATGCACCATGATAAGAACCAGGCATGTATAGTTCAAAGAATCTTTCTAGACTTGATGGGATAACTAACATGATAATAATAAATCTTAGCATTGATAACACAGTTGACAGCATTTAGTATATGACTAAGAAATGCATTTTTGAAGTGTTATGCTTGAAAGAACAGAATTGCAATTTAGGAAACTGAATGCTTCAGTGTAAATAAATTATGACCTCTAAGACTATAAAAATGTAAATCCAAATTTAATGAGAAATTAAATAACCTAGAATTTACCATTACATCAACAATTCGATCTTGATTACTATAAAGCTTATTTCACCTTTTAGATAGCCTTATAAAAAAATTCCAAAACTCTTTAGGATGCAATCAGTTTTGCTTTTATTCTGAGAAATAATTAAGCTAAAATATTTGTATGAATTGTCTTTAAAAGTTTATGGAAAGCACAAATTATAGAAAAACTATAGATAAAGTTCAAGCATTTTACTGCATAATAAACTTATACTTTAATTCCATTTTTTAACTTCCAAAATCCCTTTGTATAAGCAAGTGCAGTATAAATGATTAAAAACAAGCCATTTGTAAGAGACTTCTGACCTTTTAAATAAACAAACAAGTTTGTTATCTTTTTAATAAGTAGGTGTGCTTATTTCAACATTCTGAATTATTTCTCTGAATCAATTTATTAACAGTGGTAACAAAGATTTTAGATCTAGTAGGAAGCCCCAGAGCAGTTACAGTTCCTACAATTGTGACTGGAAAGTTACGCCAAATGTTAGAGGTAGATTTTCCAGATGCCTGTGACATCTCCTCCCTGTGTGAAAAACATTTGGAACTTAAATAAACTCTCAGAGGACAATAGGGTACCAGCTTATCTCCTGCATTATAGTTGTTGTCTGACTAAAGTTCTCTAGTGATAATGAAAGAGCATTCTCAGACATTGACTCTATTTGTGACTCTCTTTGTGTGATGACCTAATTTCATAAAGAAAAAAAAATAGCATGCAGGTTCTAGCAAGCACAAACATATTCAAAAGTACAAGGAAGCAGATATTTACTGTCGGGCTTGTCTTAGGAAAGCTAATGTTGCGATGGCTGTAAAAGTTTCAAAAATGAACCTTAAAAATGAATATAGCAATGTATAAGGAAGTTTCTATCACAAACAAAAGGTATAGGTCTTGCCGTTGAGCAACTCATTTCTTGCGATGAAACAACAGAGCAGGGCATGAGAGGATAAGAGAGCTGACAATATTTGACTTCTAGAGTGCAATCTCTTTCACCAGGGTAATTACTCATGTGAATGTGCATCTTTACCACTTTTCCATTTCTACATCCCCAGCATCTGGAACCAAGACTGGCCCACAACAGGCACTCAGTCAACACTCATTGAATGAACAAGGGGTGAAAATGGGGACTGCAATAACATTAAAATCAAACAGCCTGGAAGATCTACACTGTGTCAGGGTTTTGAAAATGACTATAGGGCCAACCGGTGGTGCATGTATACTGTTATACTGCTTAATTGTTCACCTTATTTATAATCCACATCATTGAAGGAATCTTGAATTTTGGCAAAAGTAATGTTCATCATAAAAACAAAAAATCAACCAACCCCCAACACAAAACTCAGTCATTGATAACTTCCATGTTACTAAATTCACTGTGCTATTTTTGGTTCTTGTCTCCTTCCCTCCTCATGATTATGTTTTCTCTACTCAGATGATCAGGCATTTGTCTCTCATGGTTTTCTCCCTATATCTCTGCTTTTTTGTAGTTTTACTTGCAGATAAAATATCAGTTTCTGAACTACCTTTGGATCAATTATCTTTTCTACCTCTCTACTCACTGGCTTGTCTATTTCCTCCAGTCCCCTTAATTTAAATGCCACATATATACTGACAATTTTCAAATTGATATCTCTACTCAGACTACTCACATGAACTCCATACTCTGATATTTAGTTGTCAATTTGACTTCCATTTATGTATCTAGTAAATAGTTCAGTATCCACATAGTCAGACATCCTAAACTGAGTTTCATCTCTGCAGCATTTTTCTTTTCAATAAATGGCAGCTCCATTCTTCATGTTGTTCAGGCCTTAAACTTCAGAATCGGCATGGACTCAATCCTTTCTCTTACCCCACATACAATTCTCTAATTCAACAGTGAATAATTATTTATTATACTTTCAAAATATATCCAGACTCTCAACACTTCTCACTGTTTTTTAAAGGAATCATTTACTTATATTTGTTATTATTATTTCTTTGTTAATTTGATGAAAGAGAGAAAGGGAAAGTGAGAAAGTAACCACCAGGTCCAGGACTCGGACTGCAGTCAGCCACGTGGTAGTCCATAGCCATGCCACCTGCTAGCCTGCTTCTCGCTCTTTCTACTGCTACCCTTCAGATCCTTACCACTATCTCACAGTGAGTTTATTACAATATCCCCAATTGTTCTTGCTGCTTCAATCCCTACTCTACTTCGATATCCTCTCCACACAGCATAAATGCTGATCATGCTTAAATGTAAGTCAGTTCATAATATTCCTCTACTCAAAATATGTTTCACTGTAAGTAAATCGTAAAACCCTTGCAATGGATTATAAGACCCTACTCGGTCTTCATTAACCCACTTATACATCAGACTTCTTGTGTCCTTCCCTCCCCTCTCACGTATTCTTCTCGGTCACTAGGACCTCATTGCCTTTCCATAAACACATCATAAACACACGTGTGTTCCATTGAGTCCTTGAATTTGTTATTCTCTCTGACTAAGGTGCATAGCTCACTCCTTCTCTATCTGCACCTTTATTCAGTTGTCATCATCCCTAGTCACCCTGTTGGGAATAATAACAGGTTGTCAACCTTCTCTTCAGAGATTCCCTATTTCTCTTCCTTGCTTCATTTTTTTCTTTAGCCTTTATCAACATTTGACATACCATAGGAGGAGACTTCAAAAAGTTTGTGGAGAAGAGAGAAAAGGTATGAGTTCATTATGGTATAAAACATTTTAAAATTCCATGCATAATTTTTTATTAACAGGGACTTTTCATGAACTTTGTAAAGACTCTCAAATATGCTATTTATTTTTATATTCTCCATCTCCCACTAACATGCTAAGCTCCATGAGAGCTGAGATAGTTGTCTGTTGGTTTATTGTCATTTCTTCAATACTGGTACTGAACTTATAGAAGGTACTCAAAAAATATTTATTTAATGAATAAATTAGTAGAAGTTTACAGCTTGTGTAGTTATTTAAAAGCACATATCTTGATCCCTGTTTTGTGTCTTTACCACTCCAGTGGTAAAGGTCTGGAATATTTCTTGCTCTTGGTTGGCTTTGAACTTCATTTCTGTGACTTTGATCTTACAATTTAATGACAGGCCCATCTAATTCCAACTAGATATATTTAATTTCTAGATACCTTGCATCTTGACTCTACCTATGTGGCATGTGAAACAGTCTGATGCTTTTCTGGTCTTCTGTGAAGTCACGTGCTGATCCACCATCCAGTGTCTGTCACTCATACTTGATACTAAGTTATGTCAGTCTCGCTGGACTTTCTCTTATCACCTTTAGTGAATTTCTCTCTTTCACTTGGATGTACCTGAAAGATAGTTCCAGACACACTCCAAAAGGAATGTCTGATTCAGTTTCTCTGCCCTTTCCAGCCTGCTTCCTATTGTTATAGTATTCTCTGACTATGGCATAAGATAGGACAAGCATTAAGAGTATCTGACTTTTCCTCTTAAGATCTTTTGCTTTCTTGGGTATAAGTCATTTTAGGTAAGCTTAAATCTTGGCCTGAATGAGGAAAGAGTAAACTTCTGTAGCTCCAAAAAAAAAAAAAAAAAAAGAAAATCAATGTTATTAGGAAAAAGGAATTGTGAAGATTTGAGGACTATAGTGTATGTGACTGGGATTGTATAGTCTCCCTAGAGAGGCAAACTTTGCTGAGTAGACCTCAATGATGACTCATCTTGGCTCTCTTTATCTTTGGAGAGAGAAAAAAAATCATGTTTTCTCTCTAGGAGGATAAGAGGAAAATGTCACTGGAGAATGTATCTGTGTATCACCCTTTAATATATACCTCCTAGTCCTTAGAGTTAGAAATGCAAAGTGTTATTTTTAAAGACCAGATCTTATGAGATAAACACATATGTAAACACTTTCCATAAAATCAATAAGGTGCAAGGGCCAGCAAGTGATGTGGTGGCTAAAGATGCTGGATTCCCACATGGCTGACCATGGTTTGAGTCCCAGACCTAGCAGCTTACGTTCTTAGTTTCTCTCTGTGTGTCTCTCTGGTCAAATTAAAACAAAAACTAATAATAATAACAACAATAATAATAAAGTTAAATAAAATAATTCTGTTAAAAATTGATAAGTTGCTATAATGAAAGTGTGTACTGGGTAGGTAAGTTCAAAATGTTAGTGGCAGCATGGAAAACCAGGTGCCTGGGGGACCAGCAGTTATTGTAATGGCTATGTCATTGGACTCCCATGTAGCCGACCGTGGTTCGTGTCCCGGACCCAGGGGCTTAAACTCACGCCGGGCGCGTGTGCGTGCATGCCCAAGATCCTGAGAGGAGAATGGAGGAGAAGGGATTGCAGTGTGGCCATCTCCCTGGGGGGTGATTTCTCGCTTTCTGTCTCTCTGTCTCTCTTTGTTTGTCTGGTGAGCGCACGCACCCTATAGCAAAGAAGCTCTTCCGCACGGGGCCATAAACAAAAAAACCCCCCCAAAAAAAAAAAAAAAAAAAAAAAAAGAAAGAAAGAAAGAAAGGAAGAAAGAAAGAAAAGAACACCAGGTGCCTGCAAGAATTCCTAATGCATGTGGAACTAAATCTGGCAATATAGAAGAATTGGGTATGCATGGAGCATGTTGTTGATATAGAATCTCTGGTAAAATATTTTTACTTTACAAGCTCAGAAAATGACTACTTTTTGGGCCAGCAGATGGTGTGGTGGTTAAGACCCTGGAGTCCCACATGGCCACCTGGGGTTTGAGTCCTGTACCAGCGGCTTGAAAATCATGCTGGGCATGTGTGTGTGTGTGTATGCCCAAAATTCCAGGAGGATAATGGAGGAGAAGGGATGGTGACATGGCCATCCCCCAAAGGAGTGATATTTTTACTTTCCCTCTCAATGCCTTTCTCCAGCAAGCTCATGTGCCCTACAGAAAACAAACAAACCAACCCAGAAAACAAACAAACAAACAAAAACAAAAGAAAATGACTTATTCGAAAAAGACAACACTTGCTTAGAGATGTGAGTGATTGCTATAAAACGATTACAACAAATGTCCATGCACCGGCAGAGTTGCTGCTGGGAGGGATTTAGATTTACCTGCACAAGCAACTGTGGCTTCACTCAGTTATCTCATTTCTACCTGACAGTCCTTTGCCATCACTTTTATTTCACACCTTAGCACTTCCTGTCTTATTTTTCTGTATTTACTCATTTCCTCCTGGTTCTTTAGGTTTTATGATTGCCCTACAGTGTTTACTCCAACCTCCATACTTGCATTAAACTTTCAGTCCAGCTACTGTTAGTAGTTTCTTTATATACTTTTGCACAAAAATTCTGACTACCATTATTATTGCAATATTTTCTTGTTTTCACAATACGTTAGGAAGACAATATACCACCCCTACTTTGTAATATCAGATGCTTTTTCTGTGATTTCTACCCATCTGATAATAGTCCAGTGTGATCATTGTGATTCTAACTACCACGATGAGTAGGTAGAAAATTTTAATTAGAATTTTTTTTCTATAGTAGGTGAGTTGGGAACAATTGTGTATTATATATCAGGATAAATAAAGAAGAGGACCTTGCTATTTATGGGAAACTCAATGACAAGTAAAAAGTAATGCAGAAGAGTGGAAAGTTGGCTGGGTATAACTGGAGGGGAGAGACGCACTGTAGTGGGAAAAGATAAAATTAGAGAGGTACAAAAGTGCTACTTGACAGAGAGCCTTGAATTATAGGCCAAGCGTTTAGACTTGATATGGCAGAAGTAGCTGATTCTTGAGCAGGAAAGTGATGTGATAAAAGTGGCATTTGGAGAAGATTATTTAAGCAGTTTACAAAGGCATAATTGTAGCAAAAAGAGACTGGAGTTAGGATCACTGACAGAGAAGTTTTTGTAACTCCCGTGTCAATAGAATAGACCTGAAGTTATGGAAAAGGAGAGAAGATAATGGGAAATGCAAAGGGGCTTCAACAAGTTCATGGAACTGTGTATTAAGAAAAAAACTATGCATGGATTTCAAAATGTTTTGGGCCAAAATACAATCATACTATAATTTCATATTTCTGTGAACCTTTTGAAATCCCCTTGACAAATATGCCAGATGCGTGTGTGTTCATACTCAAAATCCTGAAAAGAAGTATAAATGGAGAAGGCATTGTGTCATGACGAGAAACCATGGGGATTACTTTCACACTTTCCCCTTTTCTTTCTCTGTCTCTCTCCACCTTGCAATTGTGTTATTTGGCAACATATTCAGAAAATAAAATAAAAATAAAAATTTCTATTCTTGTACTACATGCCAAAAACTTTCAATATGACCCTTTCAAGGTGAGAAATGGGATTGAGTCTATTAACAATTTCTCTATGTCATTTTTTTTCCACATTAAAATTTGAGCCTTCTGCTCTAAAGGAATAATTAGGAGAACATGGTGACTATTATTTAGCATGAAAGAGGGAGAAAAAAGTATAATGACTTTGTAGAAGCCAATGTAGGGCTCAGGAAAAAATGGTACACCAACAATAGACTTTTAAAACTAGACATTATTGAGTCTGCCCATGGTTTGGTAGTTAAGGTGGCTGGATCCAACATGGCTGACTGCATGTTTCCCAGACCTGCTAGCTTAAAAGACATGCCAGGGATGTGTACATGTGTGCCTGAAATCTCAGAAGGAGAGATGGAGGAGAAAGGATTGCTGCAAGACCATGCCTTATGGGGGTGCTTCCTTGCTTTCCCTCTCAGTTCCTCTCCAGTGGGCACATGTGACCTCTACCAAATTAAACGTCCATAGACTTCATTTTCAGGAGCAGTTTCAGGAGCACAGCAAAACTGTTCAGAAGATACAAAGCTTCCCTATATACTTCCTCAACATGCCTAGCCTCCCTAGCAGTCAAGGTCCCTCCGCCAGGGTGGTACATTAGTTACAAGGAATGAACCTGTATTGACACCTCCTTATTCTCTAAAGTTTACAGTTTACATTGTGATGTACATTCTGAGTTTGAACAAATGTGTATAATGTGTATCTACCATTTTAGTATCTTACAGAGTAGTTTCACTGCTCTAAAAACCTATGTTCTATGTATTCACTCCTTTCTCTCCCCACCACTAGAAACCATTGATCCGTCTATTGTCTTCAACGTTTTAGCCTTTTACAAAATGCCATAGAGTTGGAATCATACAGGATGTAGCCTTTTGATTTTGGCTTCTTTAACTTAGTATTATGCATTTAAGTTTCCTCCATGTCTTTTTATAACTCCTGTATTTTTAGTGCTGAATGACTTTCTATTATCTGGAGTACCATAGTTTATCAGTTCACTTGCCGAATGACATCTTGGCTGTTTCCAAGGTTTGAAACTATGAAAAAAGCTGTTATAGTCATTTTTGCATAAGTTTTTGTGCGAACAAAAGTTTTCAACTCTGGGTAAATACTACAAAGTGTAATTGATAGATGGTTAAAAGTATGTTAGATTTGCAGGAAACCATCAAAATATTCTCCAAAGTGGCTCTATTATTTTGCATCTCACCAGCAGTGAATGAAAATTAATAGGAATTTAAAATAAAGAAATTTAAAAATCATGGCAGGGAAGATGCTATGTTTTGCAGTCAGAAATGTTAGAATTAAATAAAAGAAAAATGCTAAACAAAAATGAGCTGGAGATTATGATAGAGTTACTTGGAAGCCTGAATAAAACCCAATCATGTTGAAAATATTGCACTAGTTATAATTGAAACGATTAAACACTAGATGTTGTTTCATAAAAAAAAAAAAAAAAAAAAAAAAATGGGGCAGCTCAAAACATAGATTTCCTCAGTTTAAGTGTAAAGGGAAGAAAATTTAGTAGAGAAGAAAAACTACCAAACCAATATGTAGAAAAGAATCTATGACTGGGACCAGCAGTTAGAGTAATGGCTATGTCACTGAACTTCCATGTAGTTGACCGCGGTTGAAGTCCCTGACCGGGTGGCTTAAACTCAGGCCGGGTGCATGTGCGTGCGTGCCCAAGATCCCGAGAGGAGAATGGAGAAGAGATTACCGAGTGGCCATTCCCCCTGGGGGGTGATTTCTCGCTTTCTATCTCTCTCTCTCTCTCTTTCTGGCGAGTGCACGTGGCCTTTAGCAAAAACTTCTCAAAAAAATAAGAAAAAGAAAAAGAAAAAAAAAAAGAATTTGTGACTGATCTTTGAACAGGGTCTGGGAAGGAGACACATTTAAAATAATTAGAACTGAGAGGAGCATTTTTTCCAGCATAACTTTTCTAACATCCTTGGATTTCACATCAGAAGATCTACCAATAGTGGGCCAGTAGATGGCGTAGCAGTAATGTCACTGGATTCCAACATGGCTGACTGTGGTTTGAGTCCTGGACCTGGTGGCTTGAAAATCACAGTGGGCACATGAGTATGCATGCCTAAGATTCTTGGAGTAGAACACATTGTGATGTGGCCATCCCCACTGGGTGGTTGTTTCTCACTTTCCCTTTCATTGTGTCTTTGTCTCTTTCTGGTGCCCTGAGGCAAAAAATCTCTTTAAAAAAAAGAAAAAGTCTATCAATGGTAGCAAAAATCTCTCTTTCTCAAAAAAAAAAAAAAAAAAAAATGTTCCCTAAACTTGATTTGGTGCAAAGATCAGTTGATGTTCTTATCCAAAACTTAGATCCATCAGACCCCAGTCTAGAATGAAGACAGAATATCCAGGAGCTAAGTCCTGGACTCATGATTTGGCAAGCTTCTCAGGTGATTTTAATATATATTTTTTTTAGAAGATAATTGTTTCCTATGGAGACTTTTAGTTCCCAAACTGTCTATATTGGAATGGTAGAGCATATTGAGATAATTCAGGTACTAAATATATATAAAATCATTTTCAGGTGTGACTGCACACGAAAGTACCCTTCTTCATAAAAACACATTAGCGGTCCTTAATCCAAAGTGATTGTCTCTCGAGGATATTTGGTAAGCTCTAAAGATAATTTGAATGTCACACATTGCCAGTGTGGGAGTGCTTCTGGCATCTGGCAAATACAGCTTAGCAAATACAGCCAAGTAGTATGCTGAGCATCCGGCAACACAAAGCACAGCCTTCACTTCTCCTCACAGCAAAAGTTACTGGCCCAATTAACAGCAAGACAGAGAAACTATAACATAGATAGAAATAATAGTTCAACATAATATGTACATCATTATAGGTTAAAATAAAAATTAATGGCAACATTAGTAGCTATAAAAAACATTCTCAGGGGACCAGCAGTTGGCATAATGGCTATGTTGCTGGACTTCCATGTAGTCGACTGCGGTTTGAGTCCCGAACCTGGTGGCTTAAACTCACGCTAGGCGTGTGTGCATGCATGCCCAAGATCCCAAGAGGAGAATGGAGGGGAAGGGATTGCGGCGTGGCCATCCTCCCTTGGGGGTGATTTCTTGCTTTCTGTCTCTCTTTCTCTCTATCTTTCCAGCAAGTGCACGTGCCCTATAGAAAAAACCTCTCCAAAAAAAAAAAAAAAAAAGATATTCTCAGAATACTTGTGGGAAACTGGCACATGGCTAACTAATGAATAATATAGAATTATTATTGTTTTTCTAATGTATGATATTAGATTACAAAAATGAATGCTTTTATTTCAGATGTGCATGTGGAAGTGTGTGAACTAATTTTAAATGATAGCACAAAGAAAAAACTGTACAACATATGTGTGTGTGTGTATATATATATATCATATATATATATGATGTATATGATATATATATTAAAAATTGTGAAGTCTATCATATGGAAGAGGTATACAAATGTTCATTTATTTGTTTTTCAATTATGGGTAATGTTTTAGTGTAGCTGAAATTTGTATATTAAAATGTGGAAAGTGCCGATATAAGTGTTTTAACAATATTAGCTTTGGTTTTGGACAGATTGGTTCTTTATGCTTGGCTTGATTCTGGAATTGATTTAGACTTCCATCTTTATACTGCTTTAGGCCATTCCTTCTACTTGTTCTTAGTCATTTACACACTTGAAGTTGTGTTTTCTGACAGAAATGGAAGTGTAGGCGGTTGACATGTGAGTCAATGAAGAATCTGACAGCTTTGGCCAGCCTCTTTCTTTTATTTCACTTCTCTTTCCTCTTTCTTTTATCTAGATGACTTTTGCTCTCAGAGGGCAAAAGATTCCAGACAGACTCACTCTCTTTCACATCTCACTGCTGGGTCTAATTACCTGTGTGGTACCTGTGAATGGGAAACTACCCAGTGGCTTTCAAAAACTGTCCCTTCAGGCACACAAAATAGGAAAGGAGATAAAGAACCACACTGGTTTGCTTTCATTACAACTATCTAACCCCTGTGCCGCCATTTTTTAATCATGATACACTAGCTAGAGTGACTACATTCCTACCACGGTGAAGTTGTAATCTCCCTCTCTTTTCACACTGCCATCCATTCCAGGGTAATGTACGATTGTGCCGAAGCATGCTTTTCAGCATTGAACAATTTGTAAGATGTTACCACATTTCCTAAAAACATTGTTACTTTTTACTTCTCCTTACACATTTTAAAAGCAGCAGGGAAGAAAAAAATTAAAAACAAAAAAGTATCAGGGAAAAACCACTTTACAGACAGTAGAATGCAAACTTCTCTGTTGAAATGGTGGATATGTAATATCCTTGATTCAATTGTCATGTACTGCATGTATACTTTGAAAAACCATATTGTGTGTTATAGAGATTTCCAATAATTAAATATAAGTAAACAAATCATAAAACTTGAAAAATTAATAAAATCCTTTTCAGACATGGAACAAAAGATCTTTTCAATGTTTCATAGTGCCATAGTACCTAGCATGCTGGGGTGCCCCTTGGTTACTTGATAAACCAATGCATTACATAATTTCAATAGATTTTCCACAACTGATCAAAATACATAGGGAACTTCAAAAAGTTCATGGAAAATAGAATTAAAAGATGAGTTCATTTTCACACAAAAAATTTGTGATCCATGCAGTTTTTTTTTTCATAGTACACACACACAAAAGGTCATTTTGTCTTATGTCTGTATGCATATACATGGCTTAAAAGTTTATTTATTTGTTCTGAGAGAGACAAGAAAAAGGTTCTGTCATTGTGACTTACCCCTAGTCTCAGCCAGTGCAGTTCATGAACAGGCATGTGTGCCCAGATTACCAATGGCAGTCCCTAGCCATGAATCCATGACCTTTCCTGTATGGGCTTGGGTGTGTTTCCACTGTGCTACCATCCGCACCTGGTATATATACATGTACTTTTTAGGATATGCTTCTAAGTGAATACTTATTGTTTCAGTGACTATTTGGAGTCATGTGTGTCCACTCTGACTAAGCTGAGCAGGGAGGGCCAAGAAGGTGTTTTCTCAGGTGAACATGCCTGAAAACAAGAGCTGTTATTTAAAGAAACTTGCCAGATGGTACCAGCAGATGATGTTATGGTTGCATTACTGGACTCACATGTAGTCTACTGCAGTTTGAGTTCTGGACCTGGTGGCTTAAAACTCACATTGGGTACGTGTGCATACATGCCCAAATTCTGGAGAGGAGAATGAAGAGGAAGGGATTGAGATACAGTCATCCCCCTTGGGAGGTGATTTCTCACTTCTGTGTCTCTGTCTCTCTCTCTCTGTTTTTCTGGTAAGCACATTTACCCTACAGCAAAAACATCACTTAAAAAAAAAAAAAAAAAAAAAAAAACACCCCGAAAACACAACATTACAAACTTTTGCTCTCAGAGGGCAAAAGATTCCAGACAGACTCACTCTCTTTCACATCTCACTGCTGGGTCTAATTACCTGTGTGGTACCTGTGAATGGGAAACTACCCAGTGGCTTTCAAAAACTGTCCCTTCAGGCACACAAAATAGGAAAGGAGATAAAGAACCACACTGGTTTGCTTTCATTACAACTATCTAACCCCTGTGCCGCCATTTTTTAATCATGATACACTAGCTAGAGTGACTACATTCCTACCACGGTGAAGTTGTAATCTCCCTCTCTTTTCACACTGCCATCCATTCCAGGGTAATGTACGATTGTGCCGAAGCATGCTTTTCAGCATTGAACAATTTGTAAGATGTTACCACATTTCCTAAAAACATTGTTACTTTTTACTTCTCCTTACACATTTTAAAAGCAGCAGGGAAGAAAAAAATTAAAAACAAAAAAGTATCAGGGAAAAACCACTTTACAGACAGTAGAATGCAAACTTCTCTGTTGAAATGGTGGATATGTAATATCCTTGATTCAATTGTCATGTACTGCATGTATACTTTGAAAAACCATATTGTGTGTTATAGAGATTTCCAATAATTAAATATAAGTAAACAAATCATAAAACTTGAAAAATTAATAAAATCCTTTTCAGACATGGAACAAAAGATCTTTTCAATGTTTCATAGTGCCATAGTACCTAGCATGCTGGGGTGCCCCTTGGTTACTTGATAAACCAATGCATTACATAATTTCAATAGATTTTCCACAACTGATCAAAATACATAGGGAACTTCAAAAAGTTCATGGAAAATAGAATTAAAAGATGAGTTCATTTTCACACAAAAAATTTGTGATCCATGCAGTTTTTTTTTTCATAGTACACACACACAAAAGGTCATTTTGTCTTATGTCTGTATGCATATACATGGCTTAAAAGTTTATTTATTTGTTCTGAGAGAGACAAGAAAAAGGTTCTGTCATTGTGACTTACCCCTAGTCTCAGCCAGTGCAGTTCATGAACAGGCATGTGTGCCCAGATTACCAATGGCAGTCCCTAGCCATGAATCCATGACCTTTCCTGTATGGGCTTGGGTGTGTTTCCACTGTGCTACCATCCGCACCTGGTATATATACATGTACTTTTTAGGATATGCTTCTAAGTGAATACTTATTGTTTCAGTGACTATTTGGAGTCATGTGTGTCCACTCTGACTAAGCTGAGCAGGGAGGGCCAAGAAGGTGTTTTCTCAGGTGAACATGCCTGAAAACAAGAGCTGTTATTTAAAGAAACTTGCCAGATGGTACCAGCAGATGATGTTATGGTTGCATTACTGGACTCACATGTAGTCTACTGCAGTTTGAGTTCTGGACCTGGTGGCTTAAAACTCACATTGGGTACGTGTGCATACATGCCCAAATTCTGGAGAGGAGAATGAAGAGGAAGGGATTGAGATACAGTCATCCCCCTTGGGAGGTGATTTCTCACTTCTGTGTCTCTGTCTCTCTCTCTCTGTTTTTCTGGTAAGCACATTTACCCTACAGCAAAAACATCACTTAAAAAAAAAAAAAAAAAAAGAAAGAAACCTGCCAGAATCACATCATTGAACAATGACCACAGGACACACAAGGACCACCTTTGTAAGGACATCTGTCCAGACACTGCCTGTCCAACCTTGGATTAATATTACCTTTGTTATTGATCCTGGTAGCCAAGAGTAATTGTCCCAAAACAACCGGTATCATATCCTCGTTTTGTTTTTTTCCCTCTTCCTTTAAAACCCAGTTGAGGAATGGAAGATCTCAGTGGGCATGTGTAGAACCATCTGAAGTACATTCATTCAGGCTACATGCCAGCTGCAATCCTTATATGTATATACAGATATAAACTCCTTTGCTTTACATAGTTTGACTCAGTTTACCTTTTCAGGTTGATACCAGGATTTAAGCCATTTATATGCAGAGATCAAACTAATTCTAAGAAGTTTTACAATGTCAAGTTAGCATCAACTTTCTGAACAAAGCTTAACTTTTCCATTAAAAAGTTCCTAACGTATGGCACAGAGATAGCATGATGCTCTCTGATGCTGAGGGACATGGTAGGCTCTGGGCTCATGTCTCAGTGTCTCTCTATATAGGTGGGCACACACACACGTGCCCATGGTGCTTGTGGCTGAGACTGAGGGCTTACAGTGGCATGATGACGTTACTGATGGTGGTGACTCTCACTTGCTGTCTGTCTCTCTTTCTCATGGAATAAATACACTTTAAAAATGTCCTAAATTAAGTAGTTTCTAATATGGAGACTGAGGAGCTTCAAAAATATGCTTACCATATCAAATCATTAAGGAATATTTTTTTAAACTTGATCATTTTGCAACATGGTCTGGAAATAATATGCTCATGGATTATACTATTGATTATTTGGAATAATTCTTCAAAAACAGTTGGATTATACATTTTTTTTGAGAGAGAGAGTGATTTCTGCTATTGGGCATTTATGCTTGCTGGAGAGACAGAGAGAGACAGAAAGTGAGAAATCAACCCCCAAAGGGGATAGCCATGCAGCAATCCCTGCTCTTCCATTATCTTCTCAAGATTTGGGGCATGGACGCACACATGCCCAGCTTGAGTTTCCAGTCACCAGGTTTGGGACTCAGTGGTCAACCAAGTGGAAGTCCGGCATCTTAACCACTATGCCGCCTGCTGATCCCAAGAGTTGGAGTATACTTTATGTTTAGAGTTGAAACAGTTTTCTAATTATTACTTTATGTTTATAGTATGATAGTTATAATAATTTATGTTGTAGAGTCTAACTGTTGAATTTAATGATAACCAGGGTTGGTAATGCAAAGGAAATGGGGAAAGGTGAAACTCTAATTTTTCTTTGGGTTTAGTTTATTTTTAAAATATTTCAAAAACTTTCATTAATATTTGTATGTGTATTTTTAAATTCCAGTGAACAACTGATAGTCCTGGTAGTAGAGATTCCAAACTTCTGTAAAATGTGAGCATATTTGTTGGACTGAAAAGGTTTCTGATGACAAACAAGATCATGTATTACCTTTCATGCAATATAGCCTAAATTATCCTCTCAAGGCACTGCACCAACTAATGATGATACGAGAGGTAAAGAAACCCTTATTTGTAAGTAAATTAATGAAAGGATTTAACTTGCAGCCTCGCTGCAAGCCTCAGCTGTGACAAAGTGTGACATCTGGTGTGTTGAGGAATTTCAGTATTCTCAACCAAACAATAAATGGCAACACAGTGTTTTTGGCAAGAACGTGGTGGAAACCTTGTAGAGGAGATATGATCAGAGAATTCCTGGCAAGCAGGTAAGTTCACAGCAAGGTATGATAAAGAGGAACAGAACAGTTATTTTATCAACTTGGCTAAAGTGTAACAACACATAAAGCATGGCATTCAAAGGTCAGGGAAGAAAAGTGGCCTGCCTTCTCATCTGAAGCACGCCAGTGGGAAATGACCAGGCTCATTTTAAACAAAGGCACTGAGTGAACCATAAGCTTAAATCCAAATGTTGTATTATGGATTAAAGTTTAGCTGTTGTTCGTGCATGGGAGAACACAGGTACTTAAGTGGAATAGAGTACTGGCTCTATTATTTTTGCTATGTTGAAATGCATATATATAATGCAAATATCTAAAACATCTTTGATCACAACCAAAGTGACAACAAATTGTGTTAATATTAAAAAGCAAAACACTTAAAGTGACAAAAAATAGAAAATGACCCGTTGTTAATACTATGCATAATAATATCTTTGACTGAGCCAATACAGTGTACTAACAATGGGTAAACTCACTTGGTATGCTCTAATGATACACAGAGATGGAGTGTAGAATAAATACATAAATAAATAAAGAAAAAAATGATTAAAAAACATATACACACACATTTAGCTCCCATTACATATGAAGTTTTATCCAATAGCCGAAAGCAGAAATGAGGCAAAGATTTCCTTTCAAATAGTTAGTCTTTTTTTGGAAGGGACAGACGAGGAGATACAATGGAAAAAGCATTACAATATAGGTGTGTATAAAATGATTTAGAGGCAGGACACTAAGAAAAAAAATAGATGGGATATGATGAAGGCATCCTTTTGGAGGTAATACTAGGGGATTTCAACAAGTTTGTGGAAAAAGTGCAATTAAAATATAATAGAAGTTGATTTTGGAACAAAAAACCTTTGAAGTCCACATATAGATTTTTCTATAATATACATTTTCTGTGAACTTTTTGAAAACTCCCTTCCTATTTATGCTGTACTTTGGATGAAAAAGTTTTCACTCTCAATCGAGACTTGTCCCAGCAGTCACTTGGCTGAAGCGGCATGTCATACTTCTCAGCAGTAGTTACCAGTGATGACCATATTTTATAGCTTTCAACGGAAAGAAAATCATAAATATATATTTTAGGAGCTTCATATGCATATGACAAAGCTACTGTTTGTATGTATCTTATTTCCAAAACAACAGAACATATGAAGATTGGAAACAAAATTCCATATTTTCTCTCTAAATAAGCTTAGTGATGACTGAATAATGCAATTAAAACACAAATATTTAATTGGAAAATAATATTAAGTCCAAATACTAACATTTCACTGCTTTAGTAGCATTCGAACAACATATTACAGCACAATATTTGGCCATCTTGCTAATCAAATCGCTGTTCCTGTCTTACTTCTGCAAGTTTTCATTTTCTGAAGATACATACAGGATGGGAACCAAAACAAACAAACAAAAACACTTTGCAAAAGACAGTAGAATGACTACTATTGTTTAGGACAAATTTTTGCAAATAGACTATGTGTTTCTTTTATTTGTGGCAGGATCACAGAGTGGGAAGTAACCTACGAGGGCAACTGGAAGTAAATGCTTGCTCAGACTTATGAGGCCATTAAGACCCAAGTAGAATTTCAATAATTTGATCACTAGACATAAGCTGTAGATACATGTTTATTAGTCTTCAATACTTTGATAATAGTTGGAAACTTCAATATCCCATTTTTGATAAAGGCAGAACAACTACCAAGAAAATCAACAAGGAAATAGAAGATATGAATAGCTCTGCAACAGTCCCACCGTACCTGTGGTTTTGCTTTTAGCAGTTTTTGTTACATATGGTCAACCACTATCTGATATTTTGAGCGAGGCAGAGAGAGAGAGAAGACCTAGCAGCTAGGTCTAGACTAGACCTAGCAGACATGTAGAAAAAACTCCACTCAACAACGGCAAAATATATATTTTTAACACCTGCACACTGAACATGCTCTAGGATAGTCCCTATGCTAGGCAATAAAACATTTTTAAAAGGACAAAAATAAAACAAGGTATGATTTCCAACCATAAAGGAATACGATTAGAAAACAACAACAAGAAGAAATTTGAGAAACTTGAAAATATGTAGAAATTATACAACACATTCCAAAATAAGCAATGGATCAAAGAAGAAATCACAAAACAGATTGCAAAATATTCTGAGAGAATAAAAATAAAGATACAACATACTAAAAATTTGTAATTCAGCTAAAGCAACGGTCACAAGAAATTTTATAGCTATAAATGTGTGTAATAGAAAATAAGAAAGTGTTCAACATTTATTTTTAAGGTAAAGGATTTTGCAAGGACATGTGTACTGGCCAGAGAGACAGAGACAGGAGAGGAAAAGTGAGCAATCATCCCCCAGTGGAGATGGCTATGCCACAGTTTCTTCTCCTTCCTCCTCCTCCTAGGATTTTGGGTATGCATGTGCATGTGCCCAGTGTGAGTTTCAAGCCACTGGATTCAGGCTTGAACTGTGGTCAGCTATATGAGAGTCCAGTGCTTTAATCTCTATACCACCTGCTGGCCCTAATGTCTTACCTTTTTCAGTGGGCATTTGTTAATTTTATTTATAAAATATAAGCAAGAATTGTATCGCTGTCTGGTGAAGGTGTTTAAAAATTTGTTATGTTGGTCCTCTGTGATATCTCAATTATAGAACATGTTAAAATAAAAATACTTTTAAAATTTACAAATACTACTAGTACTTTGCATAAGAAATCTCTACAAACGTTGTGAATCGACACAAAAATAATTTGCTTCGAATTAGTATAAGGCATGTCCAGTTTATGCTATTTTGCAGAATGTTTTTTTTGTTGTTGTTGTTGTTGGAAACGTTTTTCTGACTCTGATTCTTTTTATATATATTTATCTTTTTTGATTCTCTGGATTGTTCAGAGTGTCATATTTTTTCTCATCACCTTGCCACACTATTCTGAAACCTATTATCATCACTTCTAGAGCCTGAAGGTTTTTTTTTTTATTAATTTCCCTTGATTTTGATCTATCTTTTCTTCTAATCTAAAAGTATCACTGACTTCACTTTGGAATCTGTGCTTCACATTTTCAGAAAAAGAATTTCTTCTCTTTCCTCATTGTTCTTATTTTTCAAATGTGCATTTCTTGGTCTCTCTCATTTACAATTCTACTGAAACTATTGCTCAGAAAGAACATCCCTGTCTGACATTTGTGTTGTGATGGGATCTCTCCAATTTTGATCTCTGTATTGTTTCTGACCTTTCTCCCTCAGTCCTCGTTCTCTGTTGCCTTTGTCATGGTCGGCTTTGTTTCTTGCTTTCTATCATTTATTGTTGGTTTCTGATCACTTTATCTACCTCGTTACTTCTGATCTTCTCTTATCCCTTCTTATATATCAGCTAAGGCAGATATGTACCTACTGGCAGATAACAAGTTGTTCTCCCTAGGAGACTCTGAACTGATGTTAATGACTTGATGCTTCTGATGAAGTAGAGTCAGATGAGTTAGACTCTGAATAGGAAAATTCTGAAGAGGAAGAGAGTGAAGAAAATTTATTTTGTTTATAGTCTGGTTTCTGTGCCATTATAACCTTTGATGCATTTTTGAGATGCTTAGGTAATTCAGCTGTTAAACTTCCAAGACCTATAGAAATGAAGAAGTTCATGGCAAATTGAGTGTTTCTTGGATTATCTCATGGTAATGATCCTTTAATAAATGCCTGTGGAATTTTATCCTTCAATTTTTTTGGGGGGGAAGGGTTTTTGCTATAGGGCGCGTACACTCGCCAGAAAGACAGAGAGAGAAAGAGAGACAGAAAGCGAGAAATCACCCCCCCAGGGGGGATGGCCATGCCGGAATCCCTTCTCCTCCATTCTCCTATCAGGATCTTGGGCACACACACGCACGCACACGTGTCAGTGTGAGTTTAAGCCACTGAGTCCGGGACTCGAACTGTGGTTGTCTAAATGGCAGTCCAGCGACATAGCCATTAAGCTAACTGCTGGTCCCTATCCTTCAATATTGAATTAAGTTTAGGAAAACATATGTATTAATATAGCTCCTGAGAAAATAAATTTTGAAAGAAATCCTTTTGGACGACATAGTGGTTTCTTCACCTAGTTTCATACATTTAAAAACACTCCATGGAACTGAATTGATGAATAAAATTGAGCATCCCCAAATCAGTACATTGATTTACGGCCAACATATTTTCATCAAGGTACCAAGAGCATCCAATAGAAAAAAAAAATAGTCTTTTCAATAAGTAGTATCAGGGTGATTGTCTATTCACATGTAAAAGAATTAAGTAGGATCCTTATCTCACACAATATATGAAAATTAACAAAATGAATCAAATATAAGAACTAAAGCTATAAGATTCTTAAGAGAAAGCAGGTATATATCTATGCCATTGTTTATCGCTTTTATCATGAATTTCAGATGTAACAACATGCATGAAAAAGAAAAAAGCACAAATAAAACATCAACATTATGAATACTTCAAAGGACTCTATAAGAAAATGAAAATAAATGAATCAAATATAAGAACTAAAACTATAAAACACCTAAAAGAAAACATTGGAGTGAATCTAAATAATTTTGGCTCTTATCATGAATTTTAGATACATCAATAAGTTCATGAGAAAGAAAAGAAACAAAACCATAAATAGGACATGAACAATATGAATACATCAAAAGACTATTAAACAACTGAAAAGATAACCCACTGAATAGGACACAAATATTTGTAAATTATGTTTTTGATAAATGGCCATTATTTAGAATATGTAATACAAATACTCAGTAATACAAATACTCCAATTAATAAATGAATAAAGGATCTGAGTAGATCTTTCACCATTAATAAAAATCAATTCAAAAATGGATCAAAGATCTGAACCTAAGACCTCAAACAATAAAACTACCGGTGGAAAATGCTGGGGAAATTCTGGGAGACATTGGAGTAGGCAAAGACTTCTTAAGACTCCCAAAGCACAGGCAATGATCCCTAAAATGGACAAGTGGGACTATATAAGACTAAGAAGTTTCTGCACAGCAAAAGACACAGTAACAAGTGTGAACCAACAACCCTCAAAATAGGAAAATATTTTTGTTAAATATGCCTCAGACAAGGGACTGATAACCAGAATACATAGGGAACTCAAGTGCCTTATGTGAAAAAAAAATGATTAACCCAATTAAAAGATGGGAAAATGAGCTGAACAAAAATCTCTCTAAGGAAGACATACAAACAGCCAAAAAGCATACGAGGAAATGCTCGACATCCCTCATCATAAGGGAGATGCAGATAAAAACCACAATGAGATACCACCTAACCCCTGTCAGAATGGCAAAGATTAAGAATATCAAAAGTCATAAGTGTTGGCGGGATGTGGTGAAAAGGGAACTCTCCTACACTGTTGGTGGGAATGTAAACTGGTTTAGCCACTGTGGAGAATAATATGGAGGTTCCTCAAAGATCTACAAATAGAACTACCATTTGATCCAGCAATCCCATTTCTGGGTATCTACCTAAAGGACAGGCTATGCTGTGAGATCCCACAGGTGGATCTCACAGCTTATTTGAGTCCTGCACCTGGCAATTGAAAAACACATCTGGCTTGTGTGCATGCAAGCCCAAAATCCTGAGAGGAGAATGCATTGTCGAGGTAGGGGAGATTTCTCTCTCTCTCTCTCTCTTTCTCTCTCATGCATGTGCTGTGTGTCTCTTTCAGTGAGTGCATGAACACACATATCCTATACCAAAAATTAACTAACTAAATAGAGTTTAATTCAAATTAAATTGGCAAGGATGTGGTAAGTGTAGACTGAAATGCAAAGCATACTGGCCAGAGAGTAACAAAGTTTGAACCAGAGCCACAACATCTTGTAAATATGCTTAAAGTTTGAAGTCTTTGCCTTTACCAAATAGTAAAAGAAGCTGTGGAAATTTTAGGGGGGGTAACTAAAATAAAGAAAAATGCAAAAATATCCTTTGATTAAGCTGTTTAGAAATGTATGGAATGATTTTTGATTTGCCTTTGTTTTGAATTATCTACATATAATTGCTCATTAAGATTCTGGGCCCATGTGCATACATTTCCAGTGTATTTTAGGCCTACTAAGCCAGAGATTCAAACCGTGGTTGCCATGTGGCTTCTAGCACTGCAGTGCAAAATGCTATCAACTGTGCCACAGAGGCTGGTCTTCTCTTAGAATTCTTTCAGAGATATTCTGTCTGTGGCAAAGTCTATAAACCTTTGTAGACCTTAATATTAGTTTACATTTTTGATTCAAAATTATTTTCCCACAGTCATTTTGAAGACATTCTTTTACTGCCTTATATTTATTGGTGCTGATGGAAATCAATAAAACTTATCAGTGTAGTACAAGGCAGTAGATTTTGAGTTTAAAGAGTGGAACTAGTTCTCTTTCCGCCATCTTGGAGCCTGTGGAGGCCCGCTGGGAACAGGACTTCTAAACGGCAACTATGTCTGGAAGGCTGTGGTCCGAGGCCATTTGCTGCTATGAGCGGGGTCTCAGGAACCAAAGGGAGCACACAGCTCTTCTTAAAATTGAAAGTGTTTATGCACGAGATGAAAATGGAATTCTATTTAGGCAAGAGGCGTGCTTATGTGTACAAAGCGAAAAACAACACCGTGAATCCTGGTGGCAAACCTAATAAAACCAGAGGGAAAGGTCTGGGGAAAGGTCACCCGTGCCCATGGAAACTGGCATGGTTCAAGCCAAATTCCGAAACAACCTTCCTACTAAGGCCATTGGACACAGAATCCGTGTGATGCTGTACCCCTCAAGGATTTAAAATAATGAAACGTAAATGAATAAAAATGGGTGTGTTGTAAAAAAGAATTTTTATTATTAAAATTTTCTAATTTGACCAAATTAGAAATCATTCTTAATCTAGACCCTTTTTTACCCCCAGGTTTTTGCCATAGTGCATATGTACTCACCAGAGAGAAAGAGGGAAAGCGATAAATCACTCCCCCAACCCCAGATGGGACAGTCATGCCACAATCTCTTCTCCGTTCTCCTCTCGCGATTTTGGGCACGCTCGCACAAAGGCCCAGCATGATTCTAGCTGCCGGATCTGGGACTCCAACTGCCCACTTAGCTATATGGGAGTCCAGCCCCTTAACCACTGTGTCACCTGTTGGATCCCTGATTTGTTTTTTTGCATGGCATTCCCTTTTTTTTTTTTTTGAGAGAGGATTTTTGCTATAGGGCATGTGCACTCACCAGACAGAGAGAGACAGAGAGATAGAAAGTGAGAAATCACCTCCCAGGGGGGATGGCCACGCTGCAATCCCTTCTCCTCCATTCTTCTCTCAGGATCTTGGGCATGCACCACACGTGCCCGGCGTGAGTTTAAGCCACCGAGTCCGGGACATGAACCGCGGTCGACTACGTGGGAGTCCAGCGACATAGCCATTACACTTACTTCTGGTCCCCATGGCATTCTCTTTTGAAAAACCAATGTAATACACTGTAAAGTTATATGCACTTCAATGTACTATAAACAAGATTATGATGATAATAAAGAAATAAAAAAATAAAAAATAAAAATAAAGGATCTAAATAGACATGTCTCCAAAAAGGATATGGAAATGGCCAATAAGAACATGAAAACATGCAGAACATATTAGTCATCAGGAGAACATAAATCAAAATGACAATAAGAACAATTCACACCATCTAGTGTGGCTGTGGTAAAAATTACAATGGCAAGTGTTAGAATATGGAGAAATTAGACCCCTCATACATTGCTATGAAGCGTAAAATGCAACAGGCATTTTTAAAAACACTTTAGCAGTTCCTCAAAAAGTCAAACATACACAGTCATGATTTTATCAAGCAATTCTACTCCCCCAAAGAATGAAAGTATATGTCCACTTTTAAAAAGGCACATAAATGTTTACAGTAGCTATATTTATTATAGGCAAAAAGCAGAGACAATCCAAATACCCAACGAATGATGAATGGATAAAACAAACATGGCATATTCATACAATGGAATGCTACTTAGCTATAAAAAGGAACAAAGGAGGGATACATGCTATAACATGGGTGAACTGTAACAATATTATGCTTAGTAAAAAAGTTAGTCACAAAAAACTACATATTACATCATTATGTTTACATGAAATATCCAGAATAGTCAAATCTATATATAGAGAAAACATGTTAATATTTATTTAGGGTTGAAGGGATTTGAAGATAGAAGCCCAAGAGCTAAAGTAAATAAGATTCCTTTCAAAATGATGAAATGTGCTAAAATTGGTGTAAGTTGCATGTAACTATGAGTACACTGAAAGCATTGAATCATACACTTCAAATGGGTGAATTGCAAAGTATGTAAATTATTGATCAATTAAAAGTTATTAAAAATGAGATTTAAGGCCTTTGCCAGACATATGGAAATTAAGATTAAATAAAATATTTTTACTTTTAGTTTTGTATTCTTCATGCATTTCAGTGACCTGATTTAATCTGAGACAACCATAAGAAAATAATTAAACTACATGAAGTACTAGAGAGTTACCAGTGATAATTCAGAGTTGTGCTGAGGTTTGCTTTAAAAAACCCAATGCTATAAACTAGATTCTTTTAACTGTCAAGGGCTCATTTATATTTAACTTGTCTTAATAATTAACGGTAATTAAGCAGCCCACAGATTTCTGGCTATAATCCTCAGATTAGTGAAGTCTTTTATTTATTTATTTTCTTGTATGTTTGTTTTGGAATAAAAATGTAAAAAAGGCCAAACATAAATTTTACTCCTACAAAATCAAATTTTTGGTTCCTTCATGTTCTTGATCACTTAGGATAACATGTCCCATAGTTCATTCCCTATCAGAAATGTAGTGAATATTCTTCATTTCATCCCTGTTTAATTCGACTGCCTGAATCTATCTATTTTTCTTAGAAGTCTTGCTGCTTGTTTATTTCTATGTGAGACAAAGCAATATTAAAGCTAACTACTCAGCGAGTGATTAATTCTAATAAAAGAGGTCTTATTTAAAAATCATGGGAAATTAAAAAGGGCACAAAATGTCCTTCGTACACATGTCTCCACTAGTTCATGTAGCCAGGAAGAAGATTCAGAGTACAGTATGTACAACCTGTTTTTCCAGTAATTGCAAATGAAGACATATATCTTTGCAATAGGAAGAAGTTAACTCCCATTTTAAGCATTTCTCTAGCCCTGCTGAGTTAATTCAGTTACAGAAAAATCCCAACAAAGGTTTTGATCAGAGGATCCTGCTGCCAGGTCTTCCCTTTACTGAGTTCCTTCCTTTTGAACTGCAGAACTACTAGCTAGAAATTAGGTATCCTATCAAACTTTTCACCTTTTAGGCCTCCGTAATATTCTAAATAAAGCCAGAAAGGCATAGAGGAAAAAACAAAGAGTTTTCTGCACAATATATAGACACATTTATTTTCCTTTTTTGTTTTCCCACTTTTCTTTTCTTTAGCTCTGTGTCACCAGCTGGCCTCTCACTGTTTTCTGCATTCTACACCTACCACTTGATTTCATCAGAAAAGTAAGCCTGTCCCCCTCTATCCTGTTTTAACTTCTTTCTGACTCTTTCTAATTCTCTATATTCTAAAGGCCTCATGTACCACCCAAACTGCTCTCACAGCACTGTCCTCGATTATTTTGCACCCAGTTATTCCCAGAATTCGTCCCCAATCAATGCTACACCCTACATCTTTGCTCTGCAGTTACACTGTTGAGGGTCTCAGGATTATGCCACTCTGTTGTTCACTGATGCAGTAAGAGTTCAGGAACAGCAGGGTTCTCAGCACCACTGACCTGCCTTTTATAGCTTTGTCATCACTTCTGCCTCCTACTTCTTTATGTCTGTTATGACACATTTGCCACAATCCAGAAGCCATCCACTCTAACTGGTATTGAACATGCCTGTAACAAAGTAGAATTACTGAACCTAATAATATTACTACTCTACTTACAGCTTTTGTAAGTAAAAATAATAATATATCAAGTCTAGAGATGCAGATTTTGGAGTCACTAGCATATAGAGCCTTGGTAGAACCCATGTAGGTAAGTAAAATTAGCATTCTAAGTTTTATAAATAGTGCCGATTATGGGCCAGCAGATGGGTAGTGGTAGGTAAACTCCCACATGGTTGACTGCCATTGGAGTCCCAGACTTGGTGGCGTCACAATCATGCCTGGTGCTTGTGCGTGGGTGCCCAAGATCCCAGGGGCAGAATAGAGGAGAAAGGATTGTGGCATGGCCATCCTCCCTGAGGCATGATTTCTTACTGTTCCACTCACTGTATCTGTCTCTCTCAATCTGATGAGCACATGCACCCTAAGGCAAAAATCTTTTAAAATAAATAAATAGTACTAATTATAAGAGATTCATTTTCATGCTTTGAACCTAAAAACTCTAACATCTAACTCTAACTCTAACTCATAAACTACCCCACAGTCTTAAAGTTTTTATTTTAGCTGGGAGGACACATTATTTTTTACTTCAGAAGAAATACTCACAAAATTGATCTTTTGATTTATGTAATTGAAAGACACAATTCATTAATGGAGTATGTCTCAATGTGTAAATCTAACACCTTTATTCTTTTTTTATGTGAAAAGGTTTTTTTTATTTCTTTCATGAGAGAGAGACAAAGAAAGAGAGTGCAAAGAAAGTGAGAAAAGATCGTCAATATTGTCCCCATGTTATGATCCAAACCCAGCCTCAGCCAGCTCAGATCACCAGCTTGTGTGCATGCCTGGAAGATCTCAGTACATGAACCCAGGACCTTTCCATGTGGGCTCAGGATCACAGAGCATTGCATCACTTCTGTGCCACTGTGGTGACCCTGAAGATAACACTTTCTTAAAATGCGTAACATGCTTTGATTAAAATACAAACATACAGGACCAATAATTGGCATAATAGTTATATCTCTGGACTCCCATGTAGTTGACCACAGTTTGAGTCCCGGACCCAGTGGCTTAAACTCGTGCCGGGCGTGTGTGCATGCACAACCAAGATCCCGAGAGGAGAATGGAGGAGAAGGGATTGTGGCATGGCCATCCACCCTGGGGGGGTGATTTTTTGCTTTCTCCCTCTCTGTCTCTCTGTCTTTCTGGCAAGCGCAAGCACCCTATAGCAAAAAACTCTCTCTCAAAAAAAAAAAAAAAAAAAAAAAAAAACTACCACCACTCATCTTATTTTTGGAGTTGAGCCTATCAACAGCAAACATTCTCTTTGTGATCTAATCCTTATCAAGAACATAAGATTCACAAGTTAACAAAATGTTAGCATAATATGATTTCTCCCAAGGTGAATAATATATCTGATATCTTAGATTTTTAAGAAAGCTCAAATTTCAGTATTGGTCAGCCTTTAACCCAACATGTCACTGTTTTTACTTCTTTATTTATGTCCCTGCAGATACCAATATTGGAATTTGTTTCTACTTCTACAATTCTGACATTTTCTAGCAAATGCATTAGCTTGTAGTGTGTCTTTCCTCTTGTAAAGGAAATCGATGACCAGAAGAGATTCACAGGGCATTCAGTACAGGTTCATCAGACCAACTAAGAAAATAGAATTTCCTGAGTTAATAGAAATTTTCGAGACTTCTTGAGTTGCACTATTGCTTCAGGCCACTTATTGTTTGAAAAAATGTCAAGGTTTTCTTTTCCTTAAATTTTGGCGAAAAGAAAACTGAGTTCTTCTGCTGTGTTTTTATATGAATTGGGCATATAAGAAAGCATGGCATTGTAGGATAGCAATGAATGAATGTAGAAAGTTCTGTATCACATTCATTAATTTCTTTTTATTTCTGCTTTTAGAGAAATTTATCTTCATGATATCTGGCATAGGGCCTAAGTATTACATAGACAAATATGAGGAATTGTAACCTTGAAGTTTCCTCCTTGATAAAGTTATAAACATGCTCTACTGCAAATTGTGTGTGTTTCCTGCCTCTAACAGGGAGTGAAAGCACATGCTTGAATGACGTTTGCATTTACAAAGGAGTAACAATAACCTTTCAGAACTTAGCCTGTTTATAAGTCAAGAGGCTTCTGTATACTAAGGAGTAAACCATCTGCTAGACATACATTCCATGAGCAATTGCAATATGTGTTTCATGTCAGAGAGTTAATGGAAATGCCTCCGGTATTAAGCTAAAAAGTGAACCATTATGTCAATTAAAAGCATTAATTGGGGTAATTACAAGGAGATCACAGTTTATAAAGAATTTAGTTATAATTTATACAATTATCCTCAGTTACACAGGAAAAAATAATGAAACTGTTTATTTAAAGTATTTACCTAACTGAAAGTTGCAACTACAGAGGGACTACATACACATGTTCAAAATACCAATGCAGCTGTGTCTGCTACAAGTCTAGTTTTATACTAATGGATTTCCCTGAGGACAGGATGGTTTGGAGAGAACAGACATCTCAAAACACAACATATCACCACATCAGATCCCTTAATTTCGACTTTGTTTTAAATGAGTCTTATTTAAGTATAATTGCTTACCACTAGCACTAACCTTCTCAAGTTGTGAAGCCAGAAGGCATTTCTGTACCTACAGAAAATTTGAAATCTGGTTTCCGACTTTCTTAAGCTGAATCAGTGGATTCAAATTTTGTATACAGATTAATGCAAACACGAAATAAAACATGACATTAACAGCAGATAGACAGCATTGTACATACAAATTTAGTTTCTTTTATACAGTCATAGAAGATAAGATTAAAATTTGTTTGATGATTTTTTTTTTCCTTGTGGGTTAGAATATTAGTAACATGATTTCTGGAGAGGACTTCCTTTGTTTGAATTCTGGTTTCATCCTTGGTCATGTAAACTATTCTTTCTCCCTTGTTTTCTTTATCTATAAATTGAGATAATGAACATAATACTATGCATCGTATAGAAATGTTACAAGGACTAAATGTTCTAATACTTATAAACAAGAATAGTGTTTGATATAAAATAAAACTATATAAATGGCATGTATTAGCATTGGTACAGGGAAATGGAGTGTGATTCAGGTTTGGGGGTCCGAAGGAGCAAGCAAAGGACAGAGGAAAGATTCTAATGAATACAGTCTCTGTCTCCTCTTTAGATTTGACTTAGAAAGACTGATATCCCAAAGATCCTGATCGGTTATCCCAGAAGCATTTTGATGCCAGCAGACGTGTGTGATCAGGGAAGCTCCCCTTTATTTGCTGATTCCCAGATAATGCCCTTTGTTCTTGTACATCTGTCCTCGGATTTCAGCACACGTGTGGGAATCCAAGGTGTGTCTGGTGTGCTTTAATTACATTTTCCCATGCCGGAAGTCTGCATATACTTTTCATATTTGAGACATAGGAGTGATTTCAATAAAAGGAGACAAGCTCCAGAAATGTAGAGACTCACCTCATTTTTAAAATTTGATATGTAAGTTTTACGAGTGGAATGGTAGTCTATTTCCTTCATATGAAAAGACACAAACAATTATATAAAATTACACCCATTCACATATTTTGTCATTACGAGTCAGTAGTATACTGCACTACTTAGCAGAAATTTTCCTGTCCTCAACATTTTTTGACTCTGAAAATTAAAAATTACTTCAAGTTAGGGCAGCATATCATGGTTTAGCATCAAGTGAGAGGCCTTCCCCCCATACGCAAATATTTGTCTCTAAATCAATGAATTGCTATTTAAAATGTATTTCTTCAGAGACCAGTCATATCATGTCCTCTGTGCTACAATAAGATTACCTCTTTATTTATTTCTGTTGCTAAGTTAATTATAAAAAAATGCTTGCAGTGAGCGATCACTGTGCTTGCCTAGTCAGCATCTTAAACGAGATTAATCTTCTAGCAACACTTAATGGGAACTAAATCACACATCAACATGCTATAACAATATAATGATGAAACGGCAAATGAATCACTCAAGTAAGTCCTTGATAAATGCCAAAAATATACCTTGCTTCTATAATTTATAAAGCCCAAATAAGCCTTTCTACTTTTTTTCTGTCTACTTTTAAAAAATAGCTAAATTCTGGATAATAAATACAAAATGCGTTTTGCATATGTGGTAAAAAAAATAAAATAGAAAAGGCTACTTAAATCAATTATCATCAGAACTTCCAAACAAAGAGGCGCCATACTTTATATGATATTTTATGTTTATATAATTACTTCTGAAAATATTTCTTGTGAACTGGTTTCGTGGTTGATGTTTCAAGAGATCTAATTACCAAGTTGCTGTGTCTCTGATGGGTCATATTTTCTGTTTCATTCTAAATGCCAGATATGATTCACACTATACCTAACCTATTCAGTAAACTATGAAATCAATTATTCAAGCCTCAGCCATTCACCAAGTAATTTAAAATTTGTCAATTTTACTAATGTGAACATACATGGAGTTATAGAAGATTCTAAGCAGAAAAATCCATAATTACCAAAATAAATTTCTGATTAAAAGGTATCATAATGATAGGAATAGAAATATCAAGCACTATAAAGCACATTACTGAACAAGTCAGAAAAAAAAAAATGGGCATGATGGATTTCAGAGTAAGTGGACTGAGAACCTGCTGGGAGGATTTCTGGACTCAGTAGTACTTGAGCTAAACTTGAAGAAAGAAGAAGAAAACTCCAATCATTAGATAAAAGAGAAATATAAACAGAATGACTTGAATACTTTCCTAGCTTCCTGGATAAATTGGGCAAAAAAAAATGAGTCATATCAGACAAATTGAATTTTTTTAATGGCTGTCACATTCAAGACGATAGTACTAAAGTACATGTGCCCTGAAAATGTTTTAGATGGAGTCTAAACATACCTAATCTTATTTTAGTAAGGTTTAATTACCAATTGCTTCTAATAAGTACATTATATCACTCATCATAAGGGAGATGCAGATCAAAACCACAATGAGATATCACCTAATCCCACTCAAAAAGACTAAGATTAATAAAACAATAAATGGCAAGTGCTGGTGTGGATGTGGTGATAGGGGAACTCTCCTACACTGCTGGTGGGAATGTAAATTGTCCCAGCCACTGCAGAGAATAATATTGAGGTTCCTTAAAGATCTACGAATAGAACTATCATACAATCCAACAATCCTCCTCCTGGGTATCTACCCAAAGGACAGGAGAATGCTTCTTTGGAAAAGTGCTTGCATATCTATGTCCATTGTGGCATTATTCACAATTGCTAAGACATGGAACCAAACCAAATGTCCATGAACAGAAGAATGGATTGAAAAAATGTGGAATACTACTCATCCCCCAAAAGAAAATGACCCTGGCTTTTGATAGTAAGTGGATGAATATGGAATATTTACTGCTGAGTGAAGCAAGCCAGTCTATGAAGGAGAGACATTGTATGTCTCCACTTAATGTATATTGACTGTCCACACTCAATGGGCAAAACTGAAAGATTAGCAAATATAGAAACATGGAAAATGGCTATAGATACTGGATACAGTGTGGGAAGATGGTGGGAGAAGGAAGAGAGTGTGATGAATGACATTATGGACAAAAATAGAAAAGCAAGACATTTATGGGACACAGAAATGGATGATTATCAGTTTATGATAATGTGTATAGTATCCCCACCTGGACTGGTGTGAAATGTATTCATGTTGGAGAATTAACTCTACAAGCTAAGTGATGTATAGTAATTGACTGTATAAAAGAAATTAAAAGAAAATAAAATATCAAAAAAAGAAGTACATAGTTATAGTCTTAATTGCATAATATTCTCTCAATGTCTTCATGGTATCAGAATGTAAATCTTCATACATAAATTACATTCACATTTTTAACTTTCAAAAGTGAATATTTTAAACTAATCTTCAGATAACAATAGGAAAAAAGAGACATAAAATCAACTTTTAGCTATTCATGAATGAACTTATTTATTTATTTATTTTTTAGAGAGAGAGAGAGATTTTTTGCTCTGGGGTGTGTGCACTCACCAGAGAGATGGAAAGAGGCAGAGAGACAGAAAGTGAGAAATCACCCCTAGGGGGATTGGTCATATTGCAATCCCTTCTCCTTCATTCTCCTCTCAGGATTATGGGTGTGCACCTACACAGCCCTGGAGTGAGTTTTAAGTGTTGAACCAAGCCACAGGATGTTTAAATAAGATAATACTTTTGAATCAATCTCATTTTTGAGAAGCAGAAGTTCTCATCCCTCATGACATACACAGCTATCATACATTGTTAACACTACAGATAGCCATGCTCCCATGTTCACACTAAAAGTTTCTGATTCAGTAAGTAGATCTGGGGTGGAGTGTTAGCTTCTTCTTCTTTTTTCCTTTGGAGAGCTTTTTGCATGTACTTGCCAGAAAAACAGAGAGAGACAGAGAGACAGAAAGTGAAAAATCACCCCCCCCCCAGGGGGCTGGCCATGCCACAATCCCTTCTCCTTCATTCTCCTCTTGGGATCTTAGGCATGCATGCACATGTGCCTGGCGTGAGTTAAAGCCACCAGATCCATGGTCCACTACATGGGAGTCCAGTGACATAGCTATTATGCCAACTGCTAGTCCTGGTTTCTGTTGTTTTAACATTTGTATTGGTAATTCTGATTCACATTGCTGAGGTTAAGAACCTCCATGTAGGTTCTTTATTTAGTCTGAAGCACTGTGTTGCGTAATGCACATGTAATGGACAAGCAAAATTATTATTTTACATTTACCACCCTTCATTAGTCCACATAAAGACAAATTAGCATTGAATGACCCAAGGTAAATATTTCTGAAATTTCTTTTGATATACTTTATAGTGAATCTTCATATGGAGGGAAAAAATATGTCCTTATTTTGTAATGATGGCATTTTCTAATTAGGAATTTTTAGTGGTGGGTAAAAATAAACTTCCTATCTAAAATGAAATCCAGATAGACTCAAAGAGTCAAGTGAACACTATACACACACACACACACACACACACACACACATATACATATATAAAATCATGTTTACCTGTGAAATGTGTGATAGTTAAAGAATAAAAAGTCAATGAATACCTTCCCTCAGGGAAGATGATAACCAAATATTGAATATCTCTGTGTATAACAGAGCCTATTTAAGTAATTTAAAATTTAAATTCCAGGATAAATAATCTACTTAATACTGGAAAAAAATGTAAAATTTAGGGGATATTAATGAAAATGACAAGACTGAATTTTTTTAAGTCTTTGCCATGGGGCATGTGAGCTAGTTAGAGACAAAGGGAGACAGTGAGAGGTAAAGTGAGAAATCATCCGTGTGGCTGTGCCACAGTCCCTTCTTTTCTGGGACTTTGGGCATGCATGCACATGCATCAGGCATGATTTTCAAACTACCAGGTCCGGTACTTGAACCACCATTGACTATGTGGTTGTCAAACCTTTAAACAACTACTGGCCCAAGACTGAAAACTTTAGAATAATTTATTTTTTTAAAATTTGCTAGAGGGCATATGCATTTACCAGAGAGAAAGAGAGAGCAACAAAGAGAGAGAGAGAGAGAGCGAGAGAGAGAGAGAGAGAGAGAGAGAGGAAGCATCCCTCAAGGGAGATTGGCACACCAAAATCCTTCTCTGCCATTCTCCTCTTGGGTTTTGAGTATGCACATTTGAGTATGCACAAACACACAAGCCCCCAGGTCTGGGACTTGAACTGCACAGTTGACCAAATGGGATCAGGCACCTTAACCACCAACCCACCAGTTGACCAAAGCTGAAAAATTTTAAATCCAGTGTTGAAGTCTATATCCAATAGGATGGATAAAAATGCCGGTAGAGAAAAGAGCAGTATTTATTTGTTGTTTTATCTTTTAACTTTTTATAATATCTCTAAAGAAAAGATGTTTACACACACTAAAAACTCATTGCACATTTAAAAGTTTATTGGTTAAAATAACTAATATATTTCTATGTTAAAAAATAAGTTTTCTCAGTTAAGCAGATTTCTACCAAGGTTAACACCTTTGAAAGGCAGATCAGTGCCATCTAGTGGCACAATGAGATAACAGCTTTACTTCCTGGTTGAGTTCAGTAGAGTACCTACTGGTAATACATCTACGTACATGTACGGATTTTTAAATGTAGACTTATTTCCTAAGGAGAAATAGTTTAATCTAAAACAATGAAACACTGAAATAAGTTCAACATTTAACAATTTAGAAAGTGATGAGGAATCACGTGTAGCTGAGACCTATGAATAGATAACAAATGAAAGATACAAGGCAATAGCTTTAAAGGACAAACAAGATCCTAGGCCGGAAAAAGAATAATCAAGCAGTTTAAATAAAATAATAGATTCAAGTATGCTTAATGTTAAAGTGTGGTTACACTTATTACAAATAACAGCCAAGAATGAAACAGGAACCATTGTTTCTGTGTCCTTACAGGACAGACTAAGCAATAATTGGGTAAAATTTCAAAACATGATATTGAAACAAGAGAAGAGGAGCACTTACCGAGCCAAATATTTGATAACCAGGATATTTTATGAACGGATATACAATTTCTCTCACTGTACATCCTGGATAATAAGATTAAAAAGTATCCCTTTAGTCATGTTCATGACCTATCTTACCTTGAAGGAAAAGGAGAGGACTAGATGAAATTAAGTTTCCTTTCAGGCTTTAATTGTATTAAAAGCCAAGAATACGCCCTCATAATTCATCTTTTTGGTTTTGAGATAATATGCTGGTTTGACCTAGCTGAAATTCTGCCTTTTGTTATTCCTTTTCCTGAGACTCCAATTAACTTTACAAAATTTCTCTTCAGGGAAAAGAATCTAGGCAAGAGGATTAATTTAGCTAACAATGCTGTAATATAAAAATCTCTGTAGGAGCTTTTTCTGACCTATTCCAGGGACTCTGCCAACTCAAATGGTGGGATGATAAAAGAGCTCTTCATAGCCCTGGAGATAAGAAAAAACCCATCGCATCAGGACCAATTGCTCTTAGAGGAATTCAAAAGAATCCAAAATAGTCTTAATGTCTAAAAATGCCACGCTTTCTACCTAGAGACTAGGATCCGAAAGGGTACATAGGTTGATTTATCAGTGATGTAATTTTCTCAACCTGATGAGGAAAGCTGTTATGTGTTCTAAATGAGCTATCAGAGAAGGAGAGACCATTCTTGTTCCCAGGCACTCAGAGGAAGCAACACCGTTTTATGAAACACAGAGCTATGACTAAGAGCAGCCATGCAGCTTCCTTTGCCCCCAGTCTTAGGCATGATGAGTTTTCTTGGTCTGCCTTTGAGACACAGAAGCAGCTGTGATTTTTTCCTCTCCTGTATATTACTTAAAACTCTCTCCAGTTAGGCACTTTGTTCTTTTCTTATCTCTTATTCAACACTCCCATGAAACATGAAGGAGGAAAGAAATGAATGGAATCGTAGTAATGTTATCCATTATTTAAGTTATTTAAAAATTTCTCATTTATTATATGAATAATTTTATAATTTTTAAGACGTCATTTACATGAACTATTCTTGTATTAGATATTGTGATTGAAGTGCAAATGAGAATTGCGTAGCTATGGTTTCTCAACAATGTTTTCCCTAAAAGGTCATAGAATTAAAGTGTATAAAATTAAATCAGAACTACTAACTCTGAAAAGAATAAAACCAGTGTCTTTGAGGTCTGAACTTACACAGGCACACATGCACGCACACACACATTCTGGCACATACACACATGTGCACACTTGTGTACATATAGGTACATACATACGAATATACACAGAGAAACATTTGCCCTCATATTACATTTTTACATTCCCCCTTTAAGTTGGAGGGCTCAATATCAAGCTATTACTAGTCTTTTATAAATTTAAAAATATATTTAATTTCTTTTATGCATGCAATCACTATACATCCCTTAGCTTGTAAAGTGAACTTCCCAACATAAATACATTTCACACTAGTCCAGTTGGGAATACTATACACATTATCATTAACAGATAATAATCTATTTTTGTGTTCAAATTATTATTTTTGCAACTGACCATTTTGCCAAGATGTAATTTTTATCATACAAACCATGGCCCAGATTCTGAGTGGTAAGAATGTAATAAAGGTTAAAAAATACAGTTTATATTTACTTTAAATATGATGAATGATTAAATTCTAGAATTTAGGAATGTTAATCATTTTTGATAAGTATTTTATCATAATGTAACGATGCTCTTCAATGTTGTGATGGTTATCTTACAGTAGTTTTTATGTTGCTATTTAAAATGGTTAGCTTTCAAGAAATAGCTTCACCTGGTTCTTCCGGTAACTAACTACTGTCTCCTCATGCCACTCACACACATCTTTACATTTCGATTTTTCTTTTTCCTGCTAAATTAAAATTCTTTGTTACTCTTGATCAATTTTTCCTCTATCATCTACCTACTTGCAAATGTTATTATTTTCCTGTTGAGGTGGCAATGTGGAGTAGCTATGGATATGACTTACAGGGATCAATCCATCAAATTCTTTTATAGTTTTGTTTCCTAACCACCCTTTGCTCTTTTCATAAATACTTTTATTATCAAGAAAGGTATTGGCATCAAGTATTTTTACTGCTATTCATTTTGATAATATGTCAGAAACCTTAACTTTAGCTTAACGTGTTTAAATAAATAAGAGTATCTGCTGAATGCGCTAAAACTTTTATTTCTAATGAGTTGATTGAGGATACACTGACATATCTAATACAACCCTGTAAGGCTAAATTTTCTTGAAAATATCACTGATTAATGAACATTTTCTCTCCCAATATCTGGGGGTTACTTTCATTCTGACTCAGTCCTAAAGTATGTTCAGTCATTTTTCACTCTGATTACAGCCTGTTTATGTTTCATTCTCTCACTTGATCTCCAAATGTCTTTACATATACATAGTATCAGAATTTCCTGTCCTCAGATCTTCTAATTCTAGTTTATCTTCACTTCATTTCATTTCCTCTCATGATTAAAATTCAAGGTTTGGGCCAGCAGATGGTATGGTGGATGAGGCTCTTGTTTTCCACATGGTTGACCATGGTTTGAGTCCCAGACCTGGAGTCTTGAAAATCATGCCAGGTGTCTGTGCACACATGCTCAAAATCTTGAGAGGGGAATGGAGGATAAGGGATTGTGTTGTGGCCATTCCCCATGGGAGGTGATTTCTCTACCTCTACCTCTCTGTCTCTGCTTCTCTTTCTCCAGCAAGTACATACACCCTAAGGAAAAAAATTCTAAACAAAACAAAACAAAACAAAACCAAGGTTTATTTCTGACCATAACCATGTTTCACCAGAATTTTTCATGTACACGTTCCATCAGTTTCTCTTTTCATCTGCTTAGCAAAACCACCATTATATGAGGAGACTTCAAGAATTTTATGGGAAATGAAAAGTACAATACAAGTTTATTTTACTGAAAAAAATTCCAAATTCATGCAAAGTTTTTCCATAATATGCATTCCTCATGAACTTTTTGAAAACTCTTCTTATATCAGTTCTCTTCTTGACCTTTTTGCTTGACAGTCATCCAAAGTCACAGCCATACTATTTTTTTAGAAAGTATTACTTATTTAATTTAATTAACTTATTATTATTTTTTAATTTGCCATAGGACACATGTGCTCACCAGAGAGAGGCAGAGAAACAGAGAGAGAGAGAGAGGGAGAGAGAGAGAGTGAGAGAGAGAAAGTGAGAAAACAGCCACTAGGTCTGGGACTCAAACTGTGGTTAGCCATGTGGGAGTCCAGAGCTATTGCCATATCACCTTCTGGCCCTCCACATTCGTACTAAGCTTATTGTCACCAGTCTTAACTTGGCCTTGAGTGCGGAAAAGCAAATGCACTTCTCTAATAACTCACTCTCCTATTCCCTATGGCAGAAACTTTGTACCGGTTGACACTTAATCTGAAATCTTATCTTCTTCCTCACTCTGCTTTAACATCAGAGGACTTTAAGAAGAAGTAAGTCGTCACATAAAAGTGCCATCCTCTTCCTTTGAATCTATCAACTTCTACTTTTCCCTCTTTCTCCGGCTGAATTGGTGCTACTTTTCTCTGTGGCTTCTCCTTCCACTTCTCCATTGGGGTACATCTGCCACAACCTTACTGGAACCTGGAGATTTTATTATGCACGCTCACCCTCATTCATTTACTTCCACCCATAGAATAGCTGTGGCTGCTGACTCGAGAGTCAGACAGACCTGGTCTTGTTGCTTAAAAATCGAGGAATTGAAGGCTATTTAACCTCTCTAAATCTCTGTTTCCTTACCTGTACACTGAGAATAATAATACCAGATATCTCATAGGTTTAGGGTGATGAACAATAAAGGATAATAAATAAAAACATGGCATAAAAGCTTTTGCAAAGTTTTGCTATGATTATACTTTCCATCAGCATTCAAGTAAAGCCTATTCCATTGGAGATATGGGAAGATAGCAATGCTAATTTTTATTGTAACTTCTAATTCATATATCATTGTAGGATACTTGTTTTTAGGGTACTATGTGGTTTTTCAAAGTGTGTGTAGAATGGGCAATAATCAAAAGAAGGAAATGAACATATGCACCATCTCTAGCATTTATCATTACTTAATATTGTGCATACTCAAAATTCACTCATCCGGTTATTGAGAACTAAATATTAAATGCCACTAACATGGCTTAATCTGTGGTTCTGTAAAGTCTGTATCCCATTGCACTTATTTACATGGACTCGTGTATTTGTTACCCAAGTTCTCAGCTCCCTCAACTTTCCAGTCTCTGAATACCCCCTTTTCAATTCCTATCTGATTCCACTCTTCTACTCTACTGTGACACTACTGAGAGAAAATGCTCTCTCTTCTTCTCTGACTTGAAACTTCACCACTCCAGTCTAAGACCTCATAAACATACCAGTGTCAGCTCCCTGTTGAAAGAACCTTATCCTGGTTGCTCTCTTGGCAAGACTAAGCTATGCTGGCAGGCTGACCTTACTTGCTTCCTGTCTTTTCTTGACTCCCACAGACCCTGCTCCCTATGTTCCCAGAACTTGGCTGGCACATACTAGCCACTGGCAATTATGTACGCAAGAACTTAACAACTAACACATGAATGAGAGCTACAGGGTCAAGTTGCCATTAGTATCTGCAGACTGCTAGTCCTCTGGATGTTCTCTTCACGCTGAAACAGCTGGAGTCCTGAATTTCTTCTAAGGCAGTTCATTTCCTATTAGATTCCTAGGAAGAGGCTAAAACCACATCAGTCTCTCAAGAACACTCTATATTTAGGATCTCGTAAAGACAGGGCAAAGCCCTATGTTTACAGTATATGTCTTTCATAGCTACTGCACTTGGTCAGAAATAGGAAACAGAAATGGTAAGAGACATTTTCATGAAAGCTCAAATTATATTATTTTGCAATGTTTAAAATTTGCCCATCATTATCCATAAATTACATCTATACATTATAATTATTTAAACTGCATTTCTTGTTAAACATATAAATTATGTCACTTCACCAATTTACGGGAATTATGTGATTAGGTGTAATTATCCTAAATAGCTGAACACAATTAAAAAATCTTACATGCAGGAAGTGTCATATAGTATGTTCTTTTTTTTTTTTTTTTTTTTTCCTCTTTACTCACTGTCCTTGGTCTCAATCACAAGGATATAAAGCCTGACTCAGTTTGAATAGGATAAAAGAATTCCTGGCATTTAGGTGACCCCCTGGCTCAGGGGCCACCTACAGAAATTTCCTTCCTACAGTTTTAGGCGATT
>NW_006200179.1:1124330-1134707 GCF_000334495.1 Tupaia belangeri chinensis
GTGCCCTGAAGCTGATAGCCAGCAACATTAACTGCAGCTACTCTGCCTCTTGTGCTTTGAATTTCTTGAGGGTCTGGCAGACCTATGCATGCCCATCAGATGGAAGTTCATATTCAGCTTTCCTTTTAGGTATTTCCCTCCCACTGTGTCAGGCTATTCATTTCCCCCTCAGTAGCAGGGCAGCTGTGTGCGGTGGTTCAGTGCACTGGAGTCAAGGTAACTGGTTCGAGTCTACCATTTACTAAAATGTGTGACTTTGGACAGTTGAGCTCTCAACTTGGTTCTTCATCTGTAAGACATGGATGGCGATAATGGATGATACATGTGGGTAATAGTACCTCCTTCAGGTCTCAGATTGTATATGGCTTCCTGAGAGGCCGCAATGAAACATTTTCACTCTTCTCCCAATTTTAACATAGTATTGAGTTTCTTAGTTTAACACCATTTCTTGGGACGTCATCTGTTACATGAAGGTAGACGGGATCATGTTTGCTTTGTACTTAGTGCACTGCTTGGCACATAGAGAATGCTGAGTGGGTCAGTGAATGACGAGTGAATGCTCTCTGCGTTCATTCATTTTTGCAACTTTCCCTGTGCCTTTCCTTTGCCTCACACTAGATACTCAGTGTTGTTTTTTATAGTTACTTTATAAATTCATTCATATTAAAGTCCTAGAGACTCTTGACCAGGATCCCAAGAGAGACTGCATGGAAAAGAACTTTCTGAAAATATGTGCAAACTTTTATGAAAGTGCTAGATGCTATTACAACCATCTGCCCATTAAAAGAGAGTAAACTGCGCTTGCAGTCATGGAAACAGAAACTCAGTGGATCAATAATCAGCCCAAGGTTTGGTGACAGACTTTTCTAGGGGCTCCAAGCTCTCACAAACCAACCTCCTAAAAATCTGCCAGGTGTGAGGCTATTCTGCCTGAGAATCACGCCCATAGGAATGTGTTGTGTTGCTGTAAGTATCCACATCACTTTCTTTCCTCAGGCACCCTCTTCAGCTTGTCTAACTCTACCCTCTTTCCTCACATTCAGCTGTGATTTCAGGGTGCAGTTTAAATGACCTACTGTGATAGTGGCCCCTTCAATGCACTTTCACTGTTTGACTCTTCATTTGCCCAGTAATTAAAATATAGGCGGGATCTGGATTTAGGTACTTAGATACCCCCAAAAGACGAAAATATTGGTTAATTATTTTCATAGGTTTTTTGCCATAGGGCATGTGTGCTTGCCAGAGAGATACAGAGAGACAGAGAGGGAGAGAGAGAGATGCATGCCCAGCGTGTTTTTCAGGCTGCCATACCCAGGACTCAGACCACAGAGTCGGCTATGTGGGATCCAGCACCTTAACCACCATGCCACCTGCTGGCCTATAGGTAACTTTTTCCCTCCTGCCTCAGGTTTATTTGTATAAATAGTATAGGAAGATACCAACACCATGCAGAGAGCAGCCCAGGGATCAAAAGTCCTGTCCTTTTACGGGAAGAGGCCTCCATTCTGGAGTTTTTGTGGGGACCTGGACATCTTTGGGAGCCTAAGCTGGAGCCAGAACTGAAGTTGGAGCTGCAGCTGAGGCCTGGGCTTGGTCTGAGCTTTGGCTTCCTTGGCCTTTGGCCAACATGAGCTTGAGGTCCTTGGCTATACGGGTGTAAGCACATTTCCGGAGCTTTGAGTGGACAATGTAGGCAAGTTGACTGAGCTTGTGGCTGTTGCCTTTGGGATGACCTCCTTAACCTTTTTGGGCTTTACAAGGGTCCTTACAGCCTCCATTCACACACTCCTGGCCTTGGCCTCCTGGCCTGTACCTTCTTCAGATCCTTCCTATTGTGCTCCTTGGCAAAGCATATGTTCCTCAGGAACTTGGAGTCTGTCCCCTTGAGAGATTCATAGCTTTGTTATCTGAGTTTCTTTATTCCATTTCTGTGCCATTTTTGGGACTGGTTGTGTGTGGTGTGGTTCTTGGACTTGGTCTGCACTGAAACTCATGGCCATCACACAGGTTAAGTTTTTACATCATTATGAAAGGTTTATTTTTTTCAAAAGGATTCACAACAGCAACAGTTTAACTAATACCTGCTCTTTTCTGAATTTAAAATCTGACTTGATGAATAAATGCTTAAGGTACACACAACTTTGTGAAAAACATGTATTGTATATAACCAATACTGTCAAATACCCCATGAGTCTCATATGTCAACATTCACAGAAGTGAGATTTTATAGCCTATGGGACATTTTTAGAATATTTACTTTGGAAACAGATTAGAAGATCTTGGTTGGTGTATGCATCATTAAAAATGAGCAACTTAAACCAATGGCTCAGTTTAATTTAAGGATATGAGAGAATTACAAAACTTATTCCAAGAAGACATTGTCTTTTTTTTTTTTCTTTTTGGCTTTAAATATAACAAGTTGTAGACAATCTGTTAATCCTTATTCACATTGAAATCTATACCCCTCCTGTAGGAAGAATAAAATATGGGGCAACCCAAATAAGTTCCATGTGTAAAATCCCTTTGCTCCACTTACATAAGCAGCTTCCCTTACTTATTTTAGAAGTCAGCTATTGTACTTACCCAGTTTCCATTATGAGTATAATTCTTAATGCATTTCAACAGAAAAAGATCCCTGAATCTGGCCTACCAAAATCCACAGAAAAGTAACCAGAAATGTCTTCTTACTTTTTTAACTACTCTTACTTGGCCTAACCTCATAAAGATGACTTAGATAATCCTTTGAATATGTTTTCAAATGTATCTATTTGTTATTTATTTCATTCATGAGGGGTATAGCACACTTTGTAACCCTACTCCCAGCCTTGTAGCCAACCAGGATCATGGACCCAATCATGGAACCCTCACCATTTTCACGTAGACCTAGGTGGGAGACCCAGAGCGCTCCAAATGTCCTCCAGTCTTTCTCAGAAGAGCCCCTACCGCCTATACAGCTGCAGCTGGCCCCTTTGGCATTGGTTTTAACAAGAATAATGAAACACATTTATTTCCTATTTGTGGCATTGTTCTACCCTCTGTGGGTCAGAGCACAAGCTTCTCAGAAAGTCTTTTATTGCATTGTTAGATTTTGTTGAACCAAAATGTGAATGCTTTCATAGTCCCTTTACTTATTGCAGGTTTAAAAAAGCAATTTCTATTTTTTTTTTTTTTTAGATTTTTAAATGAATACCTAGATTTCTAGTCTATTTCTAACATTATGCCACCAGAGTAGAGATAATCATAGTAAAAAATGTTACTCATTGTTCTTAAATAAGTTTAAGTAAAACTAATATCTTTAGGAATAATAACCCAATAAACTGGCAGACATAAAACTTTCGCAAGTGGTTGTTAAACGCAAAACTTAGGTTAAAAAACAGATAAAACATGAGGTATAAATGTGAGACAGAATTTTTAAGACTTGATAAAAGTGGGAGAGAATTTGGGCATGCTGAAATATTTGAACATACACTTTTGTTTTCCGTATTTTCCATGTTTGTATTCCTTTTTTTTTTTTTTCCTTTTTTTTTTGGAGGGGTTTTTGCTATAGGGGGCTTGGGCAAGCTAATAGCCTCATTCCTCACTGCTTTCTGCACACACTGAAATCATTCCTAGAAAGGGGTCTTCAAAGGTAGGATTTCCAGGATTAAAACCCAGAGAGTTCTGGGCAAATCAGGAAGAGCTGGGTACCCTATGATCTGTTCCTAATTCTGACTTTTTGTACATATTTCTTCTTGCATACTCAATTATTAAGTGTGTGCTAAGGCTCTCATCACATCTCACTTCCCCTGGAATACTTCTCAGAAGCCCATATTAATCTCTCCCATCTTCAAATTCAACAGACATTAGCTCACACTCAATCTTAACTGTTTTCTGATGATAATTTTATCTCACCAGAAATCACTTTCTCCAGGATGGCAGTTCTGCTTTTTAATTGTGAAGGCTTGTTTTTTTTCATAAGAGCTGGGCAAACAGTAGATGCGCAAGGAAGCATATATCATAAGATTGATTTTATTTTATATCGACATATACATAGGTGAGAGTAGATCATGTGATAGAAGACATATGTGAGACTCACGGAGACTCTTTCTGAAACCATTACTGACATACTGGAAACAGCAGTTTCTAGAATCAAATTGGAAAACACTTTTTTTTTCCGTATTTTCCATTTTTTTATTCCTTTTTTTTTTTTTCCTTTTTTTTTTGGAGAGGTTTTTGCTATAGGGCGCATGAGCTCGCCAGACAGACAGAGAGAGACAGAGAGACAAAAAGCGAGAAATCACCCCCCAGGGGGGATGGTCACGCCGCAAACCCCTCTCCTCCATTCTCCTTTCGGGATCTTGGGCACGCACACACACACGCCCAGCGTGAGTTCTAAGCCACCGGGTCCATGACGCGAACCGTGGTTGACTACGTGGGAATCCAGTGACATAGCCATTACGCTAACCGCTGGTTCCCTGTATTTCTTTTTAAGACAAGAAAAACATTTAGTACTTTATTTTTTAATTGCCAGAAGGAGGAACTCACCAGAGAGATACTGAAAGACACAGAGAGAGGGAGAGATGGTAAGGAAAATCGCATCTCCTAATAAGGTGTGGCCACTCTGTACTCCCTTCTCCAACCCATTGAAATTTGGGGCATTCATGCACATGCACTCAGCATCCTTTCAAACTACCAAGGCCAGGACTCAAACCACAACTGACCATGTGGATTTGGCTCCCTTAGTCACTAGGTCATGAAGCCAGCCCATAAAACTTGTTTTTATGCTCAATTGCTTCATTAAATAATAAGTAATATTTGCACGGTATTTCTCATATATGTCTTCTCATTTTGTACTCACAAACTTCTATGCATGGATAAGACATCCCATACGGAAAGAGAATCTCAATGAGGTCAATGATGATCCCCAAATTATACATCCATGATTTGGCACTAATCTCTAGATTAGTATCTAGGTATTTATAATTTACTCTTCAACAGAATGTTAAGATGTATATTCAATAGAAATAAATAATCAAACTTCAAGCTATGTCTTTAAACAACATTTGAATGCCTATTTCCAGAAGATGGGATTTGAAGTTTCTTTTTTTAAAAAATTATGTATTTATTTAATTTTATTTGTTATTATTTTTTAAATTTGACCAGAGAGAGAGACAAGGGGAGAGAGAGAGAAAGAAAGGGAAAGTGAGAAAACAAGCCACCAGGTCTGGGATTCTAACCTCACTTGGTCACATGGGAGTCCAGTGCCCTTAACTAGCACACCACCTGCTGGCCCTGACATTTGAGATTCTAAAAGAATATAAGGCAAAGTATCCTTTAAAAAATTCAGAGATATGTAAGAGGACTTAAAGAAGCTACACAGATAATATTTTATGTATGTGGAAGACTGGGAATAAGGGATAAGACAAAATAGATAAGAAAAGTCAGATTATTCAGAGTAAATATAAATCTGGCTTAGAAAATTTTACATTCATATAAAGATACAGAACAGCAAACTGTATGTATACTTACAAACAAAATATCTTGGGTTTTGAAAGAATATGATACATATGGAATGATACATAAATACTGCAGGTTGAGGAAGTATGTGAGAACAAAAGAAATTATTTTGAGATTGTTAAGAGTATTTTTTGTTCCTTCCAAATGTACATGTTCAAGCCCTTACCATCAATGTGGCTGTATGTGCAGATGGGATCTCAAGGAAGTAACTGGGGTTAAATGAGGTCACAAATGTGAGACCCTGCTCCAACAGAGTTAGCACTCTTACAAGGAGAGTTGTTTCTCTCTCTCTCTCTCTCTCTCTCTCTCTCTCTCTCACACACACACATATACACACTCACAAAATAGATTACAGGAGCACACAGCTATGAGGTGACAGTCTGCAAGCCAAGAAGAGTGTCTTCATCAGAAATCTTATTTATAAGCATCTTGATCTTGGAATTCTTGGCCTCTAGAGCTGTGGAAGAATTCATTTGTTTGTTTATGAATTACTTATTGTTTAGGTTACCAAGCCTGAAGATGTGGTAGCAGCCTGAGCATACAAGCCAGATGCTGAAATTATGTTTTTATTTATGTTTTTTTTTTTTTGAGAGGTTTTTGCTATAGGATGTATGCACTTGCCAGAAAGACAGAGACAGAGAGACAGAAAGTGAGAAATCACTCCCCAGGTGGAATGGCCACACCATAGTCCCTTCTCCATTCTCCTCTCGGGATCTTGGGCATGCACGCATACATGCCTGGCAGGAGTTTAAGCCAACTGGTCTGGGACTCAAACCATGGTTGACTACATGGGAGTCCAGTCACATAGCCATTGTGCCAACTGCTGATCCCGAAATTAAGTTTAATACTAAGTCTCACACTTTTTTAAAACACAGTGAATTCTAAGTTTTTAATTTTTATTTTTAAAAACAACCTATTCAATATTTGAAACTAGAAAGAGGAAAAGTCAATGATGTCTACTTAAAGGCTTAATGTGTCTCATTTAATGTTAAAATATAAAATAAGCTTTTGACCCTGTACTATGTATCTCTTGACTTGTTTGTCTTATGACTCACAACAGATGTAGCAGAAGAACTATGGACTGGGATTCCTTAGTACCACTTAGATGGGCACACTGTGCATTCTAGAGCTTCATCAGAACAAGGGTAGGCTCCATAGATGTTTCTCTCTTGTCATACCCAGCATGCCTAGCTAGTTAGGAAGTATATCATCCTGCAGTCGACAGACACATGCAGAAGAATGTATCTTCTGCACTTTTACAGAGAATAATAGTAAATTGTAAGAAATGAGCCACAGAAATGCTGCCCTTCCCCTAAAATTATGGCTTTGTTTCTATCGTTAGTATTTGTAATGGGAGAGCCTCCAGCTTATCTAACAAACATTTTCTGAAGTGAATTTATTGTATGCAACTTATTCTAGATTCTGAGTGAATTAACTTATTTTCAGCCTTCTTAGGATACAAAGCCAAGAGGAACATAGCCTTATAAGGATCTTTTAGATCTCCCAAATGCAAAATTTAGAATTCTGAGCCACTTCGCAGATTTAAAACATACCCTGGGGATCTTTAGATCTATAAACCTAACAGCTGATTACCCTTATTCATTCATTTTCTTTCATGCACCATTTCCATCTGGGGTTTTAATTGACTTTTTATCTCATGTTAACCATCTGATAGGACCATTATTCTTATTTTTTATTTAGTAATTATATCATAAGTTTATATTAAAAGAAAGAGCAAATCTCAGTTAACTGTTGCAGAACTATATAGAAATGTGATAATAAAAAAAAGTTGTTTTTTTTTTTTAAAGTGAAGTAAAAGTAAAAAGTACTAGTTATGGAGCCTCTTAGGGATAAAATTTAGAGCTTGTTCCTTCGTCTTATAAGGGCTGATGTCTCGGTTGATTGCTCACCCAATTCTGATGATAGTTTTAAATATATTAGTCCTTTGTGGAATATGTAAATGAGTGTCTAGTTAAGATTCTGAAAATAATTTCACAGACACCTGGAAAAAGAATATAATAAAAGAAATATTCTTACAGCTCAGATATGTGTTCACATGGATATGTTTAAAAATAGAATGATTGGTACACGTTTGAAAAGGCCAACTCTTCTTTAGAAAGAGAAATCCTAACCCCAAGCTATGACATTAACTAATAAATATAAGTAAGTACTGTTAAAAAATAACAATATATATTTAGATTTTATATTTTTTTGGGGGGTGGCAGTCATTAAAATATAAACAATTTGGGCTTAATTTGGTAATAGTTTGAGTCATAAGATATTTGCATATTTTAAGTGGTCATGCTTAAAAATGGTTAGTTGTCATATAAGCTGTCCTTTTATGTATAAGCACTGACCATCTATAAAATATTTTAACGGTTATACTGTTCATGTTCAATAGTCTTATGTAGGAATGCAACATCCTAATCTCAAGATGACTTCATTTTTACCTTTTAAAATTCTGATATTTCATAAGCTAGTTCAATAGGACAGAATAGAGAAGTTGGAATAACAGTTGAGTATATCTTTCACTTTTCTTATTCATAATAACATAATTAAAATATAAAAGGGAATTTACTTTAGGTAATAAGCCTTAGGCTATAGTTCTTTATTCTTAGTGAAGAGAGATAGTTAAAGAGTATTTTCTATATAATCTTTGCATTTGTAAACATCACAGGAAGACAATGCTAGTGTCTTCAAATTTACATAGAAGTTCAGATAGTCAACAAAAACCCACATCATGAAAGAGGGTGAATTAAGTGGATGAACTGAATATGAATCAAGAATCTAGGCATGAGGACAATGTCTCTTGTTTGAAGGGCCATGGGGAACATCTTGGTGCTCTAGGGGTTTTTAAGACTTAGGTAGTTAAATAAAACAAAACAAAAACTCAGGCAGGTTTGTAACTTTACCGTTTGGTGAGAAAAAGATAGACAAGTTTGGAGAGGGGAGAAAAGAGAAGCCCGTGGTGCTAGAAAGACTGAGTCTGCTCTTGAATGGACTCCAAGAAAATGACCAGGAGCCCAAGGGAATGGACTAAAATTGGGCTTTCTTAATCTACTATGGGATTGATCCTAGTTATTAACCAGAGAGAGGGAAATCAATGCCAGTTCTAGGGCAATAGCATAGGCTCAATACAGGAATATTTATGTTTCAGTTTTAGGACTCAGAGGTGAAATAGCCACCAGCCAGTTCCCTGAAGATAGTGACAGACAATTCCCTTTAGAAAAAACTCTTGAGTTCTCTAAGGCCCCAGCCCTGCAGTTCAGATTGGGACCAGGAAAGAAGTTTTCAAGGACAATTTAGGTGTACTGAGAATACTACTGTGAGAAATCTGTAGAGCAATAAATAGAATAGTGCTAGATTCATTTAGTTTTCACAGTATTTAACAGGGTGAAGATTTTGCAGCCAAGGGAACTAGACCTGAGAGAAGGTAAGTTAATTGCCCAAGAGCACAAAACTGGGAAATGACAAAACTAGACCTTAAATCCAAGTCTTTTGTTTTCCAAATCCTGTTTCATTCTTCTTAGTGTGGTGTGCTAGAAACTGGTCATAAAATGAATCTGTTAGAAGATTAGAAACTTATAAACAGTTTGACTAGCACCTGCCTATATAAAGCTATGATCAGAATAATCTGAAAACTCTGATAGGGCTGTAGCAGAAAACTGCAAATACACAGGTGCCCCGTCAGTAGTGTGAGAACTGAAGCAATGGCCATTCACTAGAAAAGGAAAGCAAAACAAAAATCTAACACTTAATTAAGTGCTAGAGTCGAGGACTGATGAACTTCTGAACTGATTTTTTTTTTTTTTAATTCTGCCAGACAATAGGATCAGGAAAACTAAAAATGATTATGCAGAAAGATGGGAATTTCTGCATTTATAAAATTGTCTGAAGAGAAAATGTAAGACAGTGAGATAGTAGTTGATTGGTATTCGAGGTATCAAATAAATATGAAAAAAATTAAGAACTTCTTCAGAAGGCCATGGTAAGTATATATGACATTACAGACCATGTTTGGGCTGAGTGCTGTGAATGTTCACAGATGTTAGAGGCCAAGAGATGGCAAAAGGTCTGGAGGGTTCCCTTTACTGTGGTAATCAGGATCCACACTATGCATCCTTATCAAGTTACTATTTTAAGTTTAAACAATTAATGGTGCACTATTTTACTATATTGCTATATTTATTTTTAAATGCTAGTGTGTGTGCACACATGCAAGAAAGAAAGACAGAAAGAAAGCACCCTTTGTAGGTTCTGAGCATGCTGCAATCCCTTTTTTACCAGCCCTAAAGCTCCTTAGGAGCTTGTGCATCTCCTATGCACAAGCACTGCATGCTTTCAGTCCAACCCAGGGACCCATTTGATTGGTCACATGGCTTCCAACACTGCAGTCTGGTATTCTATAGACTGTGCTACCTAGCTGGGTTTATTGCTGTACCTTTTAATAAAACATTAAAACAATCGTTTAATATTCTCTAAGTTTGAATAATTAATTTTTGAGACATTTAGCCACTAGAAGTCATGTGAAAATAATAGAATGCTTATTTTCCTAAACTCTGTACCTTATATAACCTGGTTAGTAATACCTAGTTACATTAGTAGATCAACTAGAGGCTGGCATTATGGCTAGGAATCTATTCAGAAGTCTTTGTCCCTTAAACTTATTTTCTCATGTTTTGTGGATGCTTCAAGTTTCATAACTTATATTTAATCTTCTGCTCCATGTTAAAATGAAAACATGATAGATGGTATTTGAAGCTTAGTAGAAAAACAAACTTAATAATTCTTTTTTAAACTTATGTTTGAGGAGAGCACTGGATGGAACAGAATGCATGAAGAGGTTATCTCCAAAGAAATCAAGAACAGGAGAGGAAGAGC
>NW_006200179.1:1135470-1157694 GCF_000334495.1 Tupaia belangeri chinensis
TCTTAATTTATATTATGACAGTAATGCATACAAGCAACAGCAGCGCTGTTTGGGGGGAAATAAAAACATGTAATTAGACAATTAAGCAAAATAAATAGCAGAGCTTTAAAGCAGTAAGATAATTAAGAAGTCAACTTGCTGAAAAGAGCAAGTCTTTCAGCCAACTGATCAGACCGATGCCTGTTTATTATATTTGTGGCCTTTAAAAAAATATCTTCTTTTCATCTTTCTTTGGTGACAGCCATAATTTAATAAAAAGAAAAAAAATCCATAACTTTTTCAAATAAATGTCAAGCCATATTTAAAGATGTTATTTAATCTGTTGCCAGAGCATTAGAAAGTTCATTATTCTGACACCTAAAGTGTTCTGGCAGAAATTATAAATTTAACAGCTTTTCTCCAATAATTTCTTGACAGAATACAACATTGTATGAATAATACAATGCTGCCAAATATCATTGAGGAAACAGTAAGGGTATTTAAATAGTGTTTCCACTTACCACAAATATTCTAACACAGAATGATTTTTAGTTGTACTAGGGGATTTAATTGGGCAACGGACAGAATAACTATTGCACAACCACTTTTCGTAAGTAGAACTGCACCTCCTTTGTTTTAGAATATTACCGATGACGTTTTTTCCAATTACAGGAATTTATTAGATGAGTTTTGGCCCAATATTTATGTTTATCTTCTTCATTATACTTGGGGTCATACATTACTTTGACCAGAGTTTCATTTTATAATCCATCAGAGTTTGCACTAATGAAGACAGACGGTCATTAGGGACAGGCGAGAACCGTTCACTCCATAAAATGCTGTTATCTCTCGTGTTCCAGCCCAACTGCGGGTGTTTTGTGTGTGCCAGCCCAGCTCCACTGTCCTCTGACTTTCAAATGAAGTGATAGGTCCTTGCTAGCACTCCAGAGAAGTAAACCCTGAAAACATTTGGAATGTTTAAAATTTGATAATCCAAGTATATAGACAAAGGACTTGAATACACTAATGAGCAGATTAGCAGGGTTTACATAGCAAGGTAAAACGCTGGTTAATTGAAAGGGCGGTTCTGATGTTCTTACTCCAGCACGTGTTCAGCATCTCTTCAACCCCTGCCCGACCCCACGTTATCCTACTGCATGGGCTTACATTCTTTATTATAGAGAAAGCAAATATTTGGTGTACTTTTAGGTTATGTTATATGTTTGTTTAAGACACATAATAAACCAATCTCTCTGTCACACGCACACATACACAGTTCATGACACTCCACTTTAGGCTTTAAGCAGGGCTTGATTTATAGCCATTTAAAAGTGAGTAACTAGTCTGTGAGTTGCTAATCTCTCCTTTCCTGCCCTGCCAGCATTGTCTGAACTCTCATGTTCCTGTGTACCTTTCTGCAGTGCCCCTCACGGGCTTGTCTTCCTATAGCACTGTCTACTCAGCATTCTCCCACTCCACCAAAACGGATTGTTTCTGTGGTCTAATCACACAAGTTTATGTTCTCTCTTCTTTCTACATAGAAGTTCATGTGATGGAGTGAAAGATCCAGGACTGTTGCTTCTACATAAACTAGACTTATCTTCATAAGAGCACTTCAGATTTTATTCCAATATACTGATTAATGAATGTTTCATTCAATGCTTCTAATCTCTCTCTCTCTGCAGAATTTGATTATGAATTGCAATTAATCATATGGTGCCTTGAGAGAGCTCCTCTATGCTTTATATTTTCATCATATAGGCACAGAAGATGAATATGCTTTTGGAGGAAGCAATGATTTATAATCCACTTTTGCATCCCCCACACCGTACAATGTGATCCTTTGGTATAGATGACAATGTAAGAGCTATGGGGCAGGCAAAGGCTTGAGTTCTAGCTCTGGTTCTCCCTGTTCTTATGTAAACTTGTACTAACAATCCATCCCTGAAGCTTCACTGTACAGTGGGTTTAATAATGCTCCCCCCACCTCTTTAACTAATGGTGAGGATCAAAGACTCACAAATATTTCTCCACATGTTTTGAAGACACGATATCAACATAAGCATAATCTATAGAACAGATTCTCCATATATTAGTTTTCAAATACAGTATGTATTGAACTCTCTTTGCAGGTAGCCTAGTAGAACACCTTATGCATACAGTTACAGTTACACACCATATGACAGTGTTTTAGTTAATGACACACTGCATATACAATGGTGATCCCCTAAAGGGCGCACATGCTATACCATCTCTCTTTAAGTGTGTGGCTGTTTATGCTACCTAGGTTTGCATAAGTACACTCTATGGTGCTTTCACAATGATGAAATCAACTAATGACACATTTCTTAGCATACATTCCTGGTGTTAAGTGACACTTGATTGTACTTAACTAATGGGTCAACTACTGTCTCAATAGCATAGACTTCTAAAAGGGAAAACTAGAAAAGACCTTTTGATTCAGCTAAGCCCACCCTTTACAGATAAGGAATGTGTAGTTTAAATGGACGAAACTGTCTTCTAAGATAATATACTAACTGTCCATTTTGATAGTCATTACTCTCAATTACTTTTTGTCTTCTCTCTTGGTGGAATATGTATCTGTCTCTTAGAAAAGCTTTATGGTGGCATAGTGTTTTTCCACCCCTATTACTTCTTATTTTCAAGTATAAAATAAGGGGAAAAGCTAAACAAACCTGCTAACTTTATAGCTACCTAGCTACCAAGCAGTCAGTAACCATTGCTTCAATATCTTATCATTGACTAGAAATTTCTTGCTATGTAATGTCTATTTCTATCATTCTCCTGAACTTTTGGATGATCTCTAGTGTGGTTCTGGATAAATTTTACAGACACTTTTAGTTTGTATTCTGCTTACTTTTTCCCAAGAAATTTTATCTAATTGAAATTATCCTTACATGGTCAACCATATGTAGTATAATCTATCATATTACCATGGGATCATGGTAGACATTCCATTGGTGGCCCCAAGTAATGGTCTCCCTACATTCTGCTCTATGAAATGTGATTTTACGCCTCTTTCTATCAGGAGGTAGAGTCTGTTTTCCTACCTCCTAAGTTGGGGCTGGCCTTTTGACTTATTCTGCCTAATAAACTGCTATAAATGACAATGTGGCAGTTCTGAATCAAAGAAAAGTCTCAAGTAGTTTTGCTCCCTCTCTCTTGAAATCCTGCCTCTACCATGAGAACACATTTATGTTATCCTATTGAGAATTATTCTAGACTATTTGGGACTGAGACAAATTATCTACCTAAGGCGTTGCTAGAATAGCCAGTCTTCAGCAGATTCTCTAGTTGATTGCAGCTAAATGAGGAGTCCAGCTGAATTATGGCATACTTGGCCTAGACCAGTAGACATACCCAGATGATTCTAGACTACTGTGAAATGCTGTTGTTTTACGTTGTAAGTATTAGGATGATTTGTGATGTCATAATAACTATTTGATACAAAATGAAACCTTTCTTTTCAAAAGCTTAATTCATGGTCATAGTTGTCATTGTCACTGGTTTCCTTTTTCTGCAGACAGCCCCAACTCATTCTGCTGGTGTTTAGCTGCCATGTCCTATGTGGATATTGAGGTATAATATCATCTTTGGTCTTGTGCGATGAAACTGTGTTTAGATTATATTCAGGGTCCAATAAGAGAGCACCAGGCAAAATTGCACAGTCTAAATCATCCTTGAAACTATTAATTTATCTGTAAAGTAGAGAATTTGTGAGTTCATTTATAAAACCCTCTATGTTCTTAATGTGCATATATTTATATGTAGTTATAGTGATGTACATGCTACCCAGAGTACGTATGTTAAATGTAATTTTGTACATCTTTTCAAATTTAATATGTTCACAGTGGAACTCATTATTTTCTCTTTATGCTTTGGCTGCTCTATCCCTGCAGACATATTTTCTTATGCTTTGCAATCATTTTTTAATCTTTAATGTATTTCTCATATTTACTTAAGTATCTTTAATCTCATTTTTACTGCCACCGGTCTAGTTTAATTTCTATCACTTCACACTGGGCTTATCGCATCTTTCATCAGGCACAAAGAAAAGCATAATCATCAACTCAGATCTTACATTACTTTGAAGAAATAGGTAGCACTTTGATTAATGTAAGCAGAATGTAATAGCTATTCTCTCCCCCTAAACATGAACAATTGGAATAATGGTTTGAAACTATCAAGAATAAACTTCATCATGAATACATTTTAATAAACAATGTGTTTAATTCCAGTAAACCTATTGTGCAACTTAGAATTGAAGGAGTCGGGCAAGATGCATTGAATAGAAGTAGAACAGTAATAAAGTTATACTCAAGGAAAAGTTGACAGACTCATTTGGGTGAGATAAAGGATTTGTGTGGAGAACATTTGAAATTTAAGTATTCACAGATGTCATGTGTCAAGATATGCAAGTCTTGAATACTGGATCTTGAATATTGGACTGGGTTATAATAGATGCTAATAATTAATTTAAACACCTTTCTTGTGAAATAATTAAATAATATTGATGAAGCTTTGGAATATAAATAGAGACCTAATGTTTCTTAGTTTAGATGCCATTAAAAATTAATTTAAGGGGGACCCAGAGGGGGTGTGGTGGTTAAGACAGTGTATTCCCATGTTGTTGACTGCAGTTTGAGTCCTGGACCCAGTTGCTTTGAAAATTATGCTGGGTTCTTGTGTCTGCTTGCCCAGAATCCCAAGAAGAGAATGGAGAAGATGGGATTGCCCATGTCTATCCCCCTCCAGGAGATGGGGGTGGGGGGGATTTTCACTTTCCCTCTTTCTGTTTCTCTCCAGTGAGTACATATGCCCTGTGGCAAAATTATAAAAGAAAAATTTAAAACCAGATAATTTAAGGACCAGCCTGTGACATGCTGGTTAAGGTGGTTGACTACTGTTAGAGTCTTGGACCTAGTGGCTTGAGAAAACACACCAGGCATCAGGCACCTGTGAGGATATCCCTAAAATCTTGAAAAGAGGGAGAAATGGAGAAGATATTGCAGCTTGACTATATCCCATAGGGAATGCTTTCTCTCTTTCTGTTTCTATCTCTCTCCAGCAAGCACATCTGCCCTTTGGCAAATTAAAAAAATTGAATGTATAACTTTTTTTTAAGGTGTTTGCCATAGGTTCTGTGTGCTCACCGGAGAGGAGAGAGACTGAGAGAGACAATGAGAGGGAAATAGAGAAATCACTCCCTCCCGCCCCCCAAGGAAGGATGGCCACACCTCAATCCCTTCTCCTTCCGGGAATCTGGGCATGCCTGAACACATACCTAGTATGATATTTAAGTGGCAGTTCTGGGACTTGAGTTGTAGTCAATGAAGTGGGAGGCCAATGCCTTAATCACCATGCTACCTGCTATCCCCAAATGTATGATTCTTTATACAACTGGTACTTTTTCTAACATTTTGTCTTAGACATTTAGCTATTAAATTAAGTCTCAATTAATATATTTAAATTTCCTATCAATAACTGGTGTTTCTTTAAATACTACATTTATTTTCCTAAAATAGCAATATTTAATTTTTGTTTTTAACCTTCTACTCCCAATTCCTTATAATCAACTCTCAGCTGATAAGGAGTATAGGAGGTGAGGCATGTATTTATCGTATAATAGACGGCATTTTCCAGCAGGCCTTGCTGTTCCAGTTGTTTCCTCATACACAGAATCTATCTCATAAGAAACAGGCCAGAGAAACAGCTCTATAGAGGACTCAAGTAACATAGGATACCAAGGACAGTGTAAAGAGTTGATGCTAATCAACTATAGAAGAGAGAGTTCACATTGAAAAAGAGGAGTCCTCAATGGGATCCTGTAGAGAAAAGGAGTAACCTATTAGCAATTCAAAAAGAGCTTCCTATTATACAAATCCTTATATGTAGGTTAATTGCCTGCCAAGATTTCCTTTTAAATCAAAGTTAAAGTATGCGAGATCAATGCCATACAATGAAATGTCATTATTTTTGAATACCTGAAATGCTGCATAGAGCTTTTGTACTGATTTTATTCCACTGGGGAGCTGCAAGCATTCTTTTATTTTTATTTATTTTTATTACTAGTATTTTAAGGCTGAAAGGCTGATAGCCTATTAAAATTTTTGTCATAGGTTATCCATGTTGAGAATGTCAGAATAAATACTCAACATTTTTTTCTAATTAAAATATGTGTCTTTGAATAGCTAAAAATGAAGTAAAAAAGGAACTTAGAAGCTCTGTTTTATTATGACTTAATTTTTACGGATGGTATATTATAAACATCCACAGCAGCTAGTTTTGTCTGTTTGTTCTTTTCAGTTTTTATTAAACTTTTTTTATTTTATACATTTAATCAGTATGTATCATTTCAGTTTTGCTTTTTTAGAAGATAAAGTCACTTTAAATTTTCTCTTCTTTGGTCACACTTCCCTGGAAAGTAGCATTTCTACTCACTATTTGTCAAAACTGGATCAAAAAGGTAGGCAGGGGGCCAGCAGTTAGCGTAATGGCTATGTCTCTGAACTCCCATGTAGCTGACGGTGGTTCGAGTCCTGGACCCAGTGGCTTAAACTCATGCCAGGTGTGTGTGTGCGCGTGCATGCCCAAGATCCTGAGAGGAGAGTGGAGGAGAAGGGATTGCAGCGTGGCCATCCCCCCTGGGGGGCGATTTCTCGCTTTCTGTCTCTCTGTCTGTCTCTGTCTTTCTGGCAAACGCACACGCCCTGTAGCAAAAACCTCTCCCCTCCTCCCCCCGCAAAAAAAAAAGTAGGCAGGACAGTTGTTATGCCCCTTTCAAAAATCATGTACTGGATGTATAGTGAATTAGTGTAAAAAATAAATTTAAAGAAAAAAAAATCATGTACTTAGTTAACTTGAGTCTCACTTATCTTTTATACCAGTAATTTTTTAAACAAATTATTTAATTTTATTTAGTTTTTTTAGTTATTTTTAAAATTTGACCAGAATGAAAGAGAGAGAGAGAGAGAGAGAGAAAGTGAGAAATCAAGCTGCCAGGTCCAGGACTCCAACTGTAGTCGCCATGTAGGAGTCCAGGGCCCTTAACCACCACACCACCTACTGGTTCCTATATCAGTAATTTCTCTTCTTTCCTTTGTTAGGTTTTATTAGGTGAATTGCTAGTCTAGGTAACTGGGCAGGTCAGTAAACTGATACTTCAATAATGAATAGTTTTGGTTCTTTGTGATTTGCAGTGCAAATACTTAGCAATGAAACTTTGTAAAAAAACATTAGATATGTGGTATCATTCAGTTTTTCACATTGTATCTACAAAGTTTAAAATTCTACTTTTTGAATTCCCTGTCTGAATAGAAAATACAATGATCAAAATTTCTTGTGATTTTTTACTTAAAATACACAGGAAAAACATATATCTCAAGCCATATAAAAGCAGAGATGAAAATAAGTATAACCAGCTATTCATCTGCTAGATGTTTATGTCATGGAGTAAATGGAAATTATATAAGAATTAGAAAAACAAAGAAATTATGAGGAAAAGATCACATAAACCTGAGAAACTCTAAAAAGGCACTGGCCAGTGAAGAATTTTTAAATTTTGTATCATGAAGTACATGGGAATTTACTGTAAAACAATGAAGTTGGTTTTGCATGCTTCCTTTTAATTCTTGCTTGCCTAACCCTGTTAGGCAAACTAAATATGATACTCAGTTATAGATGTTACATTAAGTCATTTTGATGTTAGATTATAGTAAGTTAAGCCCATACATACACTCGTACACTTCTCCGTTAAATAACTAGAGTCGTATCCATGACAACATGGAGTAAATACTATGAATCTATTAAACTAGAATTAGAGATCACCAAATGCTCTAATTTAAGACAACAATGCATCAAGTTTAGTAAACATTTAGAAAGTCTTGTCTGATAAAGGACAGCTAGATCTCTTGTTTTCTTTTCGTCCTTTTTTCTTTTCTTTTTTTTTTTTTTTGAGATTTTCTTGTTGCTATAGGGCACATGTACTTGCCAGAAAGACCAGAGAGAGACAGAGAGACAGAAAGCAAGAAATCATCCCCAAGGAGGGATGGTCATGCCTCAATCCCTTCTCCTCTATTCTTCTCTTGGGATCTTGGGCATGCACACACACGCGCCCAGTGTGAGTTTAAGCCACCAGGTCTGGGACTTGAACCACAGTCAACTACATGGGAGTCCAGCAACATGGCCATTATGCCAAGTGCTGGTCCCAATTTCTTGTTTTCTTACATAGGAGGATGAAACAGAAACTGATGTATGAAATTTCACTGACAGAATATTTTTAATTTGTTGGTAAACTACAATAATTTTGTCCTGAAAAATGAGTTAGCCACGTTGAATTGAAGGGTGCCATAAAAAAGGCCTGCTTGTCTTTAGTCATGGTTAGAAAGAACTATTTCAAGTATAAGTGAGAAAATTTTTCTTTCTTTTGGACCTTGACTATTTTTATATCAAATTTTGGCACTTGAAGTAATGTTTGAATTTTGAAATAATGACACTGAAACATACTTTGTCAATTTGAGATGACTTAAGTTCTGAAGCTTTCTGTGTGTAACTAATCCTGAATCCTACATCTCCTTATGTTCATGTGCTATCACAATATTTGGAAATAGCTTTATTTAGGACCCTGGAAGTTTATGACTATGGCGCCAGGACCTGAAGCGTATGGGGGTTGGTATGTTGGTGAAGATCAACTCTTGCTAAACACATTGTTTTTTAATAACTCGGTATCATCACTGTAATGCTACCCGGCTGCACAAAATATCTTCATGCCTTTATGGGTTATCTTTCTTCAAGACCAGCTAATCCTAAAGGCGACATAAAGCTTGCTGGATAAAAATGTGGAACATGAGACTCCCATACAACAATCAGTTGTGACCTTATAATTTCTTGCTAATCTCCCCTGGGCTGAAAGCTAGACTTCCGTGAAAGAGAGGAACTTGCTTGGTCTTTATATATGGGTTGCTACCCACTAGAACTTAAAATAGACAAAAAATGAGGAAACAAAAACAAATATGATAAAAATGTCCTCGTGAAGAATTAGGCGAACTCAATGGAGACAATTTCTATAAAGACAAACCTTCAAAAGGTATAGGCTACAAAAAGCAGTCAACTTCCATGACACAGATTTTCAGGAACAATCCAAAAGCTCTTGACAAATGTTATGTTTTCCTTTTTTTGTCTTTGGTAAAAATGTTGAACAAGGTAAGATATTAAATTGTATCTAAATTTGCTTTTAATAGACCCTGGAAAATATATCAAAATTATGAATCATCTTTACATGAGTCCCCAATAGAGGAAAAATAGCTCAGTGTCAAAATGCCTGGATATCACAACATTTTTAAAGAAGCAACCCAAGGGTGGCTTAATTAGAAACAAACACAGCACATCAAAATATATATAATAAATTGTATGAGGAAAAAAATGCAACTGTGAACATGAGCTAAATTGCCGTCTAGAGACTTCTGTTTTCCTACTGACTTATGCGTCTAAATACATTTCATTTTAATATAAACTCATTGAGTGTGGAATGGAGAATTTAAGAAACAGGAAAGAGAAAGGAAAATAAAATTTATAGATACACTGGTAATACTGAGGTTGTTCTATTCATTAATGGATAAAGGGATATTGGCTTTTAAATTATATGTTTTGCTAGCAACAAATACAGTAAGATCAAGCAATACTATATAGTGTGTTTTCAATCGAATCTGTATTCTTGTTACTTATTGTATTGATGTGAGGCAGTAAAAGAAAACTGAGAGATGCTTATGACTGTTAGGTTATGGCTGACATGACATTCAAGAAGAGACGTACCAGGACTAGCAGTTGGTGTAATGGCTATGTTGCTGGACTCCCATGTAGTCGACCACGGTTTGAGTCCCAGACATGGTGGCTTAAACTCACACCGGGTGCATGTGTGTGCGTGCCCAAGATCCCGAGAGGAGAATGTAGGAGAAGGGATTGTAGTGTGGCCATCCCGCGGGGGGTGATCTCTCGCTTTCTTTCTCTCTGTCTCTCTCGGTTTCTCTGGCGACCGCACGCACCCTATAGCAAAAGTCAAAAACCTCTCCAAAAAAAAAAAAAAAAAAAAAAGAGAAAGAGACGTACCATAGATAAATGCACAGGTGCAGGAGAGGACAGACTCCCATCCAGGAGAGGGTAGTATGCCTGGTACAGCTTGGCACATAAAGTATCAGACAAGAACATTTCCAAAACAATACTCCCTGAACTAAGATTAATAGGTGAGAGTCATGTCATGGAGAAATTTGAAGCCAGACAAAATAATATGGCTTAATTCCCAAATGCAGTGGAGAACGCAAACCTTATGGAATATGGAAGATGATACATTGGGGTGTGTAGAGAAAATGACAAATCCATTTGATTCTTATTTTGTATTAAAAAACCGAGAATAATTTTTACTTTCATTTAATACACTGACTTGTGCTGAATCCTTAAGTCGATCATATGATTACGTGATCAATAGATGAGAAGGCATGGCTCCCTGAGTCTACGGTCAGGAGTTTGCAATATGGCATGGGTGTCAATTGGAGTATCCCCTCATCTATTTGCTTATAGTCCTTTGTGACCTATTTTAGATACACCCGGGGAAGGAAACTTGGAATTACTATATTTTTGCTAAACTAGACCTCATAAAATGGGCAAGTTTATGAAAAGTTCCCTACAAAGAAACCAGGTAAATTAGTTACAGCATTGCTAACAGAAACCTGAGATTATTAAAGAAGTATAGGTTTATTTGGTTCACAATTCTGGTGGTTGGACGATCCAAAGGCAACCCAAAATGGCAGAGGCAGAAGTTTGAGCACAACTATGAATACATTTTTGCCTACGCTGGTCTCCTTTCTGTCATATTAACCCACCAGAATCAGACTTGGGACTCCACTATAACAACTGTATCACATCTTAATGACCAGGACAGAACAACAGGAAGGGATTAAAGTTTCATTTAACATTTTTATAATACAACCAAGTCCTAACATGTGAATTCTGGGAGGACATCATATTATAATACAACCAAGTCCTAAAATGTGAATTCTGGGAGGACAATAATACAAATATTGCAAGTATAAGTAAGCCAGGAAATGGCGGCAGAGACTGGATCACAGCCACTATTGTTCCCACTAGACTGGGGTCTTTATCAACCATATTACTGGGGTAAATGTGGCTGTCAAAAAATAAAAATCAATTGTGTCCAGACTGCTATTTAAAATACAATGCTATCTGCTTATACAATAAGTGCATATGTGTGTGTGTGTGTGTGTGTGTGTGTGTGTGTGTGTGTGTATCTTTGGGCTATTACCAAATAATAGTAAAATGTCATCATGGTTAGCGAGACATTTTTAAATAGCTTATTTCATGTTGATCTCATTACTAATTCTCTATTGTTTATTTCTTCATATATCATCATGCCCATTAGTACAATGATACATTTATATTTTTATAAATAAATTAAAAAATAAGTAGTACTCAAACATTATTTATAAATATAGGCAATAAAAACGTGTTTTAGAGTTTATTCTAAACTGATGTTAGCCCTCTTTCTGTCTACCTGTGCCCTTGCGTCATTCTCTTGTGTTGCCGGAGCTACCTGAGTGGTTCTGACTTCGTTGTCTACTTGGAGAAAGGGAGAGAAATGGCGGCTCGAGACCCAGGTGCTCCTTTCTCTTATTTGGTGCATCTTCTGTAGCTTTTTTGAAGCCTGCCAATTGTAGTCTCCAAATTTGCAAGTGGTCTCCTGTTAGGTGGCTTTGGTTTTTTGTACATTTACTGTACTTAATTAAACTTCCCTGCTCTTAAAATAATGTTAACAAGTCTTTTTTTTGTACTTTCTTTGACACTGTCTTGACTCTGAAGTCTTCTTAGAAATCTCACCAGATGGAAAAGACTGCTCATCTTTCTTGCTATAGATCACATTGTTAGTACCAAAATACCTTTGGATATTTTTCGTTTTGCAAAGTGTTACCCTCCTTCGGCCCCAAGACATGTCATTGGCTCCGGGGCTCCACCTGGCCTGTGCCCAGCACTGTGGAGGCACGTGTGAATGGGCGACCTGCAGCTGCTGGAGCCAGAGCAGTGTGTGGATGGCCAGCCAAGAAAGGTGGAAGTCATCTCCTCACCTGTGCCTTGCACTGCCTGGGAAGTCCTGAGCATGATTTTCAAATCACTGGGTCCAGGACTTGAATCTTGGTCGTCCATGTGGGAGTCCAGCAATGGAAGAACTTTACTATTTGCTGGCCCCTCAGAATCCCACATTTGTTAATGCCAGCATAATTTTAGAGAAATAAAAGGAATTTCCAGAAGTTCCAATAATAAAAAAAGATACAGAAGGAAAACATAACAAGGTCCTAGGATGATAACTGAGGCAAAATTAGCCATCAAAAACGGCTCTTTTGAAGAGGTAACTTTGGAGTTGAGTTTTGAATACCTAAGTAGAGTCCTTCATGATCCAATTTTGGAGAAGACCACGCTGGACAGAGAGGACAGCTAGTGTAAAGGCCTGACTTGGGAACGAACTTGTTATATGTGAGGGTAATAAGTAGGTGAGAAAGATCAGGTCCCGAGCAAAAATCACCTTTAATAAAAATAGTGGTAATTGTATGTATACATCATATATTCATGCACACACAAACATACACAGGCATATAGGGTCGACGGAAAAGTCATGATGCACTTTTGCATGGAAAAATTTGTTATGACTGTTCCAATGAGCCAATGCATACATCCATATGTCTAAAACATGTCTTGAAATAGGACATGTTCATGTGTTGATGCTATAGTCTACATATGCCCCCTCATTCATGCATTGAGCCACTGTATCAGAATTAAGATGGTGGAAAATTCATCTAATTATGGTGTTGAAAGGTGGGTCTTTGAAAAGAGATTAAACTCCTCAGGGTTGGGGTCCCCATGACTGACTCCAGATGGGCTTACAAGGAGGTGGAAGTGAGAGAGAGACACACATTGAGCATAGACCATGCTCTCCTGTCCTCCACCATGCCAGGGTGCAGCCAAAGGACCACCTTCATCCTTGCCTCTCACCAGCAAAGCCTTCTGGATTTTGAACCTCCAAAAGAGGAACCAAATAAACCTCAAATTTATAAGTCACCTAGCTTCATTATTTCTTATTAGTGACAAAACAACTAGAAGAATGGAGGAGGAGGAAGAATGATTGAAGGATACTCCAAAGCAATGATTTAACTATTACTATAGCTTTAATGAATTGTTTAGAAAAGCAACAGGCCACAGCATGGGTCACATGTTGGTACTGTACACATTATTATTGTAATTACTTTTAGAATTTAATGTTGATGGGGTCTGGCAGGTGGCAGGTGGTTGAGGTGCTGGACTACTGCTGTTCGAGTTCTGGACCTGGCAGCTTAATTTTAAAAATTAATTAATTAATTAAATATATGCCCCCAGGGGAGTTGTCTGCACCACAATCCCTTCTCTTTCATTCTCCTGTCAGGATTTTGGGCACACACACATGTAACCAGTGTGAGTTTTAGTCTTCCAGGTCTGGGACTCGAACTGCAATTGATTATGTGGGAGTCCACAACTTAACCATTATATCATCTGCTGGTCCCCCCAAATAAATAATTCTTTAAAAAAATTAACATTGAATTTCTTTTCCAGACCAATAAATAGTAGAAACTATCAAAGATTCAACAGATGGTGGCTCCTAATTCAATTATAAAGTGAAAAACAGTATTTTTTTGGTTATGGTGTAACCCTTTCAGTCAACAACTCTCCCAAGCCTCTTACTCCATCATCTTCATCCCATAACCAGCATTTCCTGTCAACAGCTCCACCAAAGAATGCAGAAAAATGAACTTGTTAGTATAACACACAGTGATATTTATTTACATGAACTATAATGCTATTCCCAGAAATTAATTTAAGGAATGCTTTTTTGATGAGTGGGCTTTATGGTTGATGTTATCAATAAGAGATAAAAGAAAGAAACACATGCTTATGGCCAAGAGATCCAAGCAAGAATTACTTAGAAAGAATTAAGTGAAGAATTAATATAGTTTAGTACACAGAACTAACTGATTCTTCAGTAATCTTTAACCTTCAGTAATTTTACTACATAAATCTTACTTATCATCACTTAGTTGTGTGTACTTGACTATGATTTTTTAAATTGGTGCTTCAAATGGGGTTCAGACAATACAAGTTGGCTATTATAACTTGAACTCAATATTCAAGTAAAACTATGCTTTCAAAAAAAAAAGTAAGAAAAAAATACAAACCAAGTATTCTTTCTTCCTTCATCTATATAGAAATTATCAGTACTAAGACTTCCCAGTTGCTGTGTCCAGATATGAGGGTGTGCTACTTTCTTTATCAAGACTGAATCTTTTCTTTACTTTAGTGTTGGCTTTTTTTTTTTTTTTTTGCCATAGAGCACATGTGCTTGCCAGAGAGACATGGACAAAGACAGTGAGTGGAAAGTGAGAAATCGCTCACAGAGGGCATGGCCATGCTTCAGTCCCCTCTCCTCCATTTTCCTGCTGGGATCTGGGCACACACACATACACACTCTAGAGTTTCAAGCCACCAGATCCGGGACTTGAACTGAGGTCAACCACATGGGAACCCAGCAATATGATAACTATGCTATCTGCTGGCACAGAAATGGAATCTTTATGAAGCAATCAAGAACACTGAATCAGAAATCCAGATTTATTTTTTTCAGAATCCATCTTTAAAGCAGAAAATTAGAGAAGAGCCAAAGGAAGTAGTCTATTTCTAACTTGTCACTCCAGGAATTGATCATCTAGAAAGTGTCAGAGAAGCAATCACAGAATGAAATTACAAATCATGTGACACAGGCCTGTCAACCAAAATGGCAACCATGGTCTGTCCCTCACTGCTTTACCGAAGCAAGGTGGACACAGATCTTGTTCAGGAATACATGTTATCTCAGCATTTTGCTAGAGAAAAAAGCTTGCAGAACAACTCACTTTTTATAAGAAATAACTACCAGTTTTGTAGAAAATTTTATATGCCAAGTAATTACAAGGTCAGACGAATCTATTTCTGTCATAAAAGATCTCTTGACAGCTCTCCAAGAGAAAGATGTTGAAGTAGGAATGAAAGGAACAATATATAAGCTTTATGTGCTAGATTATTTGAATGGGTTTTAACTTCGGGGAGAATAATATTCTAAAAGTGGGTGGCTTTATTTTACAACAGACAATGGATTGATGACATTTCAAGTTACTAAATGTAAAACACACTTCTACAGTATGAGTAAATAAAAGGTCTCGTGTGGAACCCCAAACACTAGAACCCTTCTCGCTACCCAATTAATATTTTCACATAATTTCCCAATAAGGCAATAAAAGGAATTTAGATTTTCACAGACAGAAACAGCGTATCATGAAACAAAATAGTGATCAGCATAAGATATTTAAGACGATAAAAGAAACTTACAACTGGAGGAAACATTAGGGATTACTTAGCCCAAACCACGTATTTGAAAAACAAGAATACTGAGACCTTGAAAAAGAACACGACTGCTCCAAGTCACAAATCATTAACAGCTGTCAGTGTCAGTCCTAATTTAGTCAAATTTGAAGAGGTCTCTTCCTTTTCCTTTGAAACATAATCCATTCCACTCTTTCAAATGTTATGCTTCCCTTTCCTTCCTATTCAGCATTTACCTGAGATAAATCATGCAAGACCTTTCTTCTCTGTCCAGGAACCCTCAAGTCACTGGTACATTGGGACTGTCCTCCATATTTGTTCCATATATCATTTGGTCACAGGCAGAATTAATATTCCTTTCCAATACCACTGAGTCTACTAGATACAGTAAATCAGAAAATCCGGAATGTCGAACTATAAAACAATACAGTTTTTTTATGCTTTGACGGCTGCTTGGTTATTGGGGAAGCGTAAATTTTAATAATCACCTACCAAAGAGACAATCATTATTTAATAACTCAAAGAGGTTTGGGGATTCAGGGTCCAGGCTTATAACTATTGTATGTTGCTTATTCTTCATAGATGAGAAGATATCCAACCATCCTTGGTGAAAAGAATAGGCTCTAAAATACTCTATGTGCTTTGAATCTAGGTTCCATTTTCCACTAGTAGTGCAATTGGGAAAGTTCCAGTCACTTTATGCTTCACGCTATTCCTCTGAATAAATGAAGATAAACAATAGTACCCCTTTCATCAGGAATGTTTGAGGATAACATGATAATGAGGTAACCTAACGAATGGAAAAATCTATGTAAAGTGCTTAGAATAAAATGAACACACAGTAAAAGCTAAAATATTGGGTTATTATTTCATCTAGTGTCTATTACTCAACTCCTCAGTATTTTGTCATGCGGTTAAAATCTTGCTCTTTTGTGTGTCATTCCACTCAAGATGCTTTTGCGAAGGTCACTAGTGAACAATCACATGCTTGATTCAGTGGCCCATCTTACTCCTCGTCTATACCAACCCTTACCAACTCTTGACACTCTCTCTCTTCAAGTCCTTCAAATTCTCTCCTCTATTCATCTTCTACATGCTCCCACTCTCCCTAGAATTTTATGTTTAAAATGTCAGTTTTTTTGCATCACTACTCTTTTCCTTGATCTCATTTTCTTCAAAGCCTTCAACTATTCCCGGTATACCAGGGACTCTGATATATCTATTTTCAATATTTATCTAACATCAGTGATATAGACCTAATTTCAAACTGTCTGCTGAATATTTTTATCTTGACGCATAGGATAAGAAAACATAACTCATTAAATTTTTCTACAGCTAGCTTTTCCTCAATTCCCTATCTTTATATAAATTCCATCTTTATATACATCAGTGAAATTCTCAAAGGCTTCTTTGATTCTTCTTTCCAGCATGCCTTGAATAACAATTCATCTTGTTTTCTTGGGACAGTTCCAGTTTATTCCTGTTACTTCATCTTCACTAGTAATACGAATCCCTTTTAGTCTCCAAAGTATCCTGATGCAGATGATAAATTATATGATTATCTTAATCATATCACGCAGTCTGTCTACTTAACAATAATGATCAGAACCTTGATAATACTCTGTTCTCTGTAGTACAGGCTTCCATTTTTTCTTTCTGGATTCTATCAAGAACTTCTTTAAAGGTCCTTGTTATCAATATATTTCCAATTATCACATTCTCTATGTGGCTACTAAAAGGATTTTTGTAAATACAAGCTAGATGTTGAGATTTCTCTTTTTAATAATTATCCTTCTTTCTCAGTTTCCCACAACATAAGGTCCAACACACTTCCTCAACTATTTTTCATTTATTTCCCTCCCTGGCACCTTGATATTTAAAGACGGGTCATATACCAAAGTGGTGATTTTATATTTAAAAATATAGCTTAAATAAAGAGGAAACGTGTAGTAATGTCCTTTGAGGATCATACAAAATAAATGCTGGTAAACTGGTAAAATGCTCTATTAATCTTTGAAGATTAACCGACCTGCCATAAATGGATATAGGGCTGAAATATGACAAATATACAAATTTAAAATCACTGTAAGAAGTGACTGCCTATGTCATCAGTATTATTTTTTTCTCTTTTCTATCCCAACCTAACATTTATTATTAATAGAGTCTCCTGTCAAGAATAGTAATAGCCAAACAACTTTCTCTGCTACTTAAGAGGGAGAAACAAAATTTCATGAGTTTTAAGAATCAAAAATTATTTTTTAACAATTCAGTGGATTCTTAGTGCAGTTTAAAATTTCAGTCTATAAAGAATTTCTCAGTCACAATTTTTTCAAATATTTTACTACCTATAGTCATTTGAAATTTTGTAGTAATGTTGAAATATTATATGAAATGATCTATGAAAGTAGTTATAGTTATAAGACAGTTCAAAATTATATCTTATTTATATTCTCTCTCTCTTCTTTTTGAAAAATAAAGGGTTGGGAACCAGCAGTTAGCGTAATGGTTATGTCGCTGGATTCCCACGTAGTCGACTGTGGTTCGTGTCCCGGACCTGGTGGCTTAGAACTCACACCGGGCATGTATGCATGCGTGCCCAAGATCCCAAGAGGAGAATGGAGGAGAAGGGATTGCGGCGTGACCAACCCACCCTGGGGGGTGATTTCTCGCTTTCTTTCTCTATGTCTCTCTCTGTCTCTCTCTGTCTGTCTGGCGAGTGCACGTGCCCTATAGTGAAAACTTCTCAAAAGAAAAAGAAAAAAAAAAAAGAAAGAAAAAGAAAAAGAGAGGGTTAAAAAAACTTGATGTTATTTGGAAGTACTGTTCAAATTAATATAGGGTGTTCTAGGAAATCAATGGTCAAAGGGTCAAACAAATTCATCCTAAATCCTCATAGATCGTTTTACCCCAACTACAGAATATATCAGTGATTGGATATGTTAGTGGTGAGAGATGAGAGGAACCAGGAAGGTTGAAGTAAACTATTATAATACTTGGAAAATCTATGATATCTATACCTATATGATCAGAAAATATTGGCAGGAAAATAACCATTCTAATAATGGATGAGACAATGCTTTCACAAAAAGAGGAACCAACACCAGAAAGGGAAATGAGAAAACTTTTTAGATAGGTCAAGTGAAAAATATTTTAAAAATCCACATACTTGAGACCAGCAGATGGCATAATGGTTACATCGCTGGACTCCCATTTAGTTGACTGTGGTTCGAGTTCCAGACTCTGCGGCTGGAAACTCATGCCAGGCTTATGTATGTGCATGCCCAAGATCCTGAGAGGAGAATGGAGGAGGAGGGATGCGGTGTGGCCATCCTCCCCCCTGGGGGGGTTAATTTCTGGCTTTCCATCTCTCTGTCTCTATCTGTCTCTCTGGCAAGCACACATGCTCTATACCAAAAAATCTCTAAAAAAAATCCACACACTTAAAAGGAAAGAACAAAAGATCAATGTCTAAAGTAGAATACAATGCAAACATTATTAAGTTAGCTCAACCACTTGACATAGGAGACAAATTTAAGGATAATTGTAGGGACATAAACAAACTATGGTTCTAAAAAATTTAGTTTGGTATTATCTAAAGATAGGGACTTGAAAAATGTATCTTGGAATCTTCAGAAGAGAAAATGTAGTCAAAATATTAGAAATACTTAAAAAGTCCAATGGAGTGGGTACGACTAAAGAAGTGACTGTCGTAATGACCTGCCAAAACTTTCATCACAAATGGAGGTGACAGGAAGAGAATTAGTGTGAAAGAAATGGATTGATATAAATAGGGCTACTCTTAAATGAAGTTTTATAATAAATAGAATATATTTCTAAGAGGGAACAGAAGTACTTAATCGAGTATTACATAATCAATAAGAAAGGAAAGGGAAAATACCAAAGTTAGGTTTTTTGAAGGGATAAATATTGATTTCAGCTATAGTAGGAAAATAAAAAAAAAAAGAAATATTTGCTTTAAGTGGAAGAACTTCATAAAGATGCTGTCATGGTGATGATAGAAACTTAAAAGACTAAAAGGAAGAATCCCACAGCTTGTACAAAATGGAGTGCTCCAGGATTTTGCAGGAAAAATACATGATGTGACAATGGATGGTGCCTGTGAAACTTGGATATCTTTTAGTACCAAGGAAGAGTTATGTGTAAATAAAATATAAAGAAAAGTGAGAAAACAATAACATGTACAGAGATACAGATATAGATTTAAATATAGGTACATATATTCAGTATCGTGTTTCCATTATTAATTATTATGATTATTTTAGGTTTTTTTTTCTTTCTTTGCCATGGGACACATGCACTTGCTGAAGACAGAGACAGAGAGAGAAAGTGAGAAATCACCTTCCCCCGGGGATAAGCATACTGTACTGGCTTTCTTCTGGGGGATGGGCATGCTCTAATGGCCTTCTCCTATATTCTCCTCTTGGAATTCTGGACATGCATGCATATATACCTGATGTGAGTTTCAAGCTGCCAGATGCAGGACGTGAATCAGTGTCAGTCATGTAGAAGTCCAGCACATTAAACACCATGCCACCTTCTGGACTCGCTATCATTCATTTCTGATAGTGTTGACTACATTACAATGTAGTAACCTAAATATTTTTTTCTTAATGGAATTAACGAAACTTTGATAAAAATTCATATTTTCGATAAATGCCATCTGTGACAATTAACCTACCATCACCATTAAGAATTTTCTATAGTGGGACCAGCAGCTCATGCAATGGCTTTGTCACTGGATGCCCATATAGTTGACTGTGGTCCAAATCCTGGACCCAGTGGCTTAAACTCACACCGGGTGCACGTGCGTGCATGCCCAAGATCCCAAAAGGAGAATGAAGGAGAAAGGATTATGGTGTGGCCATCCCCTTGGGGGATGTTTTTTTGCTTTCTATTTCTTTGTCCCTGTCTTTCTGGAGAGTGCACACACCCTATAGTAAAAACTTCTCCAAAGAGAAAAAAAAAAGACTTTTCTATAATCGTCATTGTAGGAAGTCTAAAGATATGAAGAAAAAAATAAAATGTCTTAAAATTCCAATTGCTGTTAGCATCTAGATATATTTGCTTTAAATGTCTGTATCCTATGCATATAAATGTATATGTATAATCTTATAGAAGACTGGAGATGATAAGAAATATAATTTTTTTCTTTTTTTGTTGGGGAGAAGTTTTTGCTATAGGGCATGTGCACTCTCCAGAAAGACAGAGAGACAGAAAGTGAGAAATTGCATCCCAGGGGGGATGGCCATGTCCCAATCCCTCATCTTCCATTCTCCTCTTGGGATCTTGGGTACACATGTACACGTGCCCGGCATGAGTTTAAGCCACCGGGTCTGGGACTCAAACCGTGGTTGACTACATGAGAGTCCAGCGATTTAGCTATTACGCTATCTGCTGGTCCCAAGAAATACAAATTTTTATATCCTATATTTTTACATAACAGGATTTTCTTACACTATTTTAAAAATTAAACACCATTGTAGGAAACTACAGGTGGAGGGTGAAAGGAAGGGAATCAAGGAGAAAATGAAAAAAGCAAAAAATTTCAGGGACACAAAAATAGAAAATTATCTGCTAATGATAATTTGTATGATATCGTTACCTGGACTAATATACAGTATATTCATGCTGGGAAAATTCATTTACAAGCTGTAATAATATACCGTGGTAGAATGTATAAAAAATAAATTTAAAAAAGAGAGACAAAAAGTCCCTCTTTATTTAGTATGTCATTCTTTCAAAATCTTTAATAATTATCCAAGTGGAAAAAACCCTCTTTAAGTAACAGGTGAAAATATATCTAAGGAAATGTAATTTATTAAATTAGTTGTGTAAAAGTACTTCTAGTTCAGAAAACTTTTAGAAGCACGTTGGAAGTTTTACAGTACATACATATTTATTGTGTTTCCTATAATTATTAATTGGTAGACTCTAAACACTACAACTAAATTTGCAGAAGGCAGACACGTTCATTAGCTGTCCTGCTGCAATGATCAATACATTTTGTTCAGTCAGTAAATGAATCAGCACAGGGGACGAACACAGTTTACTGGAAACAACTTTTTTTTTTTTTTTTTTTAATTTGTTAGAGGGCACATGTGCTCTCTCTCTCTCAGAGAAAGAGATAAAGTGAGAAAGCACCCCCAATGGGATATGGTCATGCCTCTATTCCTTTTCCATTTCTCCTTTTGGGATTTTAAGCACTCATGCACCCACACCCAGTGTGTTTTCAAGTCTCAGGGTCTGGGACTTAAAATGCACAGTTGGCTCTGTGGGATTCAGCCACCTTAACCACTGACTGGCTTAGGAACAACTTCAGTAAGTGATCAGACAGCCTAGTAGACAAAATATCTTCACTTATTCAAGGAATAAAAATGAGTAATTTAATCTTAAATTCAAAACAATAATCAAACAAGTAGACAATATATAATCATACAATCAGGTAAACTAACCATGACCTATGAAATTGATAAGCCTGAAATATAGTACACTTGAATTTTTTGATAAACTTGTTTATTAAAAAAATTATAGTACACTTGTTTTTTTTTAACTATTTTATTTAACTTTATTTATTCATTCACTTATTTATTTCCATTTGACCAGAGAGGGATAGAGTGATAGAGAGAGAGAGGGGGAGAGGGAGAGAGAGAGAGAGAGAGAGAGCACAAGCTGCCGGGTCCGGGACTCAAACTGCAGTCGACCATGTGGGAGTCCAGCACCCTTAACCACCATGCCACCTGCTGGCCCCACACTTGT
>NW_006200179.1:1157969-1261283 GCF_000334495.1 Tupaia belangeri chinensis
TTAACCCCCCACCCCCCCGGGGGCCCCCCCCTTTTTTTTTTTTTTTTTTTTTTTTTAATAAAAAACAGAAACAAAACCAACACCCAAAGATTAGGAAAGTCTGATGCAAGCAAAATGATGATAATAAAGTTTTGATCAATGAATCACTAGTTAAAGCCAAGCTCTACCAATTACTAGTCTTTCAATGATGCTTCTTAAAATCTCTGTGTAGTCTTCATCAGTGAGATGAGAAATCGGCTGGGCTTTCTAAAAATTTAAGTAGATTAAATATTTACAGCAGAGGCTGGCCTAGAATAATCACCTAATGAATTAGAAAAAACAATTATATATAGTTAGCAAATAGCAGTTAGCATTTAGAAACGTAATATTTTTCATTCTTTTTATAATACTAGCATGTAATTATTGCCAACTGTCTATTGTCAAACTTCTGATGGTGCTAGAATAAAATTTTAAAAGATGTTTTTATTAGATTACCTAACTTCTGCTATTTAAAGAGTCAAGAGATATTTCTCCTGTTCTCTGTCTCTTCCTTTCTGTTCAGAACCCAGGACACCCTTTCTATTATACCCTTTTTATTAACCAAATAATAAAACACATGTGTAATAAACTAGCATAATTTTATACACACACACATACACACACACACATACATATGCATACACTACGCATATGTCCTAATATATTGGGTTGCTGGAAAAGTCATGATGCATTTTTACATAGAAAAACATAGGAAAAAATACATCATGACTTTTCCGACAAACCAACAGATTCCCGTTTGTGGCTATGTGCACCTGTAACTCCTCAGAGATAGTAGTAGAGAAATGTGAGATACTATACATGTGTGTATATATAAAACCAGAAGGTCCTAGATAAATGTTACTTAGATCATTTCAATCTTCTGTTCTAAGCTCTCTAGTGGCTTCCCATCCCATCCAGATTACGATCTCAAAGGTTCATGTCTTCTTCTAATGCCCTACATGATTTCTTCCCTCACAGCTTCCCTCTGACCTCTGGGCATGCTAATCGATGGACTTTTCTGATCATGCCAAGCATGCTCTTGATAGCTAATCCTTTGCATTGACTGTGTCCACTTTTTGGAAAACTCCCTCTGATAAGAATATAGCTTACTTCCTTAATATTTTAAGATTTGTTCAATATGTAGATATAAACTAATTAAACATCTATTTTTAAATCAAAGGTAATTACACACATTCTGGCAAGTATAGGTTTACTTATGAAGACTGCCAGAGTATTTTAAATGACTTATAAACTGAAAATGACCACATATCTAACACCCTATAAAATCTGCCTTGAAAACATCAAGATTGTTTTTAATAGGAAAGAAACCCACTGATACTTTCAGGTTGACAGAAGAGCATGAATTGGATCACCATATTGAGTATAAGTGGAAGGTGTTTCATATTTTCCCACCTGTAGACGTTTTCATTTTCTCTATATATATACATAAGAGTACATGAATGTGACCATGAAATACACTGAAATTGACCTTAATTCTTAAAATTGTGATAGAATTTTTACAGGTGTTTTCCAAACATGATCCAAAAATGACATTAAAGGCCAGCATTGCTGATTCACTCACACTAGACCCTTGTGTAGCAAAGTAGAACTAATAATACTTTGTTTTATTGGGTGCACATTACTCCTGGTTTTATATTTAATTACTTATTCAGAAAAAAGCTTGCTGTGTGCTGATCAGTTCTCCAAATTATGTCACCACATGTAAATTTACTTCAAAATATGGTAAATGTAAGTTCTTAGCCAAACTATTAAATTAGAAAAATATTACAATCAGCTAAAATAAATTCTACACTGTTTGGATTATTTTCTATACATAAATAACAGAGTGTTAAAATATTTTTCCAAGTTTTTCTATCAATTTCCTGAGTCACTCTATAAAAAATACAGCTATAACAACCCCTATGACACACACAAACATACACACATATACACACACCAGACTACATTAAACAAAGGGTATTATCAGGGAAATGCATGTTCCAATGGCAGTATTTGGGGCAAACACTTGACAAGATTTTGCATCTAAATCTCAAGAACTACCTTCACATCTCAGATTCTTCTCTGCATGAAGACATCTTAGTTATCCTACCCTCAACATAATAAACATTTGCACTTCTGTTTGGAAGCTCAACTTTACAAACCTTAATGCAAATTCACAATAAAGTAATTTTCATATTTTTCTCTTCAAGCATTGACAACAAGTTACTGGTCAAGGATGGAAACTTTTTTTTTTTGGAGAGGTTTTCTTTCGTTATAGGGCACATGCGCTCACCAGACAGACAAAGAGAGACAGAGAGACAGAAAGCGAGAAATCACCCCCCAGGGGGGATGGTCATGCTGCAATCCCTTCTCCTCCATTCTCCTCTCGGGATCTTGGGAACACACGCACACACGCCCGGCGTGAGTTTTAAGCCACCGGGTCCGGGACACGAACCGTGGTCGACTACGTGGGAGTCCAGCGACATAGTCATTACGCTAACTGCTGGTTCCCAAGGATGGAAACTTGATTTTGAAGTATTTATATTAGGATGATATGTCTTTTATATAGCATAGGTTTCATACTGGAGAAAATGTGCATTAAAATAATATAGATTATAAATAAATTTTTTTTCACATTAGTGTATTATATTAGAAGGATTGGAAGAAGACATAAAGGTATTACTTATTATATTTAAAAAGCCCAATACTGGAATTTTGATTAGTTGTTAATTGGTGTGCCTATGTTCACATGGATAAGTTTTATTAAATATGTCAATGATTCAGTAAAGAAATTCTAAGAAATCTTCTTAGGTTTTTAAAAATAGTTTGGACTCACTCATCTGGTTACATATATATGTATATATACACACACACGTGTGTGTATGTGCACGTGTGTGTGTCTGTGTGTTGTGTGTGTATATATATGTGTGTGTGTGTATATATGTATGTGTGTACATATATTTGTGTATGTATATAGACTATTTTTTAAGATAATTTTGCCATAGGGTGTATGCACTTGCCAGAGAGAGAGAGACAAGAGACAGAGAGGGAAGGTGAGAAATCAACCCTTTAGGGGATAGTCATGCCATAATCCCTTCTTTTCCATTCTCATGTCTGGATTTACAGCATGTCTTTCAAGTCGCTATTTGGGGACTCAAACCATGGAGTCAGTCATATGGGTCCTGTGTCTTAACCATCACACCACCTGATGGATCAATAATCTTAATTTTAGAAATACATTTGACAAACAGAAACAAGGCCATGAAAAATTACTAATTGAGGGGCCAGCAGGTGGTGTGATGGTTAAAGTACTGGATTACCACAAGGCCAATCCCCGTTTACATCCCAGACCTGGTTGGACTTAACCTCATTGCAGGTACCAGCATGCCCAAAATCCTGAGAGGAGAATGGAGAAGGGATTACGGCATGGCTATCCACACTGGGAGAGAATTTCTTTTTTTCTCTCCTGTGAGCCCATGAGCCGTATGGCAAAAACCTAGCAAAAAATGACTAATGAAATATTTATTGATTTCTTAGCAGAGCACAGATTAAAAACCAAGGCAATATTTGTGCATCAACATTTAAATTTGAAAAAACAGAGGCAATTCAATATGGGGTTTTAGTTAAAAGTTAATCATTTGGAAATCGTCAAGATTTTTAAATTCAGTAAACCAAGCACTAGGTAAATAGTTTCTAAGAATTATTGATTGAAAAAAAAAGCCCTAATTTTTCCAAGATTACTCTTTGTAGACTATTTGTCCATTCATTTATTAAATAATTCATTATTTGTAAAGGGCCAGTATCTTAATCATGATGCTAAATTGAGCTTCAATATAAATATGCTACAGTCAGCTAAAATTTCAAGACTAGAAGATGTGGGAATTGGTGTTTAGGTTTCTACATTTTGCTAACTAAAGCACTTGAAGTCTTCTGATGGTAGGGGTAAATGTGTAGTGGGTCTGCTTTTTTTTTTTTTTTTCCATAAGGGGTATTTAACAACAGAAGAGAAGAATCAAGTCCTTTGAGAATGACTAATGCCACATACTTGATTTTAGGTGATAAGGAGGAAGAGATAGGGTCCCTTATATCTGAAGCATTTTAATTAATTAAGTTGTTGAAAGAAGAGAAGTGACTTTGAATGCTCCCTCATATTCAGTGCACATTTATAAACACAAATAAAGAACCATCATAAATCAATGATCAAGCCAGTCAGTATATTTCTTAATCACGAATGTCAGGAAAAAGAGGGGGAAGATAAATATAAGTATTCTGCAAGTGAAACAAAGGAATCTTTAAAAATTTCTAACACATTGCATGGAAATATATTATATAGCCATAAAAATAAAATGAATTCTTGGCAAAGACAGAGCATTAAACATTCTTTAATTTTCTTTAAGATTTAATCCTGGTATTTAATGAAATCTTTAAGTGCCCTTTCAAGTTACTTTTCAGAGAGAAATAATACTAGATGGTTATATACATTTAGTGTGTGTGTGCTTATATAACATTTTCACTGATTATTCATTTATAGTGGTTTAAAATATGCAAATATGCTAGTCTCCTCAAACTTTTAAAATACATAATCTATTGTTCAGTGTGTTTGAAATTAAACTTAGAATGTGTAAATCTTATTTTTCTTTTTTTAAAGAGAATTTGCTATAGGGTTCATGTGCTCACCAAAGAGACTGATAGGGACAGATAATCAGAAAGTGAGAAATCAACCCCAGGGCAGATGGCCACACCACAATCCCTTCTCCGCTATTCTGTTTTCAGAGTTTTGGGCATGCACACACATGCGCCCAGTGTGAGTTTTAAACTGCCGAGTCCAGGATTTGAACCATGGGCGGCTACGTGGGAGTCCAGCAATGTAACTATTATGCCATCTGCTGGCCCCAAAATGTGTGAATCTTAAAAAACAAAGTTATCTTTCTCAGCAGTTCTCATAGTACCACATAGTTTATGTGAGAATTAGAGAAAATAAATGTAAATACATTTAGATTTGTGCTTTGATTTGAATTCAATTTCTTTTTAACCTGGAGGGAATTAGAATTGTTCACTCTACTGAAAATACATTACTGGAATTGTTTAAAATAAAGTTGCCAGTATGTATCTTGGTATTTCAGACCATAATAAATGTGTATCACCATCCATTCATTGCCATCTGTAAGTTTCATTTTCCCATTGCATCTTGTGAGCTGGACTCTGCACCAGCCAAACGACATGCTTTCAGGGAACAGCAGTCTTCCCATTGATACATATTAGGGATAAGTATGTGAAATAAAGAGAGGCATTTTGATGGGCAGCAAAATTCTACGTTAGTCATCACAGTGTCAATAATAATAACTACTACAATCAGAGTCAACAGTGTTCGAACACTTATATGCCAAAACTTTGTGAGCACTGATAAATCTTTACAGCTTGTGGGAGAAAACAAATTTTTATTTCCATTTAACAGATGAAAACAGAGAACCAGAGAGATCATAACAGTGCTCACAATCTATATGTGGAAAGGGTAAGTTTCGACCTTGCTATAGTTATCTCCAGGGAGCCTGCTCTTACAGCTTCCATATAATAACCTAACAATTTCAAAACATTGGAAACTTAACTGTTTTCCCCCAAGTTCAATTTGGTGTTAAGCTGATCATCACTTAACTCTAAATAATATATTACTTTACATGAGGACATAATTTTGATGACTGTTTTCATGAGGGCTCCATTTATAGAAGAAATTTCCCTGGCAGAATGATGGAATCTCTGGTGGGCCCATAGCTCTCCTGCCCATAAACTTGGTTGAGGTTACAACGTCTCTGTGATGAACTGCTCCATTACATACTTCAGGTTAATAGACTGCCAAAACGTCTCCAAATTATCATGCACTCTCCCTCTCAATCCACTTCTCAATTATATAGTCTTATATCAAGGAAGAACCCCCACTCTTTTCCTCTGCGTCTGCTCCTCTCTAATGAGAAAAGTGTTGTAACAGGGCTAGAAGTTATGATGCTAATAATCTTATGGATTCTTTTCTTCATGCTGAAAATGAGAGACGAACCAAGACTACATTACCCTTGAGCCTGCTCAGCATTTTCTTATATTAATTAAACAACACCAAAGTGACATGCAGTGTGGAAATCTTAGTGGTGAGAGTGTTAAACAGATTCAAAACTTAAAAAAAAAAAAATGTGGCCACTTTGGCAGGAGTTTCGGATAAGTTATAGCAGTGATATATTCATCGCCACATTTCCTTAGGCACACTGTTCTACTTCATTACACTGTCCAAAACTAACTGAGCTTTAGCACATAACATTTTTAACACTTCTGTAACCTAGGAACAATTTTGAATGGCAAATAATAGGTAGTTTCTCAGAAGGATGACAGAACAGTAAAATTGGAACTTGTCTCATTTTTAAAATAACAACATTTGCAAAACCATTATATTCTTAGGTGTGGTTTTATTGTACCCTTTGGATCAGTTTTTATGAGTTCAAATCTCTAATTTTAAAATCAAAGTCAATTGGAAAATAGTAGTCAACTGAAAGAAAGAAAATACAGAGCAAAATGGGTTGGATCACATCTACAGCATGAGAAAAAAACAATGACAAAGTCATCAAAATAGTATATTTTCTCTTTCATTCCCCAAATACATGAATGAATTTGTTAGAACTGAAAAGCTGTATTTGAAATTGTCATAATGGAGATAGTTAATAAGACCTCATGCTGAAACAAATTAGGGTAATTTCTCTGTAGCAAAAGCCAGAATAAATTCCATATTTATAAACGTTGAGGTTACAGACACTCATATTCTTATTCGTTATGGTTTCACATATTTTAATAATATCATACACAGTTAATTTTTATCACTTACATCAAAATGGATTCAAAGTTGCACTTTTTACACATTTTGAAATCATGCTTCTGTATAGTTTGTAACCTGTCTAATGGGATGGTTTGAAATGAGCATGGATTACCTGGGAAACTGCCTTTCTATTCATGTGGGTGACAGCTGAGTTCAGCTGTTTACTCTAAAGTATCTATGGAACAGCTGAGCACTTTCTCTTGGTTTCCAAATTTGAAACTAAGGGAACTCAAGGCAACAAAGTAACAGTGGAATGTATATGATCAAGGAAATTACTTTCCCTTCATCTGCTGTAGCATTAAGTTATTGACCTTGGTGGCAAAGTAATGGGCAAAATTATCTTGTCTTTTCTACATATGAGTGTATATGTTAGCACAGCTATATCACCCTTAATTGTACATTAGAGGCCCAGTGCAATACAACACACAAAATAAGAAAGCTCTACCATTGAAATCTCAATCTTAGACACTTAAGTAATCGTGAAGTCTTTATCTGTCATCTGGTATTTGTATTCATCCTCAGATAACAAGCATTGTGATCTTCAAAATGGAATAAACATAGTTACTTCTATTCATAGAGAGTAGATAAAATTACGTGATATCTTTTGCTGAAGGCGATTCATATTCTGCCATCAGTTAAACTTGTTCTCTGAACAATCAAATATTGACAAAATGGGAAGAGACATAAGAAGAATAAGTGAGTATTGCATTGTAAAGGTCAGCATTGGGACCAGCAGATGGCATAATAGTTATGTCGCTAGACTCCCACATACTCAGCCGTAGTTCGAGTCCCAGACATAGTGGCTTAAAATTCACATTGGGCATATGTGTGTGCATGCCCCAAATCCTGAGAGCAGAATGGAGAAGGAATTGCAGCATGGTCATCCTCCTTGAGGGGTGACTTCTTGCTTTCTGTCTGTGTCTCTCCAGCAAGTGTATACACCCTATAGCAAAAATCTCTCTTTAAAAAAGAAATAAAGAATGTGTTGCTACACACACTATAATCTCATTGTCTGTAAAGCATATATTTACCACAACCATTAACAAGGCTATAGTATAATTAAGCTACTATAATTAAAAAATATAATTTTAATATATATTAAATGGCTTTGTTTAAGTTTATCTTACATTGTAGAATTGGAGTAACATAATAGATATGCATGGACCAGCAGGTGGTGTGGTTGTTAGGATCCAGCACTCCCACATTATGGACTGTGGTTCAAGTCTTGGGCCTGGCAGCTTTAAAATCATATCAGGTGTGTGTGTGTGTGTGTGTGTGTGTGTGTGTGTGTCCACACACCCCAGGAGGAGAATGAAGGAGAAGGCATCGTAGCATGGCCACTCCCCAAGGGGGTGATTTCTCATTTTCCCTCTCTCTGTCTTTCCCTGTTTCCCTGTCTACATCTCTGTCTCTCTCTGGCAAGCACACATGTCCAATGGTAAAAACGAGAAAAAAAAAAGTCTCTCTGGACATTTCTTGGGTTAAAAAATAAGAGTTTAATATACAAACCATTCTCTAAGACTTTGATTTGAATTTGCCATTCCATTAAAATTATAGCCTTTCATTTCAACTATATAATTTATAAAGAATTAGTGATAAATGTTATTTCTTCCAAAAATATCACACTACAGATGATTGTGGACATGTAACACTATATTGTTCCCTATAAAAAGAAATATGGTACACTTTATGGTGTTTCATTAAAACATATTGTATATTTTTACAGTATCATGATACAAAGATAGCTCTCTCAGGTTCTATGAACTGGGCTAAAGTCATGCATGAGATCGCTACCCTTCTGGCATTTGGATGAGTGCAGAAAGGAGATTTGCTGTACAAAACAGTGCAGAGACAGTTGTGTGTTATGACACCCAGTCTGCCTTTTGATCTTCAAGGAACCGCGTTAAGTACCCTCGGATAGCGCCCAGTCACCCTATGGCTAGCTGATCACTGGCAAATCCTGTTGGCTTCTCACGTTCCCAGTTGTCTATATTGTACTGAAGGCTTTAGGCTGTGTTTTAGTGTATCTTAGATACTAATCTTAGCCTACAGCTACTCACTGTTTTATAGTTTAGTTCACCATAAACCCATTGATTACCGGTGTTAACTCATTATCTGACATTGCCAGAATATTTTCTAACTGAATAAAAAAGGCACCAGAATTAACAATTCTTTATTTTATAACTTCGTATTGTCAATTAAACTATATACTATTTTAGCTTATTGCCATATTTTTATATACTCTATTTTTATGCATTCACTGTATATCATTACGACATGCAAAATGAATATTCCCAGCATGCATATATTGACTGTCAGTCCAGTTAAAGATATTATTGTACATGTTTTCAACAGACAATTTCCCATTGTTGTGCCCCTTAAACGTTTTGCTTCTTTCTTTTCCCCCTTGATTCCCTTCCCCTCACCTTCCCCCATTTTCTACCCTCCTCTCACATTGTCTCACGTACTCACAATTGTTCTCCATAGTATTTCTTTATCAGTTATTTCTCAAAAATCATAAATTGTTATTATTTGTGTAAGACATAAAAAGACAAAGAATAAAGGGTAAAACATCATTCTTCAATAAAAATGTATGCATCTATTGGGAACCAGCAGTTAGCGTAATGGCTATGTCGCTGGACTCCCACGTAGTCAATCGCGGTTCGCGTCCCGGACCCAGTGGCTTAAAACTCACGCTGGGCACGTGTGCGTGCATGCCCAAGATCCCGAGAGGAGAATGGAGGAGAAGGGATTGCGGCGTGACCATCCCCCCTGGGGGGTGATTTCTCACTTTCTGTCTCTCTGTCTCTGTCTGTCTGGTGAGTACACGTGCCCTATAGCAAAAACCTCTCAAAAAAAAAAAAATGTATGCACCTATTTAAATGGTTCCTAGCTCTTCAAAACTAATTTCTGAAAGCAGTGGAAAAGAATGAATCTTTTACAATATTAAGCTCCCAAGGAATTGTACAGTGTATAATATTGTTAGTAAAGTGGCAAAGTTGAAACATAAAGTTGGAGAAATAGTAATGGTAGCTAAGTTTTTATAAAGCTCTTAAAAATTTATTTTAAATGACTTCAGGGCATCTCTGAAGGACTCTGCCAGAATAATTCCAATATTTCAACAATTTCTGCAGGATGTAGTTGGCCTGTGGCCAGTGACAGTGGGAAAGGAACAGCTGATTAAGAAGAACAACTATAGAGAGTTCACTTGGAAATGTTGAGACGGAATGGTGAAAATAAAATATCAAAGGGCCAACTTCATGGTACAATGGTAATGTGCTGTTCTGGAGAAGCCAGATCCAACATAGTAATGATGGTTCAAACGCCCAACCTGGTCATACGGAAACATGCTGGGCATGTTAGTGGATGCCTGAGAGCCATGGGCAGACAGACTGGAGGAAAGGGATCTTGGTCAGGCCGTGACCTCCTGTGGAGGGCACTCATCTCTCTCTCTGTCTCTTCTGTGCATATGTACCTTATGATGAATGAATTTTTGAAAGAAAAATAAATTAAATGAATATGTAAAAATGAATTGAATTGTGTGTATTTATGCAAATTCCTGAATCGTGCCACTTCCAGGATAGACATTTTGGCAATTTTAAAGGGAAAATAGAGTATGTATGTGTATGTCATTGCCAGTAGTGGTATTAGAAAATTATGTGAATGAATGGGATGGGTTCAATATTTGATGTTTTCACTACTGCCAGTTCTTCCTGTACACATGTGTTTAAATTTGTCAGTTTAAAAGAAGAATGAAGTTCACATTTAGAACACTTATAAAAGGATCTTGGAAATTTTCTGATTGAATTACAGATTTTTGTAATGTGATCCAGCTCTTTTTTTTTCTTTATACATAATTCTTATTTTCATTTCATTTTATTAAATTTTATCTATAATTTTAATAGAAAGGTAGAAACATGGACTTCCCAATGCATTTCTCAAAATCTAAAGTTACAGTATAGGGGACCAGCAGGGGGTGTGGTGGTTAAGGTGTTGGACACTCCCACATGACTGACCATGGTTCAAGTCCTGGACCTGGTGGCTTACTTTCTCACTTTCTCTCTCTCTCTCTCTCTGTCACCCTCTAGTCAAATTAAAAAAAATAAGTGAATGAATAAATAAAATAAAATAAAATAAAAATAATTCTTTAAAAATAGTTACAGTATAGAAAAGATTATGTGGCTGCTTATTTTCTCAAGTAGCCATTCAGAGGTGGTCATTAATGCACAGTATATACAAACCCATGGGTTGAGGCCTTATCTTTCTGGAGAAATACTTGAAAACTTATTTTTCTACAACATAACTATAATTTGCCCATATAAACCTTTGAAAAAGAACAAATGACACAAACTCATGACATTTACTATGCTGAATTCCCTTTGCATGAATCTGAAGAATAGCTAAAGCTTGCTTAGCAAAATTCTCTCCAAGTCATTACTGTATACTTCATTTCATTCACACAGCAATTTTCTTTCTGTGTTCTTTCTGCTTAGACTGTCATTTACCAGATTTGATTTTTGTAAGCATAAGCTCTTTCTCTAGTAAATTCTACTGCTGAGTTTTGTTAATTTCTCTATGTGTTTGGGAAAAAAAAGTATTCATACTTCCTCATTCATAAATATTTTGCAAGGTAATGATGTGTGTAGGTGTTTTTCTCCCCCCCCACCCCAAGTTTTTGTTCTCCTTTTTTAAAAAAAGCAAAAAGCAAAAAGCAAAAAGCAGAAGCCTAACAGAGATAGGGAATGAGACAGAGAGAGTGGGAAAGTGAGAAATCACTAACCCCCCAAGGGGAATTGGCTACATGGCAATCCTTTCTCTTTTATTTTTCTCTCAGGGTCTTGAGCATGCACTCACACATACCCAGTGTGGTTTTCAAGTTGTTTTGTTTAGGACTTGAACCATAATCAGCCATGAGGGAATTCAGCATCATAATCACCACTCAGACTGCTGGCCCCATGAATAGGTATTTTTAAAATATTTGATTTATCATTACATTGTTATCTACTTTAAACTCTGGTAATGATAAAGATAAGGAGAGTTTTATAAATCAAAATGAAATAATTTGATGTATAGTAAAATTATTATACATCTATCAATAATATTCTTTTCCAAATCTGTGATCTTTTCCTAGCCATTTATAGTTGTAAGAGTCCTATTAACCAGCTCCTTATTTTTTCTTTACAAAATTATCTCTTGTATTAATCTAAAAGTTCAAGGCTATGTTGTGCCATGTTTATGGCCCAGTCTTTATATTAGGTGGTCTTTTAAAAAAGAAAAAAATAGTTTATGGACCAGTGGATGGTGTAGCAGTTATGTTCTGGGTTCCCACATGGCTGACCGTGGTTTGAATCCTGGACCCAGTCACTTGAAACTCACGGTGGGTGTGTGTGTGTGTGTGTGTGTGTGTGGCCAAGATCCTGGGAAGAGAACAGAGGAGAAGGGATAATGGCATGGCCATCCCACCTGGGGGTGATTTCTCACTTTCCATCTCACTATCTCTGTCTCTTTTTCTCTCTGGTGAGGGAATGTGCCCTAAGGCAAAGACATTTACAATAATAATAATAATAATTGTTGTATAAATTAGGAAAAGCCTCAAAAATGTTTTAAAAAATTAATGGAGAGTATATATAGTATCATTCTGCATTTTCACTCTTCTTAATTTGCTGCATATACTTTTCACTGAATTTCTCTTCATACATTATTTGATCAATAATTATTCATTAAATAAATGTATTTTCCAAGATCTTTACTAGAGCTGGGGGAAGAAACAGCAAGAGGAGCAAGAGGAGGAATTTTGTCTTCTTGGAATATATATACTGGTAGTGAGAAATACACATACACATAAATATATAAAATTAGATACTGATAGCAGTTATGAAAAATGAGATTAGGGGATTCAGAGTAATACAGTGTGCATGTCTTTTTAATCTGAGTAGGCTTTATGAATTTTTTCTTAAATCACAGTATATAAATACATGCAGCCTTTTCCACCATGGTTTTATTTTATGCACTTTCTTATCACACTATATTTTAAATCTCACTGTTTTTGAAAAAAAAAAATTTAATTTTTTTTTCTTCTTCTTATTTTTTAATTTGCTATAGGACATTTTTGCTCACCAGAGAGAGATGAAGAAAGAGAGAGCAAGATGCCAGGCCTGGGACTCAGACCATGGCCGGCCATGTTGGAGTCCAGTGCCTCCACCACCCTGCCACCTGCTGGCCCCTAAACCTCTTTTTTTTTTTTTTTTTTGAGAGGTTTTTTTGCTATAGGGCACATGTGCTCGCCAGACAGACAGAGAGAGACAGAAAAACAGAAAGCGAGAAATCACCCCCCAGGGCAGATGACCACGCCGCAATCCCTTCTCCTCCATTCTCCTCTTGGGATCTTGGGCACACATGCACACGTGCCCGGCATGAGTTTTAAGCCACCGGGTCCGGGACGTGAACCATGGTCAACTACGTGGGAGTCCAGCGACATAGTCATTACACTAACTGCTGGTTCCCCTAAACCTCATTTTTAATGTTTGAAAATAATTAAGTTTTATAGCATCTGTTACTACTTACCTTTATTTCTATATTTTACATTTGTATACATTTTACACAAACATTTTATGAATTTTTTTTACATAAATATTGGTCAAAGAGTAAGACTATATTTAATAATTTTATATATGCCAAAAAAATTTACCTAAACAACATACTGCTTTATATTCTTACTTGACTGGCATATTTTAGGCCCTTTTTCTCTCCCTTATTCATAATAAAATGTGTATGTGTATGAAAGAGAGAAAGAGATGAGAGAGAGAGATCGAGATCCTTTTCCTTTGGTATTTTAGATCGTCAATGACCAAAGGAGTCATTGGATCTTGGGCACTTGTGCTCAGAGTGTTTCAGGCTGACTCAAACACCATGTAGGATCCAGGGTCTCTGAAGCAGCACATTACCCAAGCACCCCTGAACTAGTTCTGAAGAGATCCTTCATTCGAGCAGATACTCAATGGCTTTCCACGACTTGTCAGTTATCCCACTTGATGTTGACAGTTACACAAGTTTCCCTCTTATATTCACAATAGAGGGGGAAAAAAAACCCCAGCAAATTATAAACTGATGCAAAACGTTGGATAAGTATGAAAAGAAACTATTAAGTTCTAGTTCCTTAAAATGTATTTTACAAAACTAAAATATCTCAGAGGAAAAAAAAATTGTAACCCAGCTTGACATGGAAAAATGTCTTTTTCAATAGGTGTAAATTAAAAAAAAAATGCTTTTAGAAGTATATGAATAGGTATGACTCCCCCACAAAAAAGATTTACAAAGTCTCTGATATAAGCAAAAAAGAATACAAATTTCTTTAGACATTTAGATTCATACCCAAAGTTACTACTTAATATTTTTGAAAATGACAAAGTCTAATTGAAGATCTGTGATTTCTTATTTGACTTTTGTCATAGTTATTTTAAGTCCTGGGTTGTAAGAAAAGTCATATGTTTTTCTATGCAAAAATGTGTCATGACTTTTTTGACAATCCAATATTTTATATTAAATATACGTCTAAATATAGTTCACACATTTCCTCAAAAGAATATCTATTAAGTAGAATATAAACTTTTCATGACATCTTGCTAATTGTTGATAATCAATTGATTTGTGTCTCAAGAAAAATTCTCTTTGGTAGGAAATCCTCAATGAATTGTTTGAACTTTTCTTACCCAAACTCATTACATGTGTACTTTCGTTACACAATTTTGTGTTCCTCAGGGGTTTATTTGAAAAGGAAAAGGTTGAAATGCATGAGTTTAAGGTTCTGTATTATCCCCTTCACTCTTGTTTCTTTTGCATTGAAGACTGAGACCATGATCATAAGAGAGAAAATTTTACACTTTAGCTACATTGAGAACAATGGGTTCAGAATAATTTCCCTCAATTTTTCTCACTCCAACCCCACCCTTAGTGCTTTTCAAACATTGTTTCCTAAAATTATTTTTTCTTTTAGACTTTGGAAATTTCTCATACTTGTATTTGTACCTTGCTGCTTTTAGTCCTCTGAAGACATTAACTTTCATGTCTCACTAGAAATAAGAACTTGGGAATTCCAACCTGAAAGAGTAACATCATGAGTAGACTGAAATTGATTTATTTTTGAGAATGTTTTACATATGCCCTCAAGGCTGACTGAAGAACTACAGTATGTATTTTCCACAGTTGAATTATTCTCCAAGTGAGCTCGGTGCAGTGGAAAGAACACTGAATTAGAAATTCAAACATTTTGATTATAGGGTTGTGCCTGTAAAGTATTAATGGGGTGCATGTTCCTCTCAATGTGTTTAACCTCTTGGTGTGTCAGTTTCCTCATTTTTAAGTGGAAGTGGTCATACCCATCCTTGCTATAATGGAGTTGCTACAGATACATTTTCATATAATATGCATGAAAATAATATAAACTCTGAGGCTAGATTAGCAAATAATTATAATATATGTTACAGACTAGTGAGATTGAAGTCCACGTTGTGGAGTAAGTACTTGTACTTGCATCTTATAGTTTGGGGAGCAATAAATTTCTCCTTTAGTATTCTTCAATGAGACCCAAGATTTGGACTTCACGATTCAATCTTCGAACAGTGTGTGAGTACCCTGAAGCAACCTATTTGTTCAGAAAAGAAATGATTAATAAAACTAATCAATTATTATTTTTGAATGATGTAAGCATCAACCTGTAAGTATGCCTTTCATGAATTGTGAGAAGGAGAAAAAGAAGATTAAAGGAAAAGGAGTGAACTAAAGAGAGAAAAGGAGATAAAAGGCCAGTAATAATTGGGTACCAAGAAATTTAGTTGGCAGCAGAGCAAATTAAATCTATAACTGTCCCGGCTTGTATTACTTGCGGTCCCCATTGATCATCAGAGCTTTCCAACACCCACTTAAGTCAGTAAAATAGAATACTAAATTAGGGTCAAAGCATGATTAAAATAAAAGTCATAGCTTAGCAATTAGCTTCAAGGTTCCTTTGAATCTTCTGGAAGAAGATCCAGCAAATAAGTTTATTGGCTTGCCTCTTCGGAACATTCAGCAAAATTTAAACAGAAGCATTTCTTTCTCCAAACCAACTCTTGGAACAATTTCTGCATCTCTTTTTTGAAAAGATACATAGGTAAGTGAACTTATAAAGTTTTACTTCTGAACACACACACGCTTCTACCTGTGGTGTCCCACGGGCTGGTGAAAGGAAGAAAAGACATCGGTTGTCTTGATCAAGTAGTTCAGAGGTAGATGGATGTCAAATGTATTTCCCTATCGTTTAACATCAGAAGAGATTCAGTCCATGAACTAAAATAGTGTTTAAAATATTGTATTACATAAGTACATTTAATGGTAAAACATGGAAGACTTGCATTTCCATAGTGAAAAAAAAAGTTAATAATTCTGAAGGATAATATATTTATCAACTCCAATTGAAAAGCATCAACTCTTAAGTTGTTTAGACTTTCCATAATATGCATTTGCTATTTCTCATTTTCCTTTCTTGTTATCCTCAGAACAAAGTGCTTAATATAAATAATTTTATGACATAGTATTTGAATGAGACAGAAACATATTTTAATTGCATGCATAAGAGGTAATGTTAAATTATATGCATGGTCTTTGGATCTATCTACTCAAGAGTCTTTCCAAGTCTTAGGGATTCTAAGAGTTAACTAGAAAAGCCAAACAAAATTTTTGCAATGGAAGCCAGAACAATATTGCAGATGTGTGGCGCTTACAGAAGGTGGAGCTCATTTATTCTGCATGCATATTTAATGTGTAAAATTCTTTTTAAGTCTTAAAACAACCTCTTGTAAATGCTATGAACTGCAAACCTATGCAGAACCAATACATTGCTAAATAAAAAGAAGAAAGAAAGAAATGCACCCAGAGTAAAAATTCCTGGTTACTCACGATTCTTTTCACCTCTCCACCTTGACCCAGCTTTCATTCTGCCCAAGACACCCACAGGAGAAGTTATTTCTGCCATCGACAGCAGCAGCATCAGTAACAGCACAGCCATGCCAGGTAAAAATAACCTCTATGGAGAAGTCCTGTCACAGACGAACCTGAAGGCTCTTACTGAGAATAGAAACCTGGAGCCAATCCTGCCATTTCATTCACCAGAAATGCAAAAACGCTGCTTTCCCCATCAATTTTAAAAAAGCAGGTATGTTCTCATCAGGCTTTCCATTTGAATTATGCAGGAAATGTTAAAAAAAATTAGAAGGGATGTAAAACCTTCCTCTATACATAGCACAAATGTCAGGAGAGAGAAGCTCACAGTTTTCTCTGGTCTTTTTGCAGCTACCGGTTCCTAACCTGTTCCTGCCATCTCTCACTTCTTCCAAATGTTTGTCAACATTTTTCATAACATGGTCATGGGAAAAGGCTGAAAAGCCTGAGATTTCAGCCTTTTCCCACCTACCCATTCTGTACCACAGATTATAGTACTTGACGAAGCCGAATATTTAATTTTGGCACTGCAAACACACCTCACTTCAAACAGAGGTGGTTGTTAAGGAATGAAAAAAAAAATCAACACTTGTTTGCAAAGCTGTATCTAACATCTTGGAGAGGGGAATAGATATATAAATATCTGCTGCTAAGACATGATAAAAATACCTCTGAAAAAGGGAGTGGTAAACAATCCTCTCTCCTATTTAGCTTGTGTTATGCGATTTCTGTATTCAGAGAATAATGTATAAAGACAGTCTGCCAAAAATATCCCAAATCTATGAAGCAGGCAAAATGTAATGTACGTTGCACATTCAGAGATCATCTGCGATGCATCATAAACACTCATTTGCTTTGTAAATTCGTGTTGGTATATTCCATCTCTCCTGTTTCCTGCAGGATGATGATTCTATCACCTCATGAACTGGACAGACTTTTTTTAGCAAATCATACTTCTCTGTTTTGTTAAGTCTGTTTCCCATGGGTAACACTATAGTGACATAAGCATTCACTTAGGAACCAAATATATTTATTTTTAATAATAATTATGTTATGCTTTCAAGAACATTATAGAATGATAATATACCAACATTCTTTCAACAGGCACATAAAGCTATTTTGGGATATGGCTAAACACTTAATAATAATATTCTACAACCTGACTACTTCTATATTTAAATGGTTCACATAGCTGCCAAAACATATTTCTAAAACACATACCTGATAATGTGCTATTTACTGCTAATCTCCTATTGTGCAGCTGAGGAGAAAACGTGAGGTCTACTGCAGCCAAGCAGGTAACATAATTGGGTGAAATAGGGTGGGCCTAAGACAAGAAGGGGAGGTGGGGATTGTGGCCATGTGCAGAGAATACCTTGTGGATGGTGGCAACGGCCACTCAATGTCGCCTTGCAGGTTACAGATTTGGGTGTGCCAGATGTTTCAAATCTTAAGGAGAAGCTAGAAATTATTACTATGGGGAATCTCAAAATTGTTAAAGCAAATGGAACAATGCTAAACGTCTTATCTAGACATCTAAGGCAGAACATTCTGAATCTGGTCCAACCTAAACGTTGCAGACTTTAACACAATAAATATTCTTTGAATGCCAACAGCATATCATGTATTTTATTGATAGCAAATATACAAGAAATATCTTAATGGGAAAAATAAATATATATATAATAACAAATCATTTTCATGAGTAATGATAAATGCAATGACAATTCATATGCAGTTTCTGTGGAATCACAGAAGAGAAAATATCTGACTACCTGGGACACCAAGGAAGGCTTTTTACTTTCCCTCATTTCTATGGCCCATGAAATTGAGTCCTATCAGGAAACTTCAGTCTCCAAAGAGCTTACACTTCTGACTTGCAGGCCTTTTCATATATTAACTTTCTCCCTAAAATTCTTTTTCTCTATCTCTACTTTGTATAATCCTATTACTGCTTAATACCTTAACAGAAGTTTATCTTCTCAGAATTTTCCAAGAATAATTATCCATTTTTCTCATGACTAATTTATCTGGAAGTGGAGTTCTCAGCATGTTAATGTCTAAGTGTGTGTGTGTGTGTGTGTGTGTTTTCACACAAGTGTAGAGCTCATGTGAACTTGACAATATTATATTTTCTTTAGTTCATTAGTGATTAGTGTACAGAGAAGAAAATCATCAAATTTTGTGGAACTGATAGTACATTTTACTGTTACAGTTATTAACTTGCATAGATATATCATATAATTAAAACATGGCCCTTTAAAACAGCTAGGCAACTTCTTTCATCGATGAGGAATCCATTTAGTTATATCTCATTCTTCATTTCTCTTGGTATTAGTAGTAGAAGACATTGTAGAAAAACAGAAAACCCTAACTATATTTATTCCCTTTGAAGTGCAAGTCAATTATAACCAGTATCATCAAATAAAAGCAGAACCACAGTCTCCTATAATCCATAACATACTAGTAAAACCTCAAAGTTTATTTCTATGCTCATTTTTAGGTCATTAACATTGGGAGCACCAAGAAGGAGCAACTACAAATATGGGCAACAGACTCTAGGAACAATTCTAAGACCAGCTTTCAAATCTGCAAACTTTTTTTTTTTTTTTTTTGAGAGGTTTTTACTATAGGGCGCATGCGCTCGCCAGACAGACAGAGAGAGACAGAGAAACAGAAAGTGAGAAATCACCCCCCAGGGGGGATGGCCATGCCACAATCCCTTTTCCTCCATTCTCCTCTTGGGATCTTGGGCACGCACGCACACGCGCCTGGCGTGAGTTTAAGCCACTGGGTCTGGGACTCGAACCGCGGTTGACTACGTGGGAGTCCAGTGACATAGTCATTACTCTAACTGCTGGTCCCTCAAATCTGCAAACTTCTTAACATAAAGCACCGAAGATTATTAGCACATGGGCTGAGTCTGGTCTAAAATTACAAGTTGGTACAGAGCCAGTTATTTGGCAGTCAGATCCTAAACTGCACATGTCCAGAGCTATTCAACTTAAATCACTAAGTAGGCAAAGTGCCTTTCTGCATCTCTCTTCCTTTTGACTCCCAACACTCCACATGGCTGTGCAAATTTACCCTGATCTGAGTTGGGTACTCTCATTCTTCCTAAGTATACATGATCAATACCATCAAGTAACTAATCAATCAATCAATCTTGGCTCATGAAGTTAGTGGAAAGTCAGGACAGCCTCCTGTCATTTACGCATTCAACAAACATTTTCATAGCACCAACATGTGTTAGGTTGAAGCCAAGGAGCTGCAATGAATCAGCAGATGTTGTTCCTGCTTTCAAAAATCTAATTATATATATATATACACACACACACACACACACACACACACACACATATTCAATATTTTTTTCAATAGAGAGATGTTTTTGCTATAGGGCACGTGGGTTTGCCAGAGAGACAGAAAGAGAGAAATGACCTCTCAGGGAGATGGCCACACTACATTCCTTTCTCCCCCTCTCAGGATCATGGTCACACACACACACTCATGTGCCTGGCCTGAGTTTCAAGCTGCCGGGTCCAGGTCTTGAACCACGGTTAGCCATGTGGGAGTTCAGTGACATAACCATTATGCCATCTGCTGCCCCTGCCACCAAAGCTGATATTCTAGTGAGTAGAAATTGACACCATATAGTACAATTCCACTTTTAAACATATCCTTTTAAATCAGGTCTGTAATGAAGTGAAAGGGAAGATTTCAAAAGGAGACTATAAGATGGACACCACATTAAAAGGCTCTTTGAGGAAGTGGTGCATAGGCAGAGATGGGAACAATGAATGAGTCTCACAGGAGGCAAAGGCAGGAACATCAGAAAATAGGTACAGTAAGGCAGTGTGCTTGCACAAGAAGCTCTCAGGTGTGATAGAGCTGTCGCATATTAGAATGAAATAATAACTGGAGAGACAGGTAGGCCCCTGAGTAGGCCTGGATACTGTGTTAAAGATTCTGAACTCTGGGAACCAGCAGTTAGCGCAATGGCTATGTCACTGAACTCCCACGTAGTCGACCGTGGTTCGCGTTCCGGACCCGGTGGCTTAAAACTCACGCCGGGCGCATGTGCATGCGTGCCCAAGATCCCGAGAGGAGAATGGAGGAGAAAGGATTGTGGCGTGACCATCCCCCCTGGGGGGTGATTTCTCGCTTTCTGTCTCTATGTCTCTCTCTGTCTGTCTGGTGAGCACACGCGCCCTATAGCAAGAAAAAAAAAAAAAAGATTCTGAACTCTAACCTGAAATTTTAAGGAGATTTTTCCATTAAAAGGTTACTGCTCCTTCAATAAAGAGAGTAAATGGGAAAGTGTCAAAATGGAAGTAGAAAGATAAGCTAAGAAACCGTCTCATTATTTAACTGAAAAACTTATACAATCATAGAAATAGAGAAAAAATGTAAGAAGCGAATATATTAGGCACATATTCTGAAGGCAAAATCAGCAAAATCGGCTGAATTATACATAGACAGTGGGTAAGAGGAGCTCCAGGGTAACTGGTAGGTTTCTGGTATGTACCTCTGTTGCGGCAGATTATCTAAGCTGATTTCAGTATCAAGAAAGATGAGAAATTAATGTTGTTCTTGTCAACATTTTCCCAAAGTGTCATGATAACTTCAAACCAGATAAGAATGCTGAAAATTGTGCATAAAAGGGCAAAACATATGTCAAAATAAAAAATAAGATTTCAAATCTCGTTAAGACTCTATTTGTCTAGAACATATGTAACTCTTAATTCTCATCAAAGTGATATTTGAATTAAATAAAGTCACAATGGTTGTAATATGGTAAATGTATTTGGAGAGGTAAGAATTATAACTAGAAAACCAGTTAAAAAGTATTGCAGGAGTCCCAGAAAGAATATATACTATGTTTCTGACAGTAGAGATGGAAGGAAGATAGATATTAAAGAGGGAAAAGTGGTTAAGAATTGTTTGGAAAGTAAATTTCCATAACCTCCACCTACAGCAAGTATTGTTCTTCTCTGTGTAATACTACTGGCTGTTTCTGTGACCATAGGTTAACATTAACATATGAGGTACTACAAAATACTACAAAACATATTTTGTAGAATAATACAATTGTCTAGAGTATGGTACTTCAGCTACAACTACAGAGAAAATGTAAAATAATGCATTTTTTTTCACTAGGGAACATTACAAAATTTTTGCATTACCTCCATTAATCTTTAAACCAGTTTTGTTGAGTTAGGCTGATCATTCATACCTTCTCAGTTAAAAAAACAACAACAACAAAACAAAAAAAAAAACAGGGGACCAGCAGATGGCATATTATTTATGTCACTGGACTCCCACATGGCTGATCATAGTTTAAGTCCTGGACCCAGAGGCTTGAAACTCAAACCGAGCACATGTGCATGCATGCCCAAGATCCTGAGAGAGGAATGGGGGGAGGTATTGTAGCACGGTCATCCCCCTTGGGAGGTGATTTCTTGCTTTCTGCCTCTCTGTCTCTCTGAAGAGTACATATATCCTATAGCAAAAATCTACTTCAAAACAAAACAAAACAAAACACCAAAAACAGAAAACACACCTGACAAACAAACCCCTGGTATTTTAGAAGTTATAATACTTTTCCATCATCAACTATCTAGATTAGAAAATGGAAGAGCTCATGTGGCAGTTTTAAAATATTGTCCCAAATTCTTTTGATACTTCTTCCTTCAAGAATCTTAATTTCCACCCCTCTGAGTGTGAACTGGAATTCTATTGAGAATAAAATGGAAGGGATTGTGTGAGTCTGTTACTAATAGTAATGCTCACATTCCTTCACTCTCTCACTCATTCTTTGTGATCCTTCACTCTGGAAAAGCTAGCTGTCACATTGTAAGGGGATGTTAGCAAGCAATAGAGAGGCTCATATAGCAAGGAATTGAGGTTTAGAATAATGGTCAGAAGGAAGCTGAGTTCTAACAACCACATGAATGAAGCAATGGAGCCTCGACTATCGACCTGACTTAGAGCTTGACTATAACTTTCATAGCGGACTCTGACCCAGTACCAATCAGTGGAGCTGCTCCCAGGTTTCTGAAACTCTGAAATTCCCTGAAGTAATAGATGCTGATGGACTTTGGAGTTATTACATAACTGTAGATAACTACTACAGCCCAGATCACACTACCCCCTTATTCTTTCCTTCTCAATTACTTCAAAAACTATCATTTTGATTCCCATTTTGGTGGTCGGTAAAGGGAACGTCTGCAATCATAAGCTCAATTAATCATATCACTGTGTGTTCTTTACGTGAGTGGCATCAAGTAGCGACATACCAATGTGGGGACAGAGCGGCAGAATGGCATTCTCATCCATCCTACAGATTTGTTTTATGTGATTAAAGTGATGGTTTGCAGGTTTCTGAATCAGTCACTTAGTTTTTCAGTTCACCCAGTTCCTAAAGATCCCTAATTTTCAATGACTGTCAGATGTTCACACTCATTTAAGTTATGGGCCTGGTTTTAGAATGTGTATTACAGGCAGATTATTGCAAACTTGCCACCACTGCATCATATGAAATACCCTCTTTGTAGGGGACATCTGTCTATTAAGTCCTTAGCAGAGCATCTGACATACTGTAGACTCCCAATTAATATCTAACAGAAGTAATGCATTCATATGCCATTCATCTGGGAAGTACAACATGGCGGGAAAAAACCCCATGATTGATCATGCCTTGTGCTCTTGTCTGTATTTGCTCCAGGAAGCCCTACATCTATTTTTGTGTCTGCTTTTTGAGGACAGCAACAGAGCATTTCCTTTTATGATTCATAAAAGAGGGCCCTCATTGGTTAAAAACCATCTTGTCCTACTGTTTTCTACAGCAAGCCAGCTAGAAAGAGAAATGCACATTCAATTAAAATAGGATCCAAAGAATTAAAGAAATGCATGCTAAAGGATTTGGGAAATAGATTAGGTATCAAGATGTGTGTGACGCTGGGCGGGTGTGCGTGCATACTCAAGATCCCGAGAGGAGAATGGAGAAGGGATTGCGGCGGAGAAGGGATTGCGGCGTGGCCATCCTCTCTGGGGGGGGGAGGGGTGATTTCTCACTTTCTGCCTCTCTGTCTCTTTCTGTCTGTCTGGTGAGCGCATGCACCCTCTATCAAAAACCTCTCCAAAAAAAAAAAAAGAAAGAAAGAAAAGAGAAAAATAGATGTGTGTGAGAAATCTGAACTTAAGTCAGACTCAAATTAAATACTGGTCAAGGGTAAATGATGACTAGCGTTGGAATATTCAATCCAAGAGTAAAAAAATGACGAAAGACATCTAGATTTTCTTTTTTTTTTTCCTTTTTCTTTTCTTTTCCTTTCCTTCCCTTTTCTTTTCTTCCCATAGGGTGCATGCATTCATTCTCTGAATAGAAACAGAGAGAGGGAAAGTGAGAAGTACCCCCCCCTGACTCGGGGAGGTATGGTCATACCTCAATCCCATCTCCACTTTACTCTTTGGATTTGGGGCATGCATACACACACACCTGGTGTGATTCTCAAGCTACCAGGTCTAGGACTCAAATTGTAGTCAGCTACGTGGTAGTCCAGGCCACCTGGGTGGACTGTGGATATGCATTTTCAAGTGCAAGTCAAAATGCTCTTGTATCACTGAAGCAGAAATATTGGTAAATTTTTTTTTTTAAAAAAGACAAAACTGTAGTTCACAGTGGGCTAGTGTCACATTCCACAGGATGCTGATTTGAGGAACATGGAGTTCGGTCTTTGAGAAACAGGGAAATGGAAGAAATTCTGAGCAAAAAAGTGTGCAGAAGTTAGCCTCTGCAATAAATAGAAAGGAAGGTATAGCTTCAACAAATGATAGATTATTAATGTTTAGTTAGACAAAAAATGTGATCCATTTGTCATGAATTTAGTCAGCACCTCTTATAGACTGGAGCCACTCTAATTGGAATATCGTAGGTGTCTCTTCTCTGAGAATCATTTCCAGGATGTGGAAACTCAGTATTTTCAAGAAGAATCTTAGACTATGTCTATATAAAAGAAAAAACTATAACTTTGACATATTAAGCAACGGAAGGGTGGAGATTGCTCAGATCATGGTGAATGAACACATTCATTACTCTTTCTTGTCCTTGCATGCAGAATTTTAGTTAAAGGGAATAGCTTTATTTAGGTCTAAATTACTACAGAAAGTAATGCTATGAGCGTGTGTAGGCTGTTTGATGACAGAAGAACTGATGCTCATTCTGCCACAACCCTAAAAATATACCTGAAAAGAAGACTTACAGGGTACTGACATGCAGGAGCCTCACAAGCTATAGGTAAACCATAAGCAAAGTACACCTAGCATTTGGGGTTGAATAGTCTGATTAATATTTTTCTTAAATAGAGTAATTTTTAGGGAAAATTCTTTCTGAAGATTAACTTTAAAAATTGAGCCTTAGGGAACCAGCAGTTAGCGTAATGACTATGTCGCTGGATTCCCACGTAGCTGACTGTGGTTCGTGTCCCGGACCCCGTGGCGTAATACTCACGCCGGGCGCTTGTGCGTATGTGCCCAAGATCCCAAGAGGAGAATGGAGGAGAAGGGACTGTGGCGTGACCATCCCTCCTGGGGGGTGATTTCTCACTTTCTGTCTCTATGTCTCTCTGTCTGTCTGGCGAGCGCATGCACCCTGTAGCAAAAACCTCTCAAAAAAAAAAAATTGAGCCTTAGTAGTCTTTCCAAAATGAAAAAATATACATAAGCTATACACACAATGAACAGTATTTTCTATATTTCTTCTTCCCCATGTAATTACTATTAGTCTTTTCACAGAGTATTTAAAAACATGACAACATTGAGGTACACATGCAGTTTTTTGTTAGAACCTAGATATAAGTATTTATGACATGAAAACTATTCACTAAATTGTATTATATAAAGTTTTATTTAGTCCATTTTATTATTTTTAAACTTATTTATTTTAATTTGATTAGGCAGACAAGGAGAAAGAGAGAGAGAGAGAGAGAAAGCCACGAGGGCCGAGACTCAAATTGTGATTGGCCATGTGGGAGTCTAGCACCCTTAACCACCATGCCACTGCCGGCCCCTATTATAAGTGTCACTATTTTCCTACCTGAACAGGTGTTTCAGAATTTTTTTTTTAGAGTTTGCTATATGGCATGTGCACTAGCCAGACAGACAGAGGGACAGTAAGAAATCATTTCTCAGAGGGATTGCCCTGCCACATTCCCTTCTCCTCCAGTCTCCTCTTGAGATTTTGGATGTGCATGCACATGTGTCCAGTATGATTTTTAAGTTGCCTGGTCTGGGGCTTGTACCATGCAGCTGGCCGTGTGAGATTCATCACATTTACCTCTATGGCTGCTGCTGGCCCCAGAACTCTTAAGATCCTACATTTTTGAAAAGTAATAAAGGCCTAATTCTATCATTTACAGTAGAAATTGAAAAGTTTATATACAGAGGAATATTAAATGACCAAAATTTATGTAAAAGGAGAATATTTTAATTGAGTAAACTAGAACATCTTCAATTCACATTAGTACAATCTTGCTAGAATATATTTCTTACTATTAAATATATTGTGTAGCATATCCTATTTAGCTTTTTATTAACAACTGTGATTTCGCAATTCCTCAATTTCTTCAATGTTATTGTATAGGACTGAATGTGCGGCTAGGATAGTGTATACTCCAGAAAGATTTGTGGTACTGTTGTAAAGATCACTATAATTCTGTCCCTTTCAAATGCTCATTTACACAGGGCTTTGGTTTTTGTCTATGAGAGGTGGAGACTATCTCAGCATAATTTGAGTCTGGGTTAGCCTTATGACTTGACTGTTAGAAAGAGGCCTCTGACATCTGAGTTTGAGCCTTAAGAGACCATGCACTGTCTGTGTTTGCTATCTTGGAACTCTGTGCACAAACCACCATGAAAGGATACTCATCTGTCGTACCAGAGGCTGAGAGGCCATGAGAAGAACTGAGACATTGCAATGTCCGTCAGCAACCGCATGTCAGACACGCAACCAGGCACTCATGGACCGTACAACCCAGCTGTTAGCAGCAGCATATGTTCTGCAATGGGACTCTTTAGGTCGAATTCACACATGCCCAGCTCTCTGTCCTTATTTGACCTCTTTTAGCCTTAGTTTCTTGCTCTGTAAAATGATAGTAACAGTACTATCTGCTTTGTAGGGTGACCAAGAATATTAAATGAGTGAATACAAATAAATATCTTGAAGCATTACTAGGGATCAAGCCAGCAATAATAAAATGTTAGTGAACAATATTATTGTTTTGCTGTGACTGCTGCAATTTTTATTATGTGTCTTTTACAGAAAAGGAAACTGAGACTCAAAGAAATGAAATGATTTGAACAAAGTCACACAATGTTGGAACTATGACTGAGGACAGGACTTATTTGTTCCAAAACCCAATTTACTAATCATTTCAGGTTTATGAATCCATTCTGATTCAAAATAAATCTGACTTATTCAGTAGCTATAAGTCAGACATTGTGGTTAGTAAGTTCCTATATATTAAGTTATCGGAAAAGTCATGATATATTTTTCTGTTTTTCTATGCAAAAATACATCATGACTTTTTGAAAACCCTAGTATATTAGTATTATTATTTTGATTCGCCTAGTGTAACCGGGTTAAGCATTTTAACATAAATCTTCATAATAGTCCAAGCTTTCTCTATTGTTTGGCATCATCTTGATTGTCTCTTTCATATTTACCTAGATTTTAGTCTATACTTTTTGTGTGTACTGCTCTCTCTGTTTGGGATGCCCTTTTTTCCTGTAGTAACTTTAACAGCTATTTTTCCTGCAAGGCTTTCCCTCAATGTCTCTTCCTCCGTGAAGGTTTACCTCATCATCCTTAGAAGGTCATTGGGTACTCTCTTTTCTCTGATAGTTATGGAGAGCATATTATTGCTAACTGAATTTTAAGAAGTTTTGTTTACATATGTCTCTCATTAAACTGTGAGCTTATGGGAGGAGGGCTGTATCTATTTTTTTTGTGTTTGTAGCTATTAAAGACCACCCACTGGGGATCAGCAGTTGGCGCAATGGGTGTGTCTCTGGACTCCCATGTAGTCCACCGTGTTTCAAGTCCCGGACCCGGTGACTTAAACTCACGCCAGGCGTGTGTGCGTGCGTGCCCAAGATCCCAAGAAGAGAATGGGGGAGAAGGGATTATGTTGTGTCCATCCCCCCTGTGGGGTGATTTCTCACTTTCTGTCTCTTTGTCTCTCTCTGTCTTTCTGGCAAGCACATGTGCCCTATAGCAAAAACCTCTCAAAGAAACCCAAAAACAAAACCAATAAAAACACCCACTGGATGAGTGCATTCTTTGATGCAACACATTTGGGATCAAATGCCTCTTTTTTGTGTTTATGTCTTAATGCCTTGACATTTTATAGTGACAATTGCTATTTGAGATATTGGAGGAATATTATGCTTTAGCGGAAAAGGCTGAGTTTTACAGATTGTCATGTCTAAACTTTGTTCTCTGCTCTATTACTTGTTAGCACTGCAGCCTTGGGCAGGGAGATTAGACACTCTGTGCCTCAGTTTATTTCTACACAGAGGGCACATTAATAGTTACATTACAGAATTAATATATGAGGAGACTGAAAAGTTTCAAGAGGACCGGCAGGTGGTGTGGGGGTTAATGCACTGGACTCTCATGTGACTGACTGCAGCCCAAGTTCCAGACCTGGTGGCTTTCTTTCTTGACGTTCTTCTTCTCTCTCTGTGTATCTCTCTGTTGATTACATGTACCTTGTAGCTAATTAAAAAAAATAGTAACAATGACAAATAAAATCAATTCTTTTTAAAAGTATCTAGAAATATGATATTCATGTATGAGTTTATGTTGGTGCAAAATTTTCTTTTTATTTCATACATTCTTTTTTTTTTAAAGAGGATTTTGCCACAGTGTGCATCAGTGTGCATGTGATTGCTGGAGAGCAAGAGACAGTGAGAGGGAAAATGAGAAATCGCCCCTCAGAGGGGATGGCCACACTGAAATCCTTTCTCCAGTCTCCTCCTGGCATCCTGGGCATGCATGCATATGTACCTAGTGTAAGTCTCAAGTCACTAGTCTGGGACTTGAATCATGGTCGGCCATGTGGGAGTCTAGCAACATAACAGTTATTCCATCTACTGGCCCCAGGGACTGTTTCTTTCATAATACACCTTTCCATGACGATTTTGTTAAACACTTCTATGCACATGCATCTTTTTAAAAAGGTTATTCATTTATTTCTGCCACGAGTGAGACAGAGATTTGGCACCCTCAACTGGTTCTCAATGTTGAGCTCCATCCTGGCCTCCAGTCAGCCTTGGATTGTGGGCATGCATGTACCTGGTATACTCAGGGAGTTCTCTGGACTTGAGTCAGCCACCTTCTCCTGTAGGATTGCCTCCTAGAGTCATTTTTTAGCACTTCACCCCTGTCGGGTCTGGGAATGTGTGTTTTATTGAGAAAATAAATTACATAAATATCAGTAGAGTGCATGGAATATGCAGTGGCTCAGTATTTCATATAAATTATTATTATTGAGGAATATGTTATGAACGAAGCTCTGCTTTGCTTTACTATTTTCAAATATGTATAAAAGAAGCCATGTTTTGTTCTGCTGCCCTGTGAATATTAGTTTAGTTTTTGAAATGTTACATTTCTCAGGATGCCCAAGCATAGGCAAAAATATGAACTGTTTACAGACTCAAAAGATAGTGAATTGACCACTTAGATACAGTCAATGTTTACACTGATAAAACTTATTTTTAATAATGAAATCTTAATATGCTTAGTAAAATATGTTAAAATAAATGTACCAAAACTAAAACTTCAGACTATCCAATTATGAGCAATTTAAGTCTACTAAAAAAATACCAAACTCAATAACAATCATACCATTAGCAAGGTTTATTTATGTTTTGTTTTCCCTAGTATTTAATTTTTATTCATATTATTTGATCATGGATGGATCTGGTCTCTCAGAAACATGACACACAGTCAACCTAAAAGTTAAAAAACTATAAATAAAATGTGATGCTTATGTATACATATATGTTCGTGAATATAAATATAAATGCTTGTGCATATATTTGTGTTTATGCATATATATACACATATATATTTTTTTTTAGAGAAAGAGAGAGAGTACATTTTATAAGTTGACCCACTGAATCATAATATTTATGTTTAAGAAATAAGAAAGGCATTTACATTAGTTTACTGATAAAGGCATAGCATTCCCACTGGGTCTTTTACCTTCATTCCCCACTCCCCACCCCCACTGTGACATTCTGGTAACATTTTATACTTCCAGTAACTATCCTTCAGAATATTTCTACAATTTCAGTTTTATCAATTATTTAGTTGCCTCAGATTTGCTCAATTCAATTAAAGTCAGTAAGATTTCTTCCTAAAAGCAAAAGCCTCCCTGTATAGAGAAAAATCATTATACCTCTTCATGTGTTTTATATATCCAGTTATATAAAAAGATCTATGGGTGCTGCCAGATTTAAAAAATAGTTATATGGTTGAAATTGCAGAATATTGTAAGACAGTTTTTATCTCCAAATGGAAAACAGTTTGAAAACAAATACTGTAGATAAAAGTTTAACACTAGCATTTGTAGCTTATTTTAAGAAGCCAGCACAAAAAAGATAATGTTGATTTTCAAAGCAGAAGGATATAGACTTTTACCTAAACTGCAACACCCACATATACAAATACAGAGAATTGCAATGCTTTGCCTTCAATTGTTTTAGTTACTGATTCTATTTAACACTTTATTGATAATGAAATTATTTCCTGAATATGTGATACTTTTAAACATTATAAATTTGGCATAGAAAGGATCTATTTTATAGTCTGGCTTGCTTGGCTCAACATTAAATCTTTTGTTTTGAATTAGTTGCCAGAGTCTCTTTTTTATGGCTGAGTAGTAGTCCATAGTGCATATGTCTCCACTTAAAATATACTGACTGTCTGCAATCTATGGCAGAAACTGAAAGATTGGCAGTATAACAGCAATGAGGGCAACTGCATATTCTAGAAAGAATATGGGGAGGAGTGGGTAAGAGAGAGTGAGAGAAAGGGGATCAGGAATAAAAGAAAACATTTATCAGACACAAAAATGAAAAGTGTCTTGTAACTTGCAGTGCTTGAGAGAATTATTCAAGTCTGCTCAAATATCTAGCATATCCTAAAACAAATGTATGGGTTATAATAGAAAGAAATACATATAATCGACCAGAGTCAGTGCTGGACAGTGACACAGCAGTAAAACACATGGCTCTGTGAGGCTGATACACGTAGAAAAACTCCAGGTCTGTATTGGTGCCCATGATTTGAAGCTGAGCATGGACTTGGCATCAAGATCCCGACAGGGGTGTGTTTTCTCTCTCTTTCTCATAGAAGACACAATAAAATAAACTTAAAAAAAAATCAGTCTATAACCCCTCCACCCCCCAAAAAAAAGTAGACTAAATTTTAAAAGTCAGCATTTTGGTTTCACCACTTGGCAACCCAAGGGTAGTCTGGGAATAAATAGGATTAATATCAGGACTGACTCAACCTCACTTGAAGGAAATAGGAATATAACCTTTCCAGACCTAAAAGCTCTAAAGATATTTTACTACTAAGGAAACTTTGGGTTTTGTGTTGCCAATCTTCACTCTCACATTAAAGTGTAAATATTCATAGGATGCAGTGCTATGTTAAATTGTTATCACACTTTCATGAAGTGTGAAATCTCAAGAGACAGCTTTATGGTGTTATAAGGCCCACATTGAGATCCTGATTTTACCACTTTTGAATAAATAGATCTTGGAGGTCATTCCTCTTAGGCAAAACTCTGTTTTCTCACCTGTGAAATGTACACATTGAGAATGCCTGACGCGGTAAATGTCTGTTTTGACTGAAATGATAGGTGAGTGTATGGCTTACGGCTGAACCCGGCGTACCAGTACGGTCTGTAGCAGTCTTTCTATGAGCTGGCCACTGAATGATTTCATGGTATATTGCACCTTTGATGGAAATGTGAACGGTAGCTTTCATGGGAAATCCTGCGGAGGCTCACAGGCACATGTGTATGGAAATCTCTGATGAGCAGAACTGTCAGAACGAGTAAGAAGGATAGGTATGCAGATGGTTGAGAATTGTCTAAAATTCTTCTTTCAGAATTTTTCCAACTGACCATATTTCATACTTACCATTCCTTTTCTATTTTTAAAAAAAAAAATTGTCAGAAGATATGTGCACTCACTGGAGAGAGACACACAGAGAGAAACAAGACAGAGAGAAAGTGGGAAAGCATTCCCCATGAGAAATGGTTATGTCACAACCCTTTATGCTCCATTTCTCCTTTCAGGATTTTGGACACGAATGAACATACACTTGGAGTATTTTTCAAGCTGCTGGGTCCAGGACTTGAACTGCACTGTTGGCCATGAGGGATCCAGCTGCGGCCATGAGGGATCCAGCTGCTTTAACTATCACATCACAGGCTGGTGCTGTCATTCTTCTTGGCTAGAGTTCCAGCTGAACTTTTTAAGTATATAGATTTAGAAAAAAAAAAATATATATATAAGCGAACCGCGGTCGACTACGTGGGAGTCCAGCGACATAGCCATTACGCTAACTGCTCATTCCCTAGAAAACTATATTTCTGTACAAACATGGTGCATTGGACCTATCTTCTCTAAGATTATGCTTGATGGTGCTTCTTTTAATCATGTCTTTAAAGTAACAATTCTGGTTATATAGCTGTATGTGGTTCAAGAGAAAGTGCCTGAGTTATACTCATCTCCTTACAGAGATTTGGTGGGCTTTTATTTTTTTAATTAAAAAAAATTTTAAAGGTTTTTGCCATAGGGTGTGTGCACTCACCAGAGAGACAGAGACAGTGACAGGGAAAGTGAGAAATCACCCTCCAAGGGGGATAGCTATGCCACAGTCCCTTCTTTTCCATTCTCTCCTTGGGATTTTGGTTAAAAATGTACAATGTACACATGCTCAATGAGATTTTCAAATCACCAGGTCTGGAGCTCAAACCATGATCAGCCATGTGGGAATCCATCAACTTTCATCACCTTTTTTTTTTTTTTCTTTTTTTTGGAGAGGTTTTTGCTACAGGGTGCGTGCTCTCGTCAGAAAGACAGAGATAGAGAGACAGAAAGCGAGAAAGCACCCCCCATGGGGGATGGCCACGCCATAATTCCTTCTCCTTCATTTTCCTCTCGGGATCCTGGACATGCACACACATGCACCCGGCGTGTGTTTAAGCCGCCAGGTCTGGGACTCGAACCACGGTCGACTACGTGGGAGTCCAGCGACATAGCCATTATGCTAACTGCTGGTCCCCATATAACATTTTTTTGAGCTTCATTTTTTTTTTATTTCATTTTCTTTTATACAGTCAATCACATTATTTAGCTTATAAAGTGAATATTTCAATATGTGAACATTTCTCCCTAGTCCAGGTGATTAAACTCTAAAATATCTTTAACAAATAATACCAAATTTCTTTGCCCCATTAATATTTTGCTTGCCTATTTTTCTTCTAAATATCCTTCCTCAGGCCCTCCTCTTCCCCACACACTATATCTGGTATTTACACCCATTTACTGTGTTTGTATATCCTTTAGTCAATCAGTTTCAGTCATAGAGTGTGGACACTTGGTATATATTAAGTGGGGACATACAATACCCCTCTTTCATAGCCTGGCTTGCTTCACTGAGCAGTAAATCTTCCATATTCATCCACTTCCTGTCAAAAGCCAGGTTTTTTTTTTTTTTTTTTTTTTAATAGCTAAATAGTATTCCATAGAATATATGTGCCACAGTTCCTCTATCCATTCATCTGTTTGGGGGCATTTGGGTTGGTTCCATGTCTTAGCAATTGTGAATAGTGACGCAATAAACATTGATGTCCAAGCACTTTTCCAAAAAAAACTGGATTGCTTCACGAATGTGCGTGTCATCCTTGTGCAGGGGCCATGCTAATCTTCTCTGCATCATTCCAATTTAAATATATGTGCTGTCAAAGCGAGCACAACATTTTTTTTGTTTTTAGAGAAATTTTTTGCTACAAGGTACATGCACTCAACCATAGAGACAGAGTCAGAAAGTGAGAAATCATCCCTCAGGGGAAATGGCCCCACTGTATTTCCTCCTCCTCTATTTTCCTTTCTGGATCTTGGGCATGCTCACACATGCACATGCACCCAGCATTAGTTTTAAGCCACCAAGTCCGGCACTCAAACCATGGTCAACTATGTGGGAGTCCAGTGATATAACCATTAAGCCATCTCCTGGTCCTACATACAACAAAATTTATGACATTCTATTCCTGTCTTATATCAAGTAGAATTTTGTTTGTGAATTAGAGATTGACTCTTAACCTCTGTTCCCTTTCTCCAAGATTGAAGTCACTGTCCTTTCTGATTAAAAATTTAGGTCTTTTACAATCGACCCAAACCATACATTAATCTGCAAAGAAGTTCTCTGACTTGAATCAGAGTTGTGTAAAATCAAGAAAATAAAACAAAACAAAACTGGGCAACTTGTACATATGAATAGCTGTTGCATGCAAATACTAATGACAATTTTTAAAGTACTTGGAAACTAACTTTTTCAGTTTATGTTCTGCTCAAGATGTTTCAACATCCTCCTTAAGAATGTAGTTTTTAGAATTCTTCTATTTTTCTTTAGCATCCAACTCTGTGTTATTCCCTGTCTTCATCAGTAAATGGAGAGGCGGAGAACATTGCATTTGGGGAGATAATCCTAAACCATCTTGTCTGGGTTTGAAATCACCTCTACCATTTGTTAGCTCTGACAACTTGGGCATGTTACATGACACTTTTTGGGTTTTTAATTTCCTCATTTTTAAAATGAGTTGATAACATCTACCTCATGTATACTTTTGATGATGAAATGAAATTAAAAATATGCAAGTTGCTTAGCACAATGATACTACATGGAAAGTGCTGAGTAGGTGCTTGATAAGATTGCCATTATTCCATTATTACAGTCATTATTGTCATGATAATTATTATTATTAAGCAACATATACTCTGGTACCATGTTGTTAGGATGCAAAATGTCACAGCCAGCCAGCTAAAACAATGTTGCTATTTCTTATAGTTACTCTTATTGTAGTTTTAGCAATTCCATTCCCAGTTATTTACCCAAGAAAAGGAAAATATATGCTCACATAAGAAGCACACATAGGTATTTATATCTATTTATTCACATCTACCCTAAAGTGGTATCAATTGACCATTGACTAGTGGGTAGATGAGAAAATTGTGAAACATATATATATACAATGGAAATTCAATTGATAAAGAAAAAGAATGATCACAGATCCATATAATAATATGAACACACTGCCAAGGCTTTATGTTAAGTGAAAGAATCCAGAAAGAGAAGATTAAATATTATAAGATTTGATTTAAATGATGTTTTAGAGGGACCAGCAGTTAACGTAATGGCTATGTTGCTGGTCTCCCATGTAGTTGACCACGGTTCACATCCCGGACCCAGTGGCTTAAAACTCAGGCCAGGCACGTGTGCGTGCGTAACCAAGATCCCAAGAGGAGAATGGAGTAGAAGGGATTGCGACGTGACCATCCGCCCTGGGGGGTGATTTCTCGCTTTCTGTCTCTATGTCCCTCTCTGTCTGTCTGGCGAGTGCATGCACCCTATAGCGAAAAACCTCTCCAAAAAAAAAAAAATGATGTTCTAGAAATGGCCAAATTATAGAAACATAAATATAATCAAAATTTGACAGGGCGATGGCCACAATAAGGGAACCTTTGGGAATGATGAAAATATTCTGTACCTTCATTATGGTGACAATTACACTATTTTATATACACACATATGTATAAAACTTTATAGACATGTATAAATATATAATAATTTTATTGCATATAAATTACATCTCAATAGCCTCACTTAAAAAATGAAACCAGGGCTATGTACCTGTCAAGTTGCTATGGAAAAAACACGTGGAAACATTAGTAAGTCAGCTTCTAAGGGCCATATATATACTCCTTTGAAATAAAACACAGGCTATAACTGGAGTTTCTCGTTCATTCTAAAATTTTATGTCACATTTAGCTATGTCTACAAAAACTGTGGTTATTCATAAGGTGTTGTTTCCTGAGACAGGCTATAAAACCAGGAAAACTTGGAGGTAAGTATTCAAGGTCCAAGGTCCACAAGGCTTCAGTTATGCTCAAAGTTAAATCCTATCTCAATGCTCAGGCTCTGGGTCAGAGCATATGACTCATGAGGAAGAAGCCAGAAACTGTAATGTATTACAGGCTACAGATTATTGACAGAGGTCGGTCAACACCAGGGACAAAGCAGTTGTTCGTATTGCTGCTATTTGGAAGTACAATTATTTACTGAAGAATAGATGCTGAATAGCCAAAAGTGTGAGCTCTAGAAGATGCCTTGTTGGTTCTTTAAACTTTCATTCCAATTTGCTTCTATTTGCAGAGGCTGGAAATGTAAAAACTACATTTTTGGAGTCCCTTGAAACTAGGATTCTGGATATGAAAAGGTTTTTCCAGGTAGTTACACTTGCATGAGCTGTGTAAGACAGAGGAAGTGGTAATCATTTTTCTGCTGCTGTGGATAATTCAAATAAAGAACGGGTAGAGCTCAGAGTTTGCTACATGTGTCAGTGTCTAGTCATCAGCAGCTTGTCCTGAGAGCAAGCTGTGGAAGAACAAAGACCTGGTTTCCAAATCTCTAATCACAGCTACAGTATTCTTGATGCCCATGATCCAAGTGGTCCCCCAGTTTCACTGCTGCAAGCCTGTGAAGTAGTGTCTTCCATGTATTACACCCCTATCTTCCTGAAATAACACCAATATTTCGTTTTCTCCAATAAACCCTGACTAAAATACTACAGTAATGAAAAGTTTTAAAAGAGAATTAAAGTTAGGAATTCAACAGATTGATATGAACGTGGTACAGAAAAAGAAATAGTCATTTTTTAGGCAATGTAATGAAGATTGCCTTACATATGCATTTATTTGTATACATATTTCTTCTTTTATGTAGCCTAGATATTAATTTGCCCATTCATCTGTTTTTACTTCTGCTACTTGTGCTCTTGAGGTTTTATTCTAGAATCCTTTGCTCATACCAATATTCTGAAGTATTTCCCTGTTTTCTTCTGGTAGCTTCATACTTACAAGATTTTTTTCCTTCTGTATGGTGTGTGCACTCACTGGAGAGAGACAGGGGGAGACAGAGAGAGGAGAGGAGAGAGAGGTGAGAGAAAGAGAGAGAGAGAGAGAGAGAAAGAGAGAGAGAGAGCAAGCAGGCACAAAGATGGTCATGTCACGATCCCTTTTCCTCTAGTGTCTTGGAATTTGGCGCATGCATGCACACATGTTGGGTGTGTTTTTCAAGCTGCCAGGTTCGGGACTCAAGCAGCATAGCTGGTCATGTGGGATGCAGCTGTCTTAACTATTATGCAACCAACTGGCCCCACAGCTTTAAGATTTATATTTCAGTCTTTAATTCTTTTAGAATTGATTTTTGTGTGTGTGTGTGAGAGAGAGATATATGTCGGTCTAGTTTCATTGTTCTCCATATTGATGTCCAGTTTTCTCTGCAGTATGTAGGAAGAGAATGTCTTCTCTCTGACATTATCTTGGCAGCTGTGTCAAAAATCAGCTGACTCAGGCCCATCAGGTGGCATAGTGGCTAAGGTGCTGGACTCTCACATGGCTAATAATTGTTTGAGTCCCAGACCTGGTGACTTAAAAATCATGCAGGGTGCATGTGAACATGTGCCCCAAATCTCAGGAGAATGGAGGAGAAGGGGTTGCAGTGTGGCCACCTCTCTTGGAGGTGAGGTGATTTCTCACTTTCCCTCTCTCTGTCTTTATCTGTCTTTCTCCAGCTAGTGCATATACCCTATGGTACTACAAAACAAAACAAAACAAAACAAAACAAAACAAAACAAAAATCAGCTTACTCTATGTATGTGGGTTTATTTCTAGGTTCTCTGTTCTATTCTGTTGGTCTATGTGTTTGTTTTTCTGCCAGTATCAGCATCATGTAGGTTTTATTACTATGGCTTTATAGCATATTTGAAAATCCAGTTGTGTGATGCCTCAAGCTCTACTCTATGTCTAATTAAGAAGCCTTTATACATCAAAGGAAACAATCAACAGAGTGAAATGACAACCAACAGAAGAGAAGAAAATATTTGTGTACTAAACATCTAGCAAGGGATTAATAAACAAAATGCATTAGAAGCTCAAACAACTCAGTAGCAAAAAACAAATAAAAAGTGGGCAAATAATCTGAACAAACAGTTCTTAAAAGATATGCAAATGGTCAAAAACCATAAAAAAAATGCTCAGCATGACTGATCATTAGGAAAGTGCAAATCAAAACCATAAAATATCATCTTACTCTAGTTAGAATAGCTATTTTCAAAACAGACCAAAAATAACAAATGTTGGCAAGGATGTGGAGAACAGGGTACTCTTTACATGTTGGTGGGATTGTAAATTAGTATAACATATGGGAAACAGTATCATGATTCCCCAAGAAATTTAAAATAAAACTGTTATTTGATACAACATTTAAAAACTAGGCATATATCCAAAGGAAAGGACATCAGTATGTCATAAAGATATATGCCCAAAAATGTTTATCATAGCGCTATTCACAGTAGTAAAGACTTGGGAGCAATGTTCACATCCATCAATAGATGAATGAATGAAGAAAATGTGGAATATATACATAATGGAATACTATGTAGTCATTGAAAAGGATGAAAACTCATCACTGGAAGTTAAATGTGTGAGCCTAAATACATTATGTTAAACAAAATAAGCCAGATACTGAAAATAAAATATCACAGTATCCTTCATATAAGGAAACTGAAAAACATGACTTCATATAGAAATAGGGAAGAGATAGATGCTGGGAAGGATTGGATGGAGTGTATTGAAAGATAGTGATTTACAGAAACAAAATTGTGGATAGATAGGAGAGGAGGAGAATGTGGTGGACAACAACTTACTGTATATATTTCAAATGGTCAAGATAGTATGTATTTACCCTAATTTAATCATTATACATTGTGTTCTGTGTACCGAAAAAAATCACATTGTAATAATTGTTATGTTAATGAGAAATTACTGATTATAATATTTATTAAACTATTTAATTTGCAAGATGTAGAAATAACTAATGAGGCAGTGCAGGCATCTTATGGCAAAACACATAGGAAAAATGATCTGACCTTTTTATATCAACAACTCAGAATGTCTGAATATTCTACAAAAGAGTTCCAAGAGTACCCATTCAAACAATGAGTATTAATTAGTCGAAGCCAAAAGGTGTCATACAATTACAGAATTACTCTTTTTTTTTTGGAGAGGTTTTTGCTATATAGGGTGTGCGAGCTCACCAGAAAGAGAGAGAGACAGAGAGATAGAAAGCGAGAAATCACCCTCCAAGGGGGGATGGCCACACTGCAATCCCTTCTCCTCCATTCTCCTCTTGGGCACTTGGGCACGCATGCACATGCACCTGGCGTGAGTTTAAGCCACCAGGTCCAGAACTAGAACCGTGGTTGAATACATGGGAGTCCAGCGACATAGCCATTATGCCAACTGCTGGTCCCTTGATTTACCATTTTTAAAGAGATAAGATTACCTGAATTATTTTAAAACTGAGAGAGTACTTTTTGTGAAATGGAAAAAAAAACTGATAAATATTTTCTTGACATTTGCTACTATTAACTTACTTGATCAAGTTTGCCCATGATATGGTAACTTTGTGCCTATGATAACTTTGAAAGGTAATTATCTAAAACTCTAAATCTATACTTTCTTGCGACTATTTCAATGATATATCATTCATAAATGTATTCACAAAAGCATACATAGTTTTCATTAAAATAGAAATATTTCAAAGTCTATGCATTTTAAATATTAAAGTTTCTTAATGATTTGTGTTTTATCTTATTAATATGAATTAAGAATGGTATATATCAAGGAAATGTAATAAATTATATTTTTCACCAAATGGCAGATAAATTCCAGTATTTATTCTGGGTTATTTCTGTATGCCACACAAATATATTTGTATTTTAAAGTTTATTTATTTATTTCTCCCTGGAGAGGGGGAGAGAGGGAGAGGAAGAGAGAGAGAGAGAGAGAGAGAGAGAGAGAGAGAGAGAGAGAGAGAAAAGAGAAAAGACACACACACAGAAATACTCTCAACAGGGTCTTGATGCCAAGATCTAATCACAATCTCATCCAGCTCTGGGTTATAGGTACATGCAGGCCTGGTATCCTCAGAGAAGTCTCTGAGATGTGAACATGGAAATGTCCCATGTGGAAAAGCCTCACAGAAGGTCCTATTTTACTCTGTGTAACTGTTTGGCCTGGTTACACATATTTTTATGGATAACTTATAAAATACATTGAACTATTTTGCTCAAAAAGATAGAGAAATAAGCCTTAAGGCACTGAATTATTTATAGGGATTTCAAAACTAAACAATGATTAAACTATGTTGCTAAATTGCTAGGTTACTATTCTGAAAAATAATATTCCACATCCTTACAGTCCTAAATGTAGTGGTCTTACAACTGGAAAATAATAGTATAGATACCATGAAAATAACATGATAATATCTTGAGATATTTAACTCTACTACAGAGAATTGTCTGGTGCTTCCTAATCCTTTCCACCAATATCAATCTTGGCCCAAGTGAAAGAGAGAAATATTATCTTATTTTCTGCCTCTAAAGTAGAGATCTTCCCCTTTCTTATATTTAGTGCTGCAACTTCTTTCAGACTTTACCATGCTGCCTATTAACAAAAAAAAAAAAAAAATCAATGCTAAAATATTTCTTTTTACTCAATGACTATTAGTGACATCTTGGTTGATTAAATATTACTAATGCATGTATAATTTATGTAAGCCATGTGTTAGTTATTATTGACTTTAAAATACTGGAAAGCTCTATCCTCAATATTAAGTTCCAAGTTGTCCTCTAAGAATAAGATATTCAAAAACTCAAAGTAAAATTAATTATAGTATATTTATTCTTTCTTTTTGTTTGTTATTTTTTTTAATATAGGTTGCATTGTACTCACTGAAGAGAGACAGAGACAGAGAGAGAAGAAAAGTGAGAAATCAACACCCCCACTGGGAGTGGATGGCTATACCACAGTCCCTTCTCCTCCATTTTGGGCACGCATGTGCACATGCCTAGTGTGTTTTTCAAGCCACCAGGTTTAAGACTTGAACTGTGGAGCTGAACATGTGGGTTCCAGCACCTTAACCACTATGCCACTGGCTGATCTTATTGTTATTTTTTTAAAAAATGTTTTGAATCATATTTATTTCTACATATAGTTTTTACATCTGTAAATTTGGACTTTGTCCTATTCATTTTGAGACAGCACAGGAGGACTCATTCTCATTTTTTTTTCTCTTTACCTGTATAAATGAAATCTTTATAGCACTCGAGGCTGAACTAATATAGGAATTATTGTATGTGCAAAGGGATACCATCACAAACAGTAGTACTGAGATTCTAGGGAAACAATCAAAATGCAAGCATTGAGAGATTGGAGGATACGGAAGCATTGAGAATGGTTACAGATACTGGAGACAGTGTGGGAGGAGAATGGGAGGTAGGAGAGAGTGAGAGGAAAGGAATCAAGGAGGAAAATAGAGAAGGAAGACATTTAGGGGACACAGAAGTGGAGGACTGTTGGTGATAGGGTGCATGATATCTTCAACTGGGCTGGTGTGAAGGGTATTCATGTTGAGTAATTCATTTTATAAGCTGTACTGATGTACGATGATAGAATGTATCGAATAAATTAGAACAATAGAAAGTTGATCTAATTGAATAAAAAAAATTTCCTAGAATATCTTAGGGCTTCTTACATTAAGAGTATACTCTCAGTTTGAGTAAAATTGCTGTTTTTATCAGAAGGTTGCCCTTCCTTTGAGAGCTCCTGGCTAATACAAGAGCAGAGTGCAAGATGATGAGTCATCCATAGAATAAAATATTAATACTACAATTCTGAGCTTATTTTTCTGAAGAGAGGACATTCATATTACTTTTTAAAAAAATGATTAATTATAAAATTCTAAATCTATGGGTCAGCAGGTGGCATGCTGGTTAAAGCACTGAATTCGCACGTGGCTGGCCACGGTTTGAGTCCTGAAATTGGTAGCTTGAAAATCAAACTAGTCACGTGTGCATGTGTGCCCCAAATCCCAGGAAGAGAATGGAGAAGAAGGGACTGAGGCGTGGCCATCCCCCCTAGAGGGGTGGATCTCACACACTCCACCCTGGTCTCTCTCCATTGAATACACATATCCTATGGCAAAAATCTAAAAATAAATAAATATATAAGAAGAATAAAGCCTAAAGAAAGAAAGACCCTATTATAAGAGTCATAATTACTCATGAAGAATTCAAATCACTATAGAGATAAAATCCTTTGTAAAAGTCTTTAACTGTACCCTGGGATAACATATTGGACCATTGAAAAGAAAGGATAATGACATCTCAATTTAAAAAGCTACTTTCATTTATGGATTTTGGTTTCCTTTGAACTAAATCTTAATAATGTTTGCTAATGAATAAAATGCCATTTTTAAAACAATAAATGAAACTTAACAAATCACATATGGTTAGTTTGCATTTAAAAGCCTAAACTATTTTTCCACTGCAGTGTTTGGCTTTCTACAACCATGGACAAAACCTTTATTTTTAGTCTACAATCTGTACTATGTTTGATTTGTATTTTTTGGTGAACATTAGAATTCCACATTACAAATTATAATTCCTCTCTACCAGGGACTTTCCTTTGCCATCTTCTTTCTCTACAGATAGTCGCAGTGTCTGTAGTCATTTCAAATGTTTATTCCCAAAGAAATAGAAGGCTTAGTCAACTCAGTGATATTTATTTATTTTGCTTTCATCTGTAGGTTGTCATGTAAACTAAGCAGCACATTGCTTTCTCGCTTACATATGGGCTTGTGGACTGACAGAGCTCTCAGATTTCTTTGTGGCTAAGGAAAGTTATTTTTGATACAGTGTGAGATATTTTAAAAGAGTGTTTGAAGTGTTAAAGCACATATCTGGGCCAACAAAAATGAAGATCATGTTCTTAATTTTGATCATTCCATAAACTTCAGACGGAGCTTCTCTATGTCAAAAGAAGAATTGTGAAAAGTGAGGGGAGTTATAAAAAGAGGACTTAATAGCATTTTGGGTTATGAAAATGAGCTTTAAAATGTAAAACTTTATCTCGTGCCCTAATATAATGTTTAGAGGCCTTGTTTTTTTCTCTCAAACTACACATATTGGTTTCATCTCATTTGTTCTTTTCTGATTTTGGCTAGGCAAATCTGAGTTTTATTATTTGGGGTTCTTTATTGTATCTTAGTGAATAGAAATTAATATCGTGTGTTTTGACATGCATCATAATGGTTAATCTGCTTGTCTCTAAATCAAAATCTTCATGTCTAAAATGTAGTCGTCATGTCTTTAAATAAAAAATTGGCACCGGAACTCCATTTCTTGTTAATCATTGCTAAAATAAGTATTGAGAATTGAAGGAAAGCAAGATCTACCTTAGTGTGATTTAGATAAAGGGTCATCATCTTTATTTAGTTTTACTAAGAAAGCAAGAACAAATGAAAAATGAGATAGCTTGTAAGCCAGAGGCAAATTACCAGTTATTCTTGCCCAAATTCAGATGAATAATATACTTATAAGCAAATGTAGCTAATTCTGGCCATCCCATCCCATCTCCTCCCCTCCTCTCCCCTCTCATTCCTTTCCTTTCCCTTCCTCTTGCTTTTTTGTTATTCATTTTGCTGACTAAAAAATTGCCCATACAGTATCTCCTAAAGGCAAACATATATATGTCTTATTACCCCAGACATATATATTCATATACTCTCACTTCGGGCTGGCTGAGATTGTGGAGTAAAGATCCTATTGGAGGGGTCTCTGTTTCCCTTGCTCATAAAATAAATAAGCTTTAAAAAATAAATATTCATGGGACCAGCAGTTAGCATAATGGCTATGTCGCTGGACTCCCATGTAGTCGACTGCAGTTCGCGTCCTGGACCCGGTGGTTTAAACTCACACCGGATGCGTGTGCGTGCGTGCCCAAGATCCCGAGAGGAGAATGGAGGAGAAGGGATTGTGGCGTGGCCACCCACCTGGGGGATAATTTCTTGCTTTCTGCCTCTCTGTCCCTCTCTGTCTGGCGAGCGCACGTGCCCTATAGCAAAAACCTCTCAAAAAAAAAAAAAAAAGGAATATTCATAAAAACTATATTGGTAATGGCCCAGAACTGCAGAACACACAAATAGTTATCAACACTAGAATGTATAGGCTGTGATATATTCTCCTAGTGGAATGTTGTACACAATAACCGAGACAACTCACACACGTATTGGAAACAAAGAAGCCTAAAATGAACACACAAAAATAAATGATTTCATTCCTTTAGGGTGCAAAAACAGCAAAATTAATCTACAGTAATAGACGGTAAGTTGGTGGATATGAAGGATGGGTCAGTGACCATGGTGGGGGCTCAGAGAGTCACTTCTTAGTGCACTAAGTTCTATTTCTTTAACATACATGAAGGTGTGTCTGCTGTGAAAACATTCATTGAATTGTACACTTGAGATTTGTCTACTTTCCCACGTATAGATTATATTTCAATGAAAGAACAAATCCCTATAGAAAATTAAGCTAATTTAACAGTAAAAATAACTAAATTGGAACTTCATATACATGATTACTATTAATTTTCTCACATTTTTCTTTCCAGTTTTTGAGATAACATAAATGCTAATATATTATGGAGACAGAAATTAGAAAATCTATCTATCCATCTCTCACTTTTTTTTCTTGTTTAAGGCTATATACAATGTTTTACACATTCCACTTAAATATAAATTTTAATATTCCACCATATCTATGTATAGTAATGAAACATTTTGCACTTCTGTTGTTTCTTTTTTATAGGTTTCAAAGAATAGTTTATGAGTTAAAGATAGATAATAACAGCAGTCTTGAAATTTTGACTTTTGATATTGCCAACCAAAACATCAACTCCAATTTACGTTAACACTAACATCTTGGTTTGTGGTTCATAAAAGACGGGCCAATAAGTGGAATGGTGGTTAGGGCCCTGGACTCCCCTATGGCTGACCCTGAACCTGGCGGCTTACTTTCTCACTTTCCCTCTCTCTGTCTGTCTCTCCCTGGTGAGTGGGCATGCCCTATGACAAATTAAATAACAATAATAAATAAAATGAAATAAATAAGTCTAAAAAAAAGAGAAAGAAATTATCACAAAACAATGACTTGCTCTTCCCCAATGCACTTTAAATAAATCAAATGTGTGGGACCAACAGATGGTGTAATGGCTATGTCGCTGGATTCCCATGTAGTCGACCATGGTTTGACTTCCAGATCTGGTGGCTTAAACTCATGTTGCCCACATGTGTGTGTGAATGCCCAAGATCCTGAGGGGAGAATGGAGGAGAAGGGACTGTGGCATGGCCATTCCCCTTAGGGGAAGATTTTTTGCTTTCTGTCTCTTGGTCTCTTTCTTTCTGGCAAGCGCACAAGCCCTATAGCAAAAACCTCTCAAAAAAAAAAAAAAGTCAAATGTGCAGTATTATAATATTATGATACTTAAATCAAATACAAATGAAAATAAAAGTAAGTATACTAAAGGAGACAAAAAATGGAATATTCATATTTTAAAATATTTTTATCTTAGAAAAAAATATTTTGACATAGGGCATTTACAATTATGGATATCTAATTACTTGTGAATTCTTTAACATTTTTACAAAAATTGGGAGAATACTTTCTCTTTTCCTATTTTATAGAAAAGAACGATAGAAAACTAAGTTTTTCTCCAAAATTTTTACCATGTCTACACTTACATGATCACTTCTGTTGATCAGAATCCTTCTTTTTGGGACCAGCAGTTGTCATAATGTTTATGTCACTCGACTCCCATGTAGTTGACCACGGTTAGAGTCCTGGACCTGGTGGCTTAAACTCACACCGGATGCATGTACATGTAAGTGCATGCCCAAGATCCCGAGAGGAGAATGGAGGAGAAGGGATTGTGGCATGGGCCGTTCCCCTGGGGGGGGCGGGTTGATTTCTTGATTTCTTGCTTTCTGTCTCTCTGTCTCTCTCTGTCTTTCTGGCAAGTGCACACATTCTATAGCAAAAAAAATCTAAAAAAAAAAAAAAAAAAAAAAAAAAAAAGAATCCTTCCTTTTGCTTGAGGGTGTGTGCGCTTGCCAGAGAGAGAGAGAGAGAGAGAGAGAGAGAGAGAGAGAAGCATCTCCTAAGGGGATATTCACACTGTAATCCCTTCTCTATCTCAACCTCATTTTGGGATTTAGGCACATATGCACATGCACCTGCTATATTTCTCAAACTGCTGGATCTGGGACCTGAACTACACAGTTGGCCATGTAGGATCCAGCTACGTTAGCAAGTAGGCCACTGAGCTAGCTCACCAATTAGATTATTTTTACATTTTCTCTCTTTTTACTAGAGTCTTGGCCTCCAGCATTTGCTACCTGAGTACGCAATTGTGTTTCATGTGGATTCAGAAATCTGGCAAATTCCACTGATGCATAGCCATTTGCTAGTATTCTAAATGGTCAATGAAATACTTAACTTTAAGCATCAAATCATTTGCTCAGTAAATCACTGCAATCTCAAGGAACTTAGAATTTTGGGGGCAAATTGTTTTTTTCTATATTTAGATAGGTGAAAGAAAATGCATACATTATATTTATGAAATTTTTTTGAGAAAAATCTTTTAGGTACATTGTTCAGGGTAGGTATGTTCATGAATCATATTTCTCCAATGTAATTATTACTAAGTATAGGACATAATTCTACTTAGAAAGATATGTCTAAAATTCATATGATTCTATTTCAAAATTAAAAACACTAAAAATTTGGTACTGTACAATATTGCAACTGATAATTTATATGAAGCTATAAGAACTTAGATAGTCTTTATTTCCTTTTCATTTTAAGTGAAAAAATGCTTCAGAATAGGTTAACCTTTTGTGGAGAATCCAGTTTTGGTTTAAAATTCACATTTCATTTCCATCTCAAGATGAAATATCTGAAAGAAAATTAATTTATTATAAAACATTATTATCTATGTCTATTTTTAAACATGCTTTTATTCTTAATATGTTCAGAGGACACTTCAGTATTGTCTTTGTTTTTTTCTTTTCTTTTTTTTTTGTAGAGAGATTTTTGCTATAGGGCACATGCACTTGTCAGAGAGACAGAGAAACAGAGAGACAGAAAGTGAGAAATCACCTCCCAGAAGGGATGACCATGCTGAAATCCCTTCTCTTCTGTCTTCCTCTCAGGATTATAGGCGTGTACATGTACACGCCTAGAGTGAGGTTAAGCCATTGGTCTGGGACTTGAACTATGATTGACTATGTCGGAGTCCAGTGACCTAACCATTATACCATCTGCTGATCCCAATTTTTGTCGTTGTTTCTAAAATTGACATTTATTTGGCATAAAAGACTATTTTTTTTCCAGTTGGTGTCCAACAGAGAGCTTGTGGAGAAACTACAGAAACCAATTTGATAGTTACAAAACAAACATGATTTAAAAGCAATTTTACGTAAGTAATCTTCAATTCCATGCCCTTTACATTAATACATAATTTAAAAATACTAATGAAAATCCTTTAAAACAATTAAACATTTCTACTTCCATGGATATTTAAGTGAATCCATTCCTTTTTTTTTAAGTTTATTTATTTATTTCATGAGAGAGAGAGAGAGAGAGAGAGCAAAGAGACACTCCCCCGGCAATATCTTCATGTGAAGACACACCCTTAGCAAGCCAGGGTCCTGGGCACACACCTGCACACTGGCGTATACAAAGGAGACCTTAGGACGTGAACCTGAGACCGTCACATATGAAGTCAGCCTTGTGGAGAGCTGCATCATTCCTGTGACACTGTTGCTGCTCACCTCTTTTTATGCTTATTCCTAGCTGGCAAGCACAAAACTAGCTGAGAAACATCAATGCTAATGCAGGACCTAAAATAAAGATGGGAAATCAGCTGGGGAGGAAAGCTATCGGAATAATAAGGGAAGCAAGAAACATTTGATGTAGGAAAGATCCAGGAAGATTTCAGTAAGAGATAACATTTGAACCAGATCTTGAAAGAGAGGTAGGACTTCAAAAGATTGAGCTGAAAGAGGTTATTCCAGGCATAGAAGAAGGAATGGGAAAATCTAACACCATTATCTCTACCAGAATCTTAATTCTAGAAGCTGTTCAATACTATCTTTGTCTGAATTCTGACTCCCTTGAAGCTATCCTTCACATTCCTGTGAAAGTGACTGTTCAAGGAGACAAATAGCCCTACACATCGCATTTCCCTCCTCACTGGTTCAAGGTAGATTAAAACTCTAGTGAGGCATGAAAAAGTTTAGCACAGACTGGATTAAGTTTATCTCACCTACCTTATCCATCATGCCTTGCTCGTCTTACATTCACTCCCACATACTCGTCATGCCAAATCACTTGCATTTTGTCAAATACATGATGATTTTGAACAGGCTTCAACCTCTGCTTGGAATAACCTTTTGCTCATAATTTACATCATTTTTTAAATCATATTTCAAAGTCGGCTTGAATAAGATGCCAAATGCTAGAGAGCCCTTACTTTAGTCACTGATCTGTTAGCCTTATATTGCTGTCCCCTGAAAATAGGCTAGTTTTCATCCTCAGACATCTTGTCCTGTCTATATGTAATGTATTCTAATCATACTTTTTAGCTCTGGTGAAAATTGTAGTTAACTTCTATTTCTCTCATAGCTACTGTGTGGCCTAGATTTTATTTCTTTAGAACCCAATATAAAATATGAATAAATTTATTTTGGTTACTCAGAGTGAAGGGAGCTAAGGCACAGAGATGAGTCAGTTTAGACACTATTGGGTGGAAAAAAACTGATCATGTATGGTTGGAGTACAAAAGGGGAATGATGAATTCTTAGCATGTCATTGAAATTATTGATGGAAATAATGTCATGTGGAGGGTTTTGAATTACATCGAATAGAGAGAATCTCTATCTTATTTTCACAGTCATGCCACCAAATACTTTCAAAAGATGGATGACTGAATTTATACTTTAAAATCATGTCCAATATAAATACACATTTTAGTCTTACACAAAGAACAATTCATACTTCATTCTTTTAAATGCATGCCTACATTTTTGTTGTCAACAATAAAACATACATGCTAAGAGGACATTTTTTAAATTATAATTTTTGTTGTTTGTTTATATTTTAAAAATTTGCCAGAGGGTATGTGTATGTTCACAACAGAAAGACAGAGAGAGAGAAAGCGAAAATGAGAAAGCATTCTTCATGGGAGTTGGTCACACCACAATCTTTTCTACTCCATCTCTCCCTCCTGTCAGGATTTTGGGCACCCATACACATGTCCAGAAAACACACAAAACGTGTTTTTCAAGCTGCCAGGTCTGGGACTTGAACTGTGCAGTAGGCCATGTTGGATCTAGCCTTCTCACCTACTACACCAGCAGTTGCCCAGCTGTCTCTTAAAATGAGGCAATAAGATTGCATTTCAAAGCAGTGTGGAACCACTTAGAGAATATTACAATTATTAGTAATTTTCAAGAACAAAAACTGAAAGCAAAAATACTTGGTAAATGGTATTGATTAGTCTTGGCAATATTAACTGCAAACATTACCTTAATTAATGAGTCAGTGGGGCCAGCAAGTGGCATAGTGGTTAAGATGCTAGACTCCCATGTTGTGAAACGTAGTTTAAGTCCCAGACCAGGTTGCTTAAAACTCACACTAGTATGTGTGCGTGTGTGCTTAAACTCTCAAGAGGAGAATGGAGGAGAAGGGATTGCAGTGTGGCCATCCACCCTGGTGGTGATTTCTTGCTTTCTGTCTCTCTCTGTCTTTGTCTCTCCAGCAAGCATGCATGCCTTATAGCAAAAAATCTCTCTTTAAAATAAAATAAAAAATAATTAATCAGTGAACACCAGGCCACATTCTGTCTTTCACTGTCATATCCTCTATGATTGTCTATATCTGTATGAATTCAAATTATCTGTGTTTTTCTATGGTGTCTTTATCAGCATTTTTTGCCATCATGGCAAATACATTTTAAAGTAATATCTTAATATTATTTTTTGCAGCAATGTTTTGTGATCCTCTTCTGTAGGATAGGAAACCATAAAGCTAGAGTATATCTATTTTTATGCATTCTTACAGCAAGAAAATAGAATACAAACATGTGAAAAATTCATCATTATTCTTCATAGTTCTTCAAATAACCTCATCTTGAATTACTATTCTTAGAAAGAAGCAATTGGTCATCCTAGATATAATATGACTCTGACGCACCTAGAAGTCAAAGGGAAAAAAAATGAATCTAATTTCCTAGAGTCTGCAGATTGCTAGTGTAAGAGAAGGTTAAAAGGAAACAAAAATGATTTAGAAGTAGCAATAGGTAGGATACTATAATGGCATGGATCTGTACACCAGAGATTACTTTAAAAATGATTGAACTTATAACCACAACATAAAATGAGTTTGTATTTAACATAGCAATAGTTGTATAAATTTATCTGTTATAGGTATATCAGAATTTGACTTAACAAGGGAAGTTGTGCTGATCACAGTGTCTTGAGAGGTTCACTTTCAATAAGATAAGAATACCAATTTTTCCAAGAGAGAAGAAACATAATTGAACCAGTATTTTAGTGGTTCATTATTACACTATTAGTCAATAACATAGAATGACTACAATTCTGGCCCTTATAGAAAATGTAATCTCTCAACTCCTCAATTCTCATTTTTGATTTTTTCCCAGGTGCAACTAAATAACTTTCATAGAGAGTTACCTAAAATATATGTAATCCATCCTTTTCTTTATATTTCAGAAGACATTCTTGCATCAAGTCCATTATTAAGTTATTCATTTAGCTTTTATATTGTCTTTCATAGATTTTTCTTAAAAAAATAAAATATACATGATCTTTAGAAAGAAATGTAGATGCTTTATAAAACTATAGTAAAGAATATAAAAATAAATGGAGAAATATAATTTTTGTTAAACTACTAAGTATTACAACATGAAATCTCAACAAATTGATTTAAGATTCAATTTAAAAACAACAATAAAGACCTATCAGAAGTTTCCATTAAACCTGACGAGCTTCTTCAAAAATCTTTATGGGCAAAGGTCAAGAATAATACAAGGTAGAGAGAATTTTTTTCTATGGAATATGAAAACTTATTTCATCTTAGACAATGGTTTTGTTAACAAAATTCAAAAAACTACACTAACAATGGAAGGGAATATGCAGGAAAAAATAGGCATATATGGAATCTTGATATATGACGATGAGCTTCTCAAGTAAGTGAAGAAAAAGATAGGTTTTCTAGTATCTTGAGACAGAAAATTGGTTATGCACATGAGAAAAATAACTGAATCCCAGTTTCACACCAATCACAAACATCTATTTTAGGTAGATTAACCATGTAAAAGTAAATTTAAAGATTAGATTATAGAAGATATTTATTACCTTGAGATAATGTTTTTTAAAACAAGACCTCAGTTAGAAATGATACAGAAACAGATAGTTTATTTCAACTATAATAAGAATTTATTTTCATAAAGAAGACATGGAAAAGACATCATAAAAGGAATGAAAACACAACGTGAAAAGACCTCACAAAGAGAATGACAAACCAGGAAAAGTTATTTCAGGTATAAGATTAATACTGGGGGTATATAAAGAACTGTTACTAATGTAAAATAAAATAACAAATGAAGGATTTTTTTTTAAACAGACTAAAGTCATCAATAGACACTTAATAAGAAAAATACATCTGGGGACCCTCAGTTAGCATAGTGGCTATGTTGCTGGACTCCCATGTAGTCCGTGGCGGTTCATGTCCCAGACCCAGGTGGCTTAAAACTGACGCTGGGCATGAGTGCATGCGTGCCCAAGATCCCAAGAGGAGAATGGAGGAGAGGGGATTGTGGTTTGGCCATCCCCTCTGGGGGGTGATTTCTCACTCTCTGTCTCTCTCTATCTGTCTGGTGCGCGCAAGCACCCTATAGCTAAAACCTCTCCAAAAACAAACAAACAAAAAATACAACTGAATAGTTCCAAACCTGTAGAAAGCTTTGAAGGAAAGGGACATTAAATCTATAATGGGGGCCAGCAGGTGGTGTGGAAGTTAAGGAGGCTGGATCCCACATGGCTGGCCATGCAGCTCAAGTTCAAAAGATAAACATCCTAATATTTGTGTATGTCATATCCACATTAATGTATATTTTATCAGTATATATGATATATTAGTATCTTATAACTAATACACAGTAATGTATTCAATCTTTTTTTTTCTTCTTTTTTTTTTTTGAGATGTTTTTGCTATAGGGTATGTGCTCTCCAGAAAGACAGAGAGAGACAGAGAGATAGAAAATGAGAAATCACCCCCCCTCCCCCAGGATGGATGGCCATGCCACAATCCCTTCTCCTCCATTCTCCTCTCAGGATCTTGGGCACGCACGCACACGTGCCCAGCGTGAGTTTAAGCCACCGAGTCCAGGACTCAAACTGTGGTCAACTTCATGGGAGTCCAGTGACCTAGCCCATTGTGTCAACTGCTGGTCCCTCAATCTCATGTTCAAATCCAAGAGTTAACATTTAGTCCTTACTTTATGGGGAAAAAAAAAATCATCATTGGTGATGATTGCAAAACCTCATCCCAATGATCATGTCTATCACTAGGACTTCAGAAACAGAAATACATACAGAGCAATTTTCACAGATTATATTCTATTTTGATTAGCTGTCTTCTGTAAAAATTCTTGTCTGTTACTTACAAGGCCATGTTATTTCCATCCTGCTCTTCTATTTCACTCTTCATGTTCCTATATTCTAAAGAAACCTAACATTGATATAATTGGCAAATTAAAATTTTACTTTCGGTGAATAACATCACAAAAACATTTTGAAATCCCCAGAATCTGCCAAAATTCTATTCAATGTAAGTCAAAATGTAGGACCTAATAATTGGAAGTCAACTTTCAGAGAATAAATGTCTAAAACTTTATTATTCAACATGTCCTGTATAATAATAGTTCAGTAAATTATTTGAACAGCCAGTTGAATTTGCCACTATACACTTTATAGACAATCAATACTGTTTTAAAATAAATAAGATCATGATATAATTAGTGTTGCTTATAATAGATATGCACAAAGCTTAATTAAAATATGATAAATGGAGGATTTTCTCCTATCAAGTTGTCATATTATTTTTGGAGAACATCTGTTTATTTACAAGGCATGGTATACATTTTATTCTTGATGTACATTTTAATGGCATTATTATAGTATACCAGAGCAAAGTTTTACAAGGTAAATTATGAATAAGAGATTGGATTTGGGATCATGTCAGTATATAGGAGATTATGCTCTACTCTTGTAGTTTCATTTTCTCGGCATAAGAATAAAAATTCAACACTTGTTAAAATTCTTTATTTTTAAAATGTTGAGAAAATGTAAATGTTAAATCAACTGACAAATGATTAATTTGACGACATACTTCATCATTTAAAATTCTGTCGCAATGCGGACAGTAAGTGGCATGCTGGTTAAGGCGCTGGATTACCACATGGTCAACTGTAGTTTGAATACCAGACCTAGAGGCTTCCTTTTGCTCTCTCTCTCCTGAGACCATGTGCCCAATAGCAAACTTAACATAATAAAAATAATAATGATAATAAATAAAATAAATAATTTAAAAAATCAAACTAAACTAAATCTTAGTGAATTAAATGAAATCTTAGTGATATTTGGCTCATTAGCAGAAATAAATACATTCTAGAACATGAACTATATGGTTTAAAATGGACTCTGACAAACTTGACTGCTTCTAGAAAGAAGGATGAGGATTAAAGGAATGTTGAGAGATCACATGGGACTCCTTAAGAAATTGGGATGGTAAAGTCTAGAGTACCAAGAGACATGAAGTATATAAGAGATAACACCCATGGCAAAGTACTACATTTGTTTTAAGTGGCTCTTCAGGACAAGTCAACAGAAGCAGGCATGTTCTGACAAAACAAATGTTCAAAACTAAAGTGGATAACGCTATCTTTACTAGTGGGTATTTAATTTCTATCTGAAAAACAAAAACAAAAACAAAAACAAGCAGGGACCAGCAGTTTGGGTAATGATTATGTCACTGGACTCCCATGTTGTTAACTGTGGTTCAAGTCCCAGACCTGGAGGCTTAAACTCACACTGGGTGCATGTACACGCATGCCCAAAATCCCAGGAGAGGAATGGAGGAGAAGGCATTGCCGCATGACCATCCCCTCTGGGGGGTGATTTCTCATTTTCTTTCTTGCTGTTTCTGTCTTTCTGGTGAGTGCATGTGCCGTATAGCAAAAGCCTTTCAAAACAAAACAAAACAAAACAAAACAAAACAAAACAAAACAAAACAAAACAAAACAAAAAGAAGAACAAGCAAACAAAAATAAGTATTGTTGGAAAAGGTGTTAGATCTAGATTTATTTAAAAAAAATAAACTTTTTAGCCCTTGTTCAAACTTTAGATCCATTGATTTATATAGATTGTTATATTATTTAAAGTATTTGCTCAAGGTTTAAGGAAAATTAATACACATATGGAATCTAGATAATTAAAGACTTTAAAGATTACATTGATTTGACTATAACGGGAGTTCATTTGAATCAACCAATTATACTTGAGAATTATAAATAAAAATCTAGAAAAACTAATCCTTCAACAAACTTCAGTTCTAAAGTTTGCTAATCTTGTGGATATACCAGGATAAGGTTGTCTCTTCTTCTGTTCCTAACAAGTAGGCAATATTAATTATAGTGCATGCACTGGAAAAGATAGAGCTTTTTAACCCTTTCCATAAGGGATCTTCAGAAAGTTTATGAAAAATCATTATGAAAAAAGTTCACACATGGATTTCAAAAAATTTTTGCTCTAAAATAAACTCATACTTTGATTACATTTTCCCACAAACTTTTTGAAGTCTTCTATTTCTGTCAATGGCAAAACAAAGGGTTTTGGTTGTGGGAATAAACTATACCTCTTTATTATGTTGCCACTATTACCAAAATCAATTATATGCTATTACTACTAATACTATGACTATTGCTTCTTCTATTTCCTATTACTAGTAATACTAACGCTACTGAGAAGTAACATTTAATGAGATAGTATACTCGTTCAGGACTAGTTGATTGAGTAATTAAAATTCAGTGATGGTTATTGTCAAACAGCATGCATCAGAAAGAAACACTGGATTATACATATGTACAATAATGTGGATATAACTGAAAACACCATTGGGTAAAAAAATTGGGAAATCAACATATAATTTATAGCATTATATTATTTTTATAAATTGAACACACACACACAAACACAACAATAAGATTAAGGGCTTGCTATGGGTTGAATGTTTGTGATCTTCACTAAAGTTTATATTTTTAATCTCTGATGTGGTAGTTTTTGCTGGTGGGGCCACCGGGACTTAATTGGGTCAGGAGAGTAGCACCCTCATGCTATAATTAGTATCCTCACAGAAAGAGAAACTCTCTCTCCAGAGGCATGCACCAAGGAAAGGGGATGTGAGTACTTAGAGAGGAGGTGTCTTTCTCCATATCACAAAGGGAGCCTTTACCAGACACCAGATCTGCCAGGACTTTGATGGATTTCCTAGCCTCTGATAACTGTGAGAAATAATTTCTACTGTCTAAGTCATCTAGTCTATGATTTTTTGTTACAGTAGCCTGAACTGACCAAGACAGGGAATGAGAAAAATATGTAAAGAAGATGTACAAGATCCATGGAAGGGACCAGCACATGGCATAATGATTATATTGCTGGAGTCCCACATAGTCAACTGCTGTTGGAGTCCCAGACCTGGTGGGTCAATAAACTCATGCTGGACACATGTATGTGTGCATGTCTAAAATCCCGAGAGGAAAATGGAGAAGGGATTGCAATGTGGCCATATCCCCGAGGGGGGGGGGGGCGTCCTCACTTTCTGTCTCTTTGTCTCTGGTGAGCACATGTGCCCTATGGCAAAAATCTCTCTCTAAAAAATGAAAAAAAGATTCATGGAGAAATGGAAATATAAATAAATTGTTTAAGGGGTTTTGTTGTAAGCAATGGCTTACATTCACTCAGAAATATGCTTCACACAACTTTCTGTACCTAGGTCAGACCCCTGTCCAAAAATATGCTAAGCAAGGAAATAATTACTAGAGTGTGCATGAGCATACCAGAGAAAGACAAGAAAGGTAGAGAGAGAGGAGAGGAGAAAGCGCTTCACGCGTTAAGGAATGGCTACTCCATGATCCCTTCTTCATCTTTCCTTTTTTGGGGGGATTTTGGACACAAGCGCCTGTGCCTGATGTGTTTCTCAAACCATTGGCTCTGAGACTCAAACTGTGTTGTCAGTCATGTGGAATTGGGCCACCTCAAGCACCAGGCTATAGAGCTGCCCCTTATATTTCTTTTAAAATAATCACAATATCATCTACTCATCCAGTCATATTTAATTCATAGGAAATTGTTATTTTAAGCCTTTTAAAACCTCTTTGAACCAATCTCCATTATCTCATTTTTCCAAACATCACACATGTGTAAGTGATCATTGTCTCTCCTGACATTAACTCTCTCCAAATCCACTCTCATTTCACTTCAACCTATTCTTCAAAACTGAAGCTAAATGAGCTTAGAAAATCAAAACCCATAGCTGATCATATTACTATGTAAGTCTTTAATGTCTTCCCATTGCTCTTAAGTTGAATACAAAATCTTTAACTTGTTTTTGGAACCCCACATGGGCTCACAGATCCCTCTGGCTTTATACTACAATAGGAATGGTTAGAATATTCAACTAATTACACAGAAGCACTTAATTCAATATTATCTAACATAGTTATATTATAAGCATGTAGATTTTATATACCTGAGAATTTTACTGAAAACATTTTTTACCAGCATTATATATGGTATAAACATGCATTTGTTCACTTAACTTTGTCCCCATATTCCTTCCAAATCTATCGAGATTAGATTTGTTGTGGGACATAAAACAGAAGCTATTATTTGATAACATGCATTTGTGGCTATTGTTTTCTAGAGTCTTGAAGGTTTTATATGAACAGGGAATGGATATGGAAAAGGAAGAGAGTAAAAAAGCAAGAGAGTAAAAGAGGAGATAATAGGCAGACAGATAAAAAGATCCTTGTATATATACATCTGGAAGGAGACAGGTAGACTTTAATTTCCCACCAAATAAAATGTGAAGAGGAAAATGGGCATGCTCCTCAAGAAGCCAATTCCACATTCCATATTCCACAAGCTGTGAACTTTTGCTCCTCTTCCAAATTGTCCAATTAAGCAAGGCAAGACCTCAGTAAGAAAAGGCTGCATGGCATTTTTAGAGAAGCTAGATTCTAACTACATTGCTTCTAGTCTAAGCAAAACCTCTCCCATCAAATTCCAAAAAGCACTTGACACTGACAGACAAGGTTATCATTGGTCACCACGATGAGATGAATAGCTAAAACCCTTCTTCCATTTTCTTTATATAAGCAACAGGGAATCAACAGAAAAATAGTGATATATATCAAAAAAAGTTTTTAAAACCACAGAATTATATAGTTTTGTCAAACTAGAGATTTCTTGGGCACAACTCAGACAAAAAACTAACACATAGAATCATAGGGGTTGTAGCTCTAAATGCCTTGTTTTGGAAAAATTTATGCATATTGAAGTTGAAGAAACACTGAGAGAGAGGTAGAGTGGACAGACACAAGGGAGAGACCAAGACTCTGCCAAAATTACGTGCTTTGGATAGTTGTTCCAGATGCCGATATGATTCAGGTTTTAAATGAATACCCATATCAAAAGTAGAGTCCTAAAAACTTGCAGAAATGAAAAGCGGCAATTCTAGAATAAATTGCAACATGAGTGATTTTATGGACCAACGGCCCAACAAGAATATAAAAGGTGAATGAAGGGGACCAGCAGTTAGTATAATGGCTATGTCACTGGATTCCCATGTAGTCCACAGTGGTTTGAGTCCTGGACTCTGTAGCTTAATACTCACACCAGGCCTGTGTGCGTGTGTGCCCAAGATCCTGAGAGGAGAATGGAGGAGAAGGGATTGCAGTGTGGCCATCCCTCCTGAGGAGTGATTTCTCGTTTTCTGTCTCTCTGTCTCTGTCTTTCTCTCAAGAGCACGAACCCTATAGCAAATATTTCTCCAAAAAAAAAAAAAAAAAATAGGTGAATGAAACAAGTGCTATTCCACGACAAGGCAGGTGTTCAAAAGACCACACTGAAGCCCACCGACCAGTTCATCTCCATGTAATGAGCAAGGCCTTGGAGGAAGAAGGACCAGACAACGGCAATGATGAGATTGACTCTGCTATAAAGGTGAAGTCCATTGTCTCTAAATCTTCTAGATTTTTTAAACTGAATTGAAATATCTATCAATATTTAACATATTTGGGGAAATTTTAATTTAGAAATGGGTTATTTTGGGGAGAACTTGCTTCAGCCTGTAAAGATGAGATCTTACCCACCCCTGCCAAAAATATTCTGGATTTCTTTCTTTGAGATGACATAAAATAATTGCATGGATTTGTAGTGTGCAGTGTAATTTTTTATCACAATATAATGTGTAATGATTAATACAGGGTAATTAGCACACCCATTATCTACACCGTTTTTCATGGCTGACTGTTGGGAACAGTCGGGATCCTCTTTTTCTAGATATTCCTCCCTTACCCATCGTCATTCTGAGCAAATAAGCTTGTATTACTGCAGTGACATGTAAGCATGTGAAAAGAGAAGTCCCACGCTCAGCTAAAACCTAACTAACTTTCAAAAATAACATATTTAGGTGAGGAATATTCTAGAATATTTGATTTTATTCAATGAAAAGATATTTTCTTGGGCTGGCAGGTAGTGGGGTAGTTAAGGTGCTGGACTCCCACATGGCTGACCACAAAGTCCCAGACCTGGTGGCTTGCTTTTTCACTTTCCCTCTCTCTGTGTGTCTCTTTCTCTCTCTCTCTCTGGTCAAATTAAAGAATAATAATAATATTATTAAAAATAAATTATTCCTTAAATTTTTTTTTGTCCAAATCATTAGCTTTAGTGTGTCATAAACAGTACACTTAGGACATGCCTGGAAAGTAAGTGGCAATGATTTTATTACATGAGTAAACAGTTGCACATGCTGGCAGGCTACCATTGAGAAATAAAGACAGAAAAATAAGTGCTATGAGGTATTTATTTTCTATTCATTTGGCAAAGTACTTTCATTCACCCGAGATACACTATGTTTAGATGATTTTTCACTCAGTTACTCTATTTCGTGTTAACAAGGGAAATCTACTGCACTTGACATGAGCTTTGATTTATAGCCATAAACTGAAGGAAAAAATAAAAATGTAAACATCAGACACACAGAAGCAATTTATTCTTTCAGTTGACAGACCAGCTTCAATTCCTAGCAATGTGCTCTAGCATGAGATAAAGATATGCATTTCAAAGGTGATGAAAGAACAACAATCATGGCTTAAACAGCAGCCAGAAAGTAAAATCTCTACGAACTGATGCCCTAGAAAATTTCAAAATAGCTCTGTTGATAGTGTGTTTTGGTGTTCTTAGACTATTATTTTCTTTCACTTATGCAACTTTTAACAAAATTTTAAATCCACATGATTTTACATCCATTCATCTCATCAATTTTTACATTTGTTTACTCAGTTTCAATTTGAAGATTGGGTGTTTCCAAAAGGAGTTGAAAGGCTTCAACTAAAACAAGTACTTCAGGGGAACCAGCAGTTAGCGTAATGGCTATGTCGCTGGACTCCCACGTAGTTGACCGCGGTTCGCGTCCCGGACCCAATGGCTTAAAACTCACGCCGGGCGCGTGTGCGTGCGTGCCCAAGATCCTGAGAGGAGAATGGAGGAGAAGAGATAGTGGCGTGGCCATCCCCCCTGGGGGGTGATTTCTTGCTTTCTGTCTCTCTGTCTCTCTCTGTCTGTCTGGCGAGCGCATGCGCCCTATAGCAAGAACCTCTCAAAAAAAAAAAAAACTTAAAAAAAAAACAAGTACTTCAGACAGCTGCACAGCCCAGATTGACCTAATGTTAAAGAGATGGCGTTAGATACACAATTTGTTGCTTAGCATATGGGAAATCTGAGTGGCTCCTCTTTCTGCTTTGACTATTTAGTCAGCAAGGTAGACACCCCTGGGGAAAGTCAGCAAAACTAGTTTTCAGAGGTTGGCAAGGGTTTCTCAGAGAACATTCAATGCATCCTGCTTTGCAAGAGGGATTACAGTTTAATGTGCTCACTCTGAATATCTTTTCTTATTACCTAATTGGCTGAAGTTATTAAAAACTTCTCAGTGAGTTGAGTTTCAATTCACACCTTGTAAAAAAGTCTAAAATATGCACCAGAAGACTCCTGTAACAGAACATGCAGTGTTGCTCTTTAGAGTGATTCATTATAACACAAAAAGGAGGGCCCGAAGCTAGACTATGAGATTTAACGCTCACCTCTGCGGGAATAGGTGAAGTGCAACATTTAACATCAATCTTTAGTTTTTAGTTAATACAGCTCATTATGGACCAGATGGCTTGACTGTTCCTCCATTTCCTGCATAATTTTTTATAAGACCAGAAATCTGCCTTTTTTAAAAAAAATAAAATGTCATAATAGTAAGTACATAGTTTCAAGGAGAGATGTTAAGAGTAATGTTGGATGCATTGAAAAATGTTTTTAAAATCCAAGTGAAATATTTTAGTAGTGAAGTGTCTGAAGGAGACAATACTCACCTGTAATTCCCTTGTGTGTATTATTATAATTACCTCAATTGTAGGGCTCTAGGTACATGTTGAATACCAAAACAGAAAGATATTTGATTCATGAGTTGAACCTCCAATGCCAATGAATAGAGATGCACTGTTTTATTTTTTCTCTGTCAACACAATATTTTTTTAGAGATAGGATCTTGCTTGGTTGCCCTAGAGTAGTCTTTAACTCACAATACCCTTGCCTTAGCTTTTGAAATAGTTGTAATTAGAGGTACACACCATTGTGCCTGATGACAACACAATTGTTTGAAGTATTTAGTCCAATAATGCACTTTTTCTGCTATGATGTCTGCATGACAACAAGTAATAGGCTTCCATAATTTACAAAGGGGCCAGGCCAGCATGTGGCATGGTGCTTAAGATGCTGGACTCGCACATATCTGACCACAGTTAAAGTCTCAGACCCAGTGGGTACATGTGTGTGTGTGCCCAAAATCCCAGCAGGAAAATGGAGGAGAAGGGATTGCAATGTGGCCATCACCCCTGGGGGATGATTTCTCATTTTCCCTCTCACTATCTCTCTCTCTGTGTTTCCTGCAAATGTTTGCACCCTATAGCAAATCCCTTAAAAAGGGGGGTAGGGGAGCAGGAGAGGATATTTTAATATAACATAGATATAGCTTTACAGAAATTTATAACATATGATACATAACACTCCATAAAATGTCTAAAATCTTTACCTATCTATGCTTCCATTTATATATTAGAAATAAAGGAACCCTGATAGCTCTACACATATTTTTCTATGTGTCTTTTGCATAGATCCTACAGGTGCCATCTATTGAGTAGACCTAGTTGGTAATAAGGTTCTTGCACTTTCCATAGCCATGCCAGTATTCTGTAACTACATACTGAAATGTGTTTGACCCTGAATTTTTCAGTATGATTTTCTTGAGCTGATATCTTTATTTCTAGAAGTTCAAATATTTAAGGGAAAAGTAGGGTGGCCTGAGAAGTTAACATAGAGCCTGTCAAACATTTGATTCTCTGTAACAGTTTAATTAAAAGACCAACATCTTAAGCATTTTTTAGGTGCTGTTAGCTCAATCTGTTTATTTAATATCAAGCCTAATTTATCTCATAAAAAAACATGTAAACACAGGTCCAGAAGATGCTATCATGGTTAGGTTGCTGGACTTCCACATGGCCAAACAGAGTTCAAGTCTTGGACCTAGAGGTTTGAGGCTCATGCTGGGTATGTGTGAGTGTGTGTGTGTGTGTGTGTGTGTGTGTGTGCACGCATGTGCCAAAAATTCTGAGAGGAGAAAAACAAACAACACCACCCTCCCCCCCCAAAAAAAAATCACATCTAAACAGTTACTGAGTAAAAAGAGAGTTGAGCCATCAAGTGACATGAAGGTTAAGATGGCTGGATTCCACAGGATCAACTTCAAAGACTGAGTCCAGGACCTAGCAGCTTGAAAATTATGCTGGGTACATGTAGGTATGCCCACAATCCTGACAGGTTAATGAAAAAGGGATTGTGGCATGGCCATTTCCTCAAGGGGTGATTTCTCACTTTCTCTTCTCTTTCTCTCTTTCTCTGGCCAGTGTGCATGCCCCATAGCAAACAACAACAACAACAAATCATTGTTTTACCAAAACATGGCAAGTATTGAACAGAAGTTCTGCAGAGGAAGCAATAGTGTATCTTTCTGGAGGCCAACACAAAACATGACTACTGGTAGCGTAGTCTAAAGACTCTTTCTTCCTTTATAAAAAATATTTATTTATTTAATCCCATTAGTTATTATTATTTATTTATTTATTTATTTACTTGGAGATGTTTTTGCTATAGGGCATGTGTGCTTGCCAGAGAGACAGAGAGAGACAGAGAGAGACAGAGAGACAGAAAGCAAAAAATCACCTCCCAGGGGGAATGGTCATGCCTCAATCCCTTTTCCTCCATTCTCCTCTCAGGATCTTGGGCATGCACGCATATGCGCCTGGCACTGGGTCCGGGACTCAAACTGTGGTTGACTACATGGGAGTCCAGCGACATAGCCATTATGTTAAATGCTGGTCCCAATTATTATTATTTTTTAATTTGACCAGACAGAGAAAGAAAAAGGGTAAGTGAGAAAGCAAGCCTCCAGATCCAGGAATTTAACCATGGTCAACTGTGTGAGAATCCAGGGCCTTTAACCACGATGCCATCTGCCAGCCCCTCATTTCTATAGAAAGAAGAAAAAAAGAAACTATGGATCATTAGTTCTGTTCTATCATGCTATCTCCAATTTTTAATTGATGGCTATGCACACTACAGTAAGGTTGTCCTACAAAAAATGCAAGAAGAACCAACATGGAGTTTTCTCTATTTTGGTTACATTTATCCTACTCATTTTATTTTGCTTCTTACTCCTTATGACAGACCAGAAAATTATTTCTGAATCTTAGTAAGCACTCAATAAATATTCATTAAATAACTATTTTGCTCTAGCGACTCTTTTAAAAGCTGTATATTTTTAAATTTCTTTAGTATTTTACTTTTTTATAGGGTATGTGTGCTTACCAGAGAGAGACAGAGAAAGAGAGAGAAAGTGAGAAAGCAACCCCTAATCAGGATGGCCACATCACAATCCCTTCTCTCAAGATTTGAGCATGCACAGGTGCCCAGCAAATTTTTTTTTTTTTTTGGAGAGATTTTCACTGTAGGGCGCGTGTGCTCGCCAGGCAGACAGAGAGAGACTAGAGACAGAAAGCGAGAAATCACCCCCCAGGGGGGATGGTCACGCCGCAATCCCTTCTCCTCCATTCTCCTCTCGGGATCTTGGGCACGCACACACACGCGCCCGGCTTGAGTTTTAAGCCACCAGGTCCGGGACATGAAGCGCGGTCGACTACGTGGGAGTCCAGCGACATAGCCATTATGCTAACTGCTGGTTCCCCCCCAGCAAATTTTTTAAAGCTTAATCTCACAGTCTGCCTTGTGGGATCCATCTTCCTTAACTACTACACTACTGGCAGGCCAACTCCAGTGACTTTTATATGTACTTGCTGTTTTAATCTTTGTAATATTGTCTCTGCCTAGTATTTAGGATACTATACTTCTCAATAATACTTGAAAGCTTTTACAGAAACAATGACTTTTTTTCCCAGAGACGTTCTTGCCTGTTATAGGAATATTTTTGTGATTTATGTATCTTTCCCTCCAGGTAAATATATTCCTATGCTAGGACCAGCAGTTAGAGTAATTGCTATGTTGCTGAACTCCCATGTAGCCGACCGCAGTTCGAGTCCCGACCTGGTGGCTTAAACTCATGCTGGGCACGTATGCATGTGCCCAGAATCCCGAGAGGAGAATTGAGAAGGGATTGTGGTGTGGTCATCCCCCTGGGGGTGATTTCTCGCTTTCTATCTCTCTGTCTCTCTCTGTCTTTCTGGCGAGCACATGCGCCCTATAGTAAAAAACAAAAACAAAAACAAAAACAAACAAACAAAAAACAAACAAACGAACAAACAAATACTCTCAAAAAAATCCATATATATATTACTATACCCAAAGTTAATCTTTTTCTCACACTGTCAAAATAATGGCTTAACATATTTTCACTCCAAAGACTAACTCCAGGTACTTACTACTGAATATTTAGGTTCTCAAAACATAAACACACCGTCTCCAACAACAATGATGAATTTTACTTTAGAAGTTTCACAAGGATGCAGTGGACATTCCTGATGATATTCAAGGTACACAGGTAGAGACATAGGAAAATTTGAGAGTACATAATCACTAGCATAAACTAAAAATAATTGACATTTATTGAGTGATATAGTTTGCAAAATAACTCCTTTAATCAATTTAATGTGAATTGTTAAAATAAATAATCCTACTGTGGCTCAACCTGTAGTAGGTAGTTATGGTGGCTGGATCCCACATAGCTGACTATGCAGTTTGAGTCCTGGACCTGGAGGATTGACAGACATTCCAGGCACATGTGTGTGTGCCAAAAATTCCGAGGAGCGACTGGAGGAGGGATTGAGATGTGGCCATCCCTCCAGAGAGATTCTTACTTTCCCTATCTCTTTCTCTGCCTCTCTCTGGTGAGTGTATGCTTCCTATTAGAAAACAAAATCGGTTCTTCGTTCTTAATTTTAATAGTTACTTTTACTTAGTAAATATGTTTTTTTATTTTAAGTTTTTTTTGGAGATAAAATGAAACCAATAAAAAACTGTATGTGTACACGTGCATGTGCGTGTGTGCATGCAAGTGCATCCCTGTGTCCTTTGGCTTCTTTCTTTCCAGAGCTCAGATCTTTGGTATAGATGTTTTACCACAGTCCTAGAATGTTCACCTCGCCAATGAGTGAGAAAGTAGAAATTATCCAGGGAAAGAAGATGGTGGTGAAGGCCAGCTTTAATCCAGTCACAATTTGGGGAGTAATCACAAAATGCTAATTAGGGTCTTGAGAAATAAGTGAATTATACTTTGACACTCAATTCAGGCTGAAAAAAATGAATGTAGCTAGATGATCCTAAGAGTTAAGAGGTTTCCAGGCAAAAAAGAAAAACATCCTCATATGTTTTTTTTCTTTTTTCTTTGTTTATTTTTAATTTGCTCTAGGACACATGTAGTGACTGGAGAGGGACAGAGAGAGACAGGGAAAGTAAGAAAACACCTCCCAGGGGTAATGGCCACCCTGCAGTCCCTTCTCCTCCATTCTTCTCTCGGTATTAAGGGTATGCAGTCATGCACGCACACATATACACACACACACACACACACACACACACACACACACTGTCGTGTCTTTCAAGCTGCTGGCTCCAGAGCTCAACTCTGCAGTTGGCCATGTAGGATCCAGCCACCTTGACCATCATACTATCTAGATGACCCCGTTTATTTCTTAATCTAAATGGTATGAAAAAAGTTGTTTTGCTGTTATTGTTGATGCAGAAGAAGGTGGAATAAATGGGAGGAAGACAGCTAAAGTGGCAAAAATACAAGACAGATATATTTTAGTGCAGTAAAATTTGATCAGCACTAGAGGAAAGGGAACATTAGTAGGTAGTGAGACAGAAGTGCTCTTGCCACAAGAACTTGGGGTGGCTGGGATAGTAAGGCAGGGTGGAAATTTTTGCCTAAGAATTATTCTGCCCTCTCAGATATACCAAGCTGATTACTATCTTCTTATGAATCCCCATATTTTTCCCCCTGCATGTCTTGTTCTACCACACTGAGAGTGAATGATTTAGAAGAATGACCACTCTGAAAGATCTCTTGAAAAGGGGATGGATAAGATATAGGAGTATTTTTAGCTAGATATACCCCAAAATATCATCACTATGACAGTATCTTAAGCCCAGAGAACTAGAATGATGTAACTCATCAAAAAGTAAATGCCAAGGATGAAATATTTACTTTGTTGAAAAGAATTTTTAAAAAAAATTAATAAATGGATCTAAAAAAGTAAATTTGGAGATGGGAACTTTTAAGGAACTTTTAAGCATAAACATAAAATAGAAGCGTTCAAGTAAAACAATATATAATTTTTCATGGAACAAGAAAGCAGTTGAAAAGGGAAAAAACATTTCCAACATAATAAAGTATTCACGTTCTTTAATATGAAAACAAAACAAATCACATTTGAATATCAAATCAATACAAACAAAATGACTCCAAGGAAAGATACAAGAGGATACATATTTCATTTGTCATTGCTTGAAAATACAAAATACTGGATTATGAGAAAAGTCATGACTTATTTTTCTTTGTATTTCTATGTAAAAAAATGCATCATGGCTCTTCTGATGACCCAGTAACATATGAAACTGAAACCAAACAGAACTGTTTTTATACTGTGTTTACTAAGGAACTAATGATATGTTTACAGCAAAAAAAAAAAAAAAAAAGTCCCCTTGTGCTTCACACATTTTGTGGTTGTTTCATTACTATGAGCACAATTATCTTGAAAACCATTAGTCAAGGGACCATCAGTTAGCATAATGGCTATGTCGCTGGACTCCCACGTAGTCAACTGTGGTTTGCGTCCCGGACCCAGTGGCTTAAAACTCACGCCGGGCGCATGTGCGTGCGTGCCCAAGATACAGAGAGGAGAATGGAGGAGAAGGGATTGCAGCATGGTCATCCCCCCTGGGAGGTGATTTCTCACTTTCTGTCTCTCTGTCTCTCTCTGTCTGTCTGGCGAGCACATGAACCCTCTGGAAATAACCTCTCCAAAAAAAAAAAAAAAATTAGTCAACAGGTATCATGCACTGACTTTATGGCCACATAAGAAACTCTGGAGATAGGCACTATCTATAGGAAATAATGGCATAGATTTTGAAAGGGCCAAATCTATAAGGTATGGGACCCAGAAGTTCTTTTGCATCTTCATCTAATCCTCTGTAGTTGCCAACAGACTAAATGAAATGATCTCTGATAAGGTATGATATAGTATGAAGAAGAGGAGAGACTACAATGAATAAAAGTTTCTTTGAAATTTGTTAAATCTTTTTGTTTCACTTTTCTCCCAGTGACCTATTAATTTATTCTGCCCCATATTTTTTCCTCTGAAAGTGTTATCAATTAAAAATAATCTTTCAATTTGAGACGAGAACTTGGTGAATTGAACTCTAAATTCTCTAAAACATTTTAGATAAAGGAAGATCTTATACATTTTCATTAAAAGCCCAGAATAAATTGATCCACATTTTAGGAATATTGTATATATAATTCTATGTTACATCAATTCTTAAAAAAAAAATCATAAGCTGTCAATAGAAATAAAATAATAAAATAAGGTACTGAGGTCCAGAACCTGGCAACCAGCCAAACAACAAATATTGGTGAATTCATTTTAGCCATAATTCTGCTTATGAGTGATAAAAAGTTACAAATATTTCAAGCTGGATAAAACTACATTAGTAGTGAGTTTAGGTTTTTCTATTTTTTTTTTCTAGAATTGATAAATCGAGAGTAAAATATGGAAGATATAACAGGAAAAATGAACTTAAAAATTAATTTTGATCCAGAAATTCAGGACTCTAATAGAGATATGTTTGTTTTATAAATAATAATTCTTATCTCCTAAACAATACAACAATACTATGGCCAGTTACCTTTTCCTTAAAAGGAGAATGTTGATCATTTAGATTTAAATTATAAATTGAATGTGCACTTCCCATTTGCTAAGAGTTTTCCATTAATATATGGTGATTTTGCAGTAACGCTGATTATAAATATCCACATACATTTTATATTTACCATGTAACATGTGGTCTAATTTAGAAAATCTATTACCCATCTAACATTCCTTCTCCAAATTGGAAGAAAAGCTTTTCATAAGTTAAGTATATTTTAAGTAGTATTCTGATGTGATTGCTTAATAAGTTTACAGCAATAAAGCAAATGCTTATACAAACAAAATAGCCATGATGAGGACTAAACCAGATGCTTTTTTTTGTGTGTGGAACACTAATGATCCTTTAATCACGAATATTTATAGATCTGAGCGATAAGTCAGAATACAGCAGCAGATAAAGTACTTTAAATCATCTGAGTCAACCAGAAAATTTGCTTGGGACATTTTATAATCCTAATGGGAACAGTTCCTTGATGATGGCTGACTTAAAACAGTGCAGATAGCCTGCTTTAGTTGCTATGGCATATTTAAATAAGATCATTAAAAAATACAAATTGCACATCTGCTTGACTTAGCAATAGTGAAATGAATGTAGAATTTTAAAAATTGTAAGTTTTACTTTTTAAGATTTTTTTGTTTTGCTTTTTTTTTTCTTTGTTTGTTTTTTGTTTATTTTCCCCCCATAGGGTGCATGTACTTGCTGGAGAGCGAGAAAGAGAGAGACAAGGTGAGAAATCACCTCAGGGGGGATGGCCACACTGCAATCTCCTCTTCTCCATTCTCCTTTCTGGGTTTTGAGCATGCACACACATGCCTGGTGTGGTTTTCAAGCCACCGTGTCCATGGCTTGAACTGTTGTCAGCTACATGGAGTCTAGCACCTTAACCACTACATCACCTGCCGGTGCCTACAATTCTAAGTTTTATCTGAGATAAATAGCATTGTTGGACATTATTTCATTAAAATGAAAACATTTAAATAGTTTATTCTATGACTTTAATTAGTGTTGGGTTAAGTTTAGCCAAAAATCTGTTTTCCTGACATTTATCAATTCATCATGTACTGGACAATGATGCTACAAATTCTCTGACTATCTAAGAAAGTACCCCCCCACCCGAGGGATCCATTTCACCTTCCTTGTAACCGGGCTTCCCTATGTTTTTTTTTTGGAGAGATTTTCACTGTAGGGCGCGTGCGCTCGCCAGACAGACAGAGAGAGACATAGAGACAGAAAGCGAGAAATCACCCCCCAGGAGGGATGGTCACGCCGCAATACTTTCTTCTCCATTCTCCTCTCGGGATCTTGGGCACGCACGCACACGTGCCCGGCGTGAGTTTTAAGCCACTGGGTCTGGGACACGAACCGCGGTCGACTACGTGGGAGTCCAGCGACATAGCCATTACGCTAACTGCTGGTTCCCCCCTATGCTGTTTTGACCAAGGAAGCAGGGCAATAATGACAATTTGCTGGATCTGAGACTACCTTTAAGGTTCATGTACAATATCTGACAACTCTGCTGGTAAAACCACAAGACGTGAACCTGAAAATACAGGAAGGGAGAAAGGGACACAGATGGGCACAGCTTTCCAGTGTCTCCAAGTCACCATGAACAAGGGTGGAGCTTTGTGACCTCTCATCCACACCACTTCATCTAGACACATACTGAACAGCAACATGTGACTCCAGTTGATATCGCCCAGACTAGAATCACCCAGACAGGCTCTGCATGAATTTCTTATCCACAAAATATGAGATCTAATATGAAATGGTGGTTGTTTTTAGCCACTAAATTATAAAGCAGATTATCACACACCAATACCTAACCAGTAAACATAGGTTCTTAGAACTAAGACCTATTCAACAGCAACTGGCCCTTGTCCAACTTATTTTTAATTTATTTTTAGTTTTGCTATAGAGTATGTGTCATTCCTGGAGGGACAGAGAGAGGAGGGAGAGAAAGAAAGTGAGTAAGTGCTCCACAGGGAACCACGCCACAATTCCTTCTCATGCACTCTCCCCTCAAGATTTGGGGCATGTGGGATCAGCAGTTAGTGTAATGGCTATGTCACTGGACTCCCACATAGTCGACCGCGGTTCACCTCCCAGACTCGGTGGCTTAAAACTCACGCCAGGCGCGTGTGCGTGCGTGCCCAAGATCCCAAGAGGAGAATGGAGAAGGCATTGCCGTGTGGCCATCCCCCCGGGGGGGGGGGTGATTTCTCGCTTTCTATCTCTCTGTCTCTCTCTGTCTGTCTGGCGAGCATACACGCCCTATAGCAAAAACCTCTCCAAAAAGAAAAGATTTGGGGCATGCACGCACACACAAGCAGAGTGTTTTACAAGCTGCTGGGTCCAGGACTTGAACTGTGCAGTTGGTCATGTGGGATCCAGTTGTCTTAACCACCATACCACCTGGGTGGACCTCCAACTGTTTTTTCTTTTTAAATTAAGGTTTATTCATTTCTTCATTTCTTTCTTTTTTTTTTTTTTTTTGGAGAGATTTTCACTGTAGGGCGCGTGCGCTCGCCAAACAGACAGAGAGAGACATAGAGACCGAAAGCGAGAAATCACCCCCCAGGGGGGATGGTCACGCCGCAATCCCTTCTCCTCCATTCTCCTCTCGGGATCTTGGGCATGAACGCACACGCGCCCGGCGTGAGTTTTAAGCCACCGGGTCCGGGACACGAACCACGGTCGACTACGTGGGAGTCCAGCGACATAGTCATTACGCTAACTGCTGGTTCCCTATTCATTTATTTCTTGAGAGAAAGAGAGAGAGTGAGACACCACCACCATGGTCCTCACACTGGGATCCACCCTCAGCTTCAGTCAACCTGGTACACAAGTGTGCTTGCCCATCATGCACAGGGACACCCTGGGATTCAAACCCAGCACCTTCATATGTGAGTCAAGCATCAGAGAGTTACAATACTGCTGTGTCCCCACTGGCTCCATTATGCATCTTTTTGACATTATGGAAAGAAATGTGACAAAATGTGAGAAGTTTCCAGAGCCATAATAAATCTCCTGTGCTTTTTCTAGAAAGAAAAAATATTATGTAAATAGTTTTTCCTAAAAACTAATCCTAAATAAACAAAAATGCTACATTAAGCTTACATTTTAAGTGGAAAATAGCAATAATGTAAAAATATAAGTTTTTGATTAAATTATGATTTATAGCCAGGGCAGTATTAAATGCTAAGTAATAATTTTGAAGACTATAGCTACATGAGAAATATTTTTGCATAGACTACAGAATGTAAAAATCAGACTATCTACTTTTCTATTGTTAAACATAGGTATAAGCTGTATACACTAGATAAGAACACAAGAAAATAAAAATAATAGACAAAGTTGGGAGAATTTTAAAATTTACATTTAGCTTTATTGCTTGTATAGTAAAATAAGTATTAAGAAGTAATTGCTTGACAAAAGAATATGACTTGATATGTTAAATAATATTTATGGCCAAGATGTACATGACCTTTTAAAAGGCAGGTAATTTGGGCCAGCCCATGCCATGGTGGTTGAGGGGACTGGATTTCACAAGGTCAGTGCTCTCAGTCTGAGTTCCTGGTTCTGTAGCTTGAGAGACATGCCTGGCACGTGTGTGCACATACCAAACTCCACAATGGAGGGGGAAATGGAAGAGAAGGGATTGTAGGGTGACCATTTCCTGAGAAGTGATTTCTTTCTCCTCTTTCTCTCTGTCTCTGGTGAGCATACACACTCTCTGGCAAATTAATAAACAAAAACAAAAAAAGTCCTTTAAAAGGCAGGTAATTTGTTGTTGTTGTTGTTCTTTTGTTTTTGAAGAGTTTTTTTTTTTTTTTTTTTTTGCTATAGGGCGTGTGCATTCGACAGACAGACAGAGAGAGACAGAGAGACAGAAAGCGAGAAATCACCCCCCTCCCGGGGAGATGGCCACGCTGCAATCCCTTCTCCTCCATTCTCCTCTTGGGATCTTAGGCACGCACAGACGCGCACCCGCTGTGAGTTTTAAGCCACCGGGTCCGGGACGCGAACCACGGTCAACTACGTGTGAGTCCAGAGACATAGCCATTACTCTAACTGCTGGTCCCAAGGCAAGTAATTATTTTAAAAATGTTTTGTAGAATTACTAAAGAATCAAGTACTTTTAGAAAGACAGTAAAATTGTGAAACAATATAAGGAATATACAACTTTTCAAACGTAAGTTCTTTTCAATGTCACTTTAGGAAATCTGACAATGTCTGAGGATTACCCAGCAGAAAACAGGATGTGGGAACAGCAGATGGTCATATAAATGGAATGATATAATAAGTTTTAACGACTTTTATTTTTCACCCAATATAATATTATAAAGCTTGTGCAAGTTGTGCATATTGTAGTATGTATCAGTCTTTCATTCCTTTTTATTGTCCTCTAAATATGGTATGGACATATAGTATTTTATTTATCTATTTATCAGTTGATGAGCATTGTGTTGTTTCCACTTTCTCACCATTATGAATAATACTGCTATAAACATTTGTGTACAAGTTTTTTTTTTTTTTCTGTGAACATAATGATTTCATAGCTCTGGAGTTTATACTTAACAGTGCAATCTTTGGCTCACATGTCTGCTCTTTGTTACATCTTTTTTATTTTTTTAAGAATTATTTTATTTAACTTTATTTATTTGTTTTCTTACTTTTAATTTGACCAGCGAGGGAGAGGGAGAAGGAGAGAGAGAGAGAAAGTGAGAAAGTAAGCTGCCGGGTCCAAGAATCGAACCATGGTCGGCCATGTGGGAGTCCAGTGTCCTTACCCACCACAGCACCTGCTGACCCCTATGTTAAATCTTCTGAGGAACTGTGAAATTATTGTCCAAAGTATCTGCGCTATTTTATATTCACATCAATACTGCATTCTAACTTAATATAACCTGACCTTTTGATTAGAATCATCCCAATGAGTGTGAAGTGGTACCTCATTTTGTTTTGTATTTGCAATTTCCTAATGAAAATGACACATCTTTTTATATGCTTATTGGCCATTGTATATCTTCTTTAGAGAAATGCCTTTTCAGATCCTTTGCCCATCTTTTAATTGAGTTATCGTTTACTATTAAGGTGAAAGCATTATTTGCATTGTCTGGATTCAAGTTCTATATCACATACAAATTTACAAATATTTTCTCTCATTATGTGTGTTGACTTCTCACTTTCTTAATGGTGTCCATAGTGTTCAAAACTTCATACTACTGAGTAACTCAAATTTATCTATCTTTTTTTACTTGTGTAAAACAAAAGGCTGCAAACTCTGTCCATAAGTGTAGGTGTTGCACGTGAATCTAAGCTTTCTGGACTTAATCATGTATCAGGAATTTTGGGCAACTGTAGACTCATGGCACCTCTGTGGGACTAGAAAGCAAACAGGAGATAAGGGCCATCCATAATCCCTGAAGAGTGTATGACGTGTTTCTTACCGTCCAGAAAGTAGAATTGTAAGTGAATGCCTGTTTAAACTGGAATTGTATTTTTAATAAGAAATGCATAAAATTCAGGTTGCATATCTTAAGTTGCCCGACTAATTAGTTTTTTTGCTGTCATAAGGTATGACAATTTCAATATATAATATTTTATTCACTTTCTATGAAAATACTGAAGTCATCTCGAACTTTTTTGGAGGGGGAGAGTTTTTGCTATCAGGCATGTGGGCTTGCCAGAAAGACAGAGAGAGACAGAGAGACAGAGAGCGATAAATCAACCCCCCCGATGGCCACACTGTAAACCCTTCTCTTCTTGGGATCTTGGGCATGCACACACAGGCACCCAGCATGAGTTTAAGCCACTGGGTCTGTGACTCAAACCATGGTCAACTACGTGGGAATCCAGTGACAGCCATTACGTCAACTGCTGGTCCCAGCTACTGGGAACTCATATCGAACTTTCAAATATGTAGCAAAGATGCTTAATATAAATCAAAGAATAATACTTAATATTCTATTTTTTCTTTTGGAGAGTTTATTATTTTTTATCCGCTATATGGCACATGCACTCGCCAGACAGACAGAGAGAGACATAGAGACAGAAAACAAGAAATCACCCCCCAGGGGAGATGGTCACACTGCAATCCCTCCCCCTCCATTCTCCTCTTGAGATCTTGGGCACGCATGCACATGCGCCCAGCGTGAGTTTTAAGCCACTGTGTCCGGGATGCGAAAAAAAAGGTGCACGCAGCCGCATCGGCCCGGCATGATTTTTAAGCCACTGTGTCCGGGATGCGAACCGCGGTCCACTACGTGGACTGCAGCGATAGCCATTACGCTAACTGCTGGTTCCCCTTAATATTCTATTTTAACAAGTTTAGTGGAGTGCCACATGGATCACTTAGCTATTTTCATTCAGAAATATCACATGATCCTCTCAGACAGTCATTTTATCACTTTCAATTTTGTTTTCTTCATGGAGCTTTCCTTTGTTTTGTTGGTTATGGGTTTTTGACTGTAATAGTACTAATTATCAGGGACTTCCATCATGCTCCTCTTCAAATGTCATTATAGAACTTTCTTGAATTCTTGGGACCAACAGTTAGCATAATGGCTATGTTGCTGTACTCCCATGTAGTCGATCGCTGTTTGAGACCTGGACCTGGTGGCTTAAACTCATGCTGGGTGTGTGTGCATGCATGCCCAAGATCCCGAGAGGAGAATGGAGGAAAAGGGATTGTGGCATGGCCATCTCCCCCGGGGAGTGATTTCTCGCTTTCTGTCTCTGTCTCTTTCTGGAGAACGCACACACCCTATAGCAAAAACCTCTCCAAAAACAAAACAAAAAACAAAACAAAACAAAAACAAAAACAGAAACAAAAACAACAAAAAAGAAACTTCTTGAATTCTCAGCAATGCACTATTTTATTATCAAATTCAATATTTATTTTCACCACTGATACAGTATACCTGTGGAGTAATAGAGACCCATTTTGGTCATTAAAAAAAACTATTTTAATTATTTACCAGCACTTATTAAGTATGATGGTTCACTAATTTGACTAGGATGCTGACTTTATACCATTTCTAAAACATTTTTAAGGGAGTTTGCTCATTACAACTTGGAAAGTTTTGTGTTAAAAATATTTACCTGCCTAAATTCTTCAAAATCATAAGAACTGTATCTTCATGTATCTAAATCTTTATGACCAAAAAGTTAAAACCCTGGGTTCTTAATGGAACAGAGCTCATTATTTATCATGCAAAAGCTAGCCATTTCACTTCTTCATTCACTTTTTCATCAGAAAATTGCCAGCTTCCATAATTAGCTATAACACTGATGGTTAAGATTTTCTTTCCTTTTTCATCTAGTCATTTTTAAATTATTTCAGTTCTAAGCAACTTATATTGTATAATGAATTGGTATTGGCACTGATATTAGTATTGTAAATCTGCTTTGAAAGATATCAGACTTGCGTCTAAAATTTGGAAATGTTGAGATCCACCTCCAGTCTTTTCTAAAATTGCCATTTTTTTCTTTTCTCTGTGACCAAAAGATTGCTTTTGTTCCTGAAGGCTTTAAATATACATTTAGTAAAATCTATATGCTAAAATTACACACATATTGTTTATAAGAACACAGGGTTTAAAATAACACAAAGTGTAACTGGTAACACTTAAAATAATCTAGGGCTCCCTTTCAAGAAATAAAGAAATGTCATTTCAATGGTGTTATTCAAATAGGCATCCTTGCTCAAAGATTTGTGTCACTTCTATTTGTGTGGCATAATTCTTTCCCCTGTATTTCAGTTATAATTCTTTTCTGTTTTTAAAAGACAAATAGCACCTTCGAAGACTAATAATATTGTCTCTTTAAATTTGAATGACAAAAAGATCAATATAGCTCATTTCACATGTTAAATGAGCTATCTTTACGAGTACAATGAAGCTCAATAATTATTGTTAAATTGCAAGAGGAGTTCTATTAGGTAATACATTAAATCTGTAGGCAAGAGGTCTGAAGTTCCCACATTATTAGGAGAGTCGAGTGGATTTTATGTGTCTCTTTCAATAGGTTAGGAACTAGAGTAATGAGGCGGGACTAGCGGAATAGTGATGGACTACCTAGTATATCTCTCAGTGTTTGCCAGGAAAAATATCAACAAACTTAAAGAGTTATATCTTGATAATTTTAGAGGACTAAGTTATTACTGTTTATATTACTTTGATGTCAATGTCTATTTTTGGAAAAGGGCTTTGGAAATAGCACACTGTTTTTCAGGAGTATCCTTTAGGAGTAGAACATTCTCTGGAACTGATTAGAACATATCCAGAGAAATGGTGGTCAGAATGACTAGGAGGGTAAGAAATGTGACACAAGATAAGGTTAAGAGACAGGAATCACTTTGCAAAACACACACACACACACACACACACACACACACGCACTAAATAACTGATAAAAACTGCCCACAATTTAATGACAGGACTCATGGAAAAGACATGTGGTCCTAGTGAGAAAAGTTATCTGACAGTAAGTAATTGCTGTTTGTGAGGAAGTTAGAACTGCTTAAAATTGAATGTACATTGCAACAACACAATTCCTTGAAGTATACAAGCAGATCCTAGAGGACGAGTTTTTACAAGGATTATCAGCCTGGATAACCTCTATTAGACCATGATTCTAAACCTTCATTTGTTTACTTTGGCACCCGCATTAACAGGCAAAGAATTTACTGGAATCCTAACATATACCTCTCACTGGTGAGAGCAAAATCTGGATCTTCACTATTTCTAGAAACTTAAAGATAAAAATACAAGCCTATCTTATCTGACTCACAAGACACAACCCAGTAACACTTAAGTTCCATCAAAATAAAGACTCTCTTGACTTAATTTATTGTTAGTCTCAGCACCTACAGTGTCCTGCTGTTAAGCACCTCCTGTATTTACTAAACAAATAGTTACATGGTGCTAGAAACCAGTTGAGGCCTATTAGAAATCATAACTACTCACAAAACCTTTTAGCAATCCTATAAAGAGTCTACTGCATGTGCTGACCTCATAGCCTGATAGTTAAGGGAGTCAGATCTCATATAGCTGACCTGGGTTCCATTCCTTGTCCTAGTAGTTCGATAAAAAAAAAAAGACACCAGGTGCATGTCCATGAATGCCCCAAATCCTGACAGGATGGAGAAATGGAGGAGAAGGGATTGCAATGTGAGCATGCCATATTGGGAGGTGCTTTTGTCTTCTCACTCTGTTTCTCTCTCTAGTGGGGACATGCACCCTCACAATTAAAACAAGAGTAAAAGATATAAAGGAATGTTCTCTCCCTCTATCTATCTATCTATCTATCTATCTATCTATCTATCTATCTATCTACACACACACACACACACACACATATATATATATAAGTTTTTGCTACAGGATGTGTACACACATGTGACACACACACACACACTCACACACAGAGAAAAGATAAAGTGAAAAAATTACCCAGAGGGGGAATTATCATGCCACAAATCCCTTCTCCTCTTGGGATTTTGAGCACATACACAAATGCACCTAGCATGATTTTTAAGCCACCAGGTCTGCAACTAGAACGATGGAGTCAGCCATGTGGAATACAGTCCTGTATACTTCACACCACCTGCTGGTACTAATTATCCTTTTTACTTTTCCCAAGGTTTTGTCACAGGGCATGGGCTCTCACCAGAGAGAAACAGAGAGACGGAGAGATGGAAAGTGATAAATCACCCAACCCCCAACCCAGGAAGGATGGCCACACCACAATCCCTTCTCTTCCAGTATCCTCTCAAGATCTTGGGCATGCATGCATACCCTCGAAGCATGATTTTGAAGCCACCAGGTTCAGGACTTGAACTGCAGTAAGTCATGTGGGAGTCCAGTGCATTAGCCACCATGCCACCTACTGACCCTAATTATCATATTTTATGAATGAAGATACTGAGGCACAGAGAAGTTACACAGCCAGACAGGATTTAAACAGTTTGATTGAAAGAATATGATCTTCACAGCTACTTCTACTGTTCCTTAATTCATATTAAATAAATATGTTAATAATTAGAGGTAAGTCATATGCAATTAAGGGAACTGCATGTTTTTGGGTGGCAAGCTTGATCAAGGAAAGTGAACTTGAAAGTAGGGAGAATTTAACCAATCCAAATGGATCCAAACTATTTAGAAAGAACAGGAAGAAAAAAACATTCATTCATTTATTTATTGATGACCTAAAATAAACAAGTGTTGAACAAATCCCTGGGAAAATATGACAATAACCAGTTCCTACCTCCACTGAGGAGCTATGCCTGGTGAAGCCCTTAAACCATACTGAGTTTCCGTTTTAGCCATTTTGATGATTAAAGGAGATAATTTAACAAAGATAGAGTATAGAAGTGCAATAAATGTTAATTATCTTGACCTTTTCCTCTGTTTCTTAAGAGTGTAATGAACACTGAAAGAGATTACACATGCAAATTTCATGAAAAAGATACATGGCACACAGCAAGTACTTAAAATCTAAAAACTACTGGGACCAGCAGTTAGCATAATGGCTGTCACTGGACTCCCACGTAGTTGACTGCGGTTCGAGTCCTGGACCCGGTGGCTTAAAACTCACACCGGGTGCGTGTGTGTGCATGCCCAAGATCCTGAGAGGAGTACGGAGGAGAAGGGATTGTGGTGTGACCATCCCCCGGGGGGTGATTTCTCGCTTTCTGTCTCTGTCTCTCTCTGTCTGATGAGCACATGCGCCCTATAGCAAAAACTTCTCAAAAAAAAAAAAAATCTAAAAACTACCAGTAAGACAAGGAATGGGGTAAAGAAAAACTTGGGGGGGCTGGCAGGTAGTGTGGTGGTTAAGGGTGCTGGACTCTCACATGGCCGACCACGGTTCAAGTCTTGGAACTGGTGGCTTGTTTTCTCACTTTTTCTCTCTCACTCTCTCACTCTATTTCTCTCTGGACAAAATAAAATAAATAAATAAATAAATAAATAGACAAAAAAATTAAAATTTTTTTTAATTAAAAAACAGAAAAGACTTGGTGAATGTGGATAGGCCAAAGTGGAAGTCAGTTTGGTCAACAGTGCTAAACTCATGTCAGAAAATAATATGTTTGGTTTATTAGATAAATACAGTTGAGAGAGAAGAAATAATTTACAAAAAATTTTAGAAAGACTCTAAATAGTGAATATGTAAGTTGTTAAGAAAAATTATTGCAAATTACAGAGTGGGAAAATTAAGTTGTAGAAAAAATATCAGATAGGTAGATTAATATGGCAGCATTGAACAGAATATATTTTTGAGTTTTGTATTAATTAAAATAATGAGATATAATAAGGAAGTTATTGCATTAAAATAAAGAGTAAAATTTTAAAATTATTTATTTAATTTTTATTTAATAATTCATTTATTTTTATTTTAACCAGAGAGAGTCACAGAGAGGAAGAGAGGGAAAGTGAGAAAGCAAGCCACTAGGTCTGGACTTGAACCATCGCTGGCCATGTGGGAGTACCCAGCGCCTTAACCACCACGCCACCTGCTGGACCCAAGAGTAAATTCTAAGAGTAAATTGATTAGGTTTAGTAAATCGAGTAGAGACCAAGATAGTAGGGCTATAGAAAATGAAAAACAAAGCAACCAACCAACACCATCAAAACTCAGGAGGAAGGATTTCTATGGGGTTGCCTTAATTATTCAGACACCTGCCTGACGAAATGTGAAGAAGAAATTCAGCTACAGATTATATCATGAGCTTGGTATAAAAATAAGCAATCAGAGCTGGCAGGTGGCATAATGACTAGGGGCACTAAACTCTTTTATGGCTGACCAGAGTTCACTAGACATGGCAGCTTGTGTTCTCACTTTCTCTCTCTCCCTCTCTCTCTTTGTCTCACTCTGGTCAAATTCAAAATAAAAATAATGATAAATAAAATAAAGGAAATAATGAAAAAAATAAAAAAGCACTCAATTCATTTCTCTCTCAACCCTGCCATACCACTATGCTTGCCTGGAAAGCCTTCTTGAGTAACCTAAATTCATTTTTTTATATAGTAAATTAAAAAAAACAAAAAACCAAAAAAACCCCAACAATTATTTCACATGATTGTTGGGAGAAAAAAAGTGACTGAAATGACATATATCCAACAGTAAGATAGATAGTCACTTAATAAACATTGTTATTAATAATATGTATTATATTTTGTTTTGACTAATTTGCTTACTCTGAAATAGAGTGATTTAAGAAAACAGTCACAGAGCCAGCAAGTGGCATGGTGGTTAAAGCAGCTGAATTCCACAAGGCTGACTACATGGTTCGAGTCTCACACTCAGGGCCTTGAAAAACATGTCAGGTGTATGTGTGTAAGTCCCCAAAGTCCCTGGAGTAATATAGAGAAGGGGTTGCAGTATTAGAAATTGGCTAGATCCTTAAGCATAATACAGGAAAAGAAAAAGCAATTTTTTTTGTTCTACCTTCCAAACTAATTTTTGGTAAAATTGAAAAGCAAATCTTTATATTTTTTAAAATTTGTGTTAGTAGGTTCAAGCACTCACCAGAAAAAGATACATATATAGAGAGTGAAAAAGCACTCCTCCATGGAGTATGGTAACGTCACAATCCTTTCTTCTCCATTACTTTCACACAAGGTATGTTTTTCAAGCTATCAGGTCCAGGGTTTCAAACATATGGTTGTATCTGTAGGATTCAGGTGCCTTAACCACCAGGCTAGCCTGAAAAGTAGTATTTTGTTGTAAATCTATTCCACTAAAATACTGCTACAAAATTCCTAGTTGGGGCTGGATTTCAGTTATCACAAGGAATATAGGTGTTATAGGTGATAGTTCCTGTCAGCCAAAACTCACAGTCTTTCTGAAGAAGACAGCCATTAAATAAGTAATTACAATGGTAATTAGGGTTTGATAACTAAGAACTTATGGTGGTGAGCTACCTAATTTGGTGTAGGGGTTAGGGAAGTTCTCCTTGAAAGACAGACTTAAAAACTAAAACCTACAGGGAAACTACTATTAGAGGATTAGGGAAAATATGAAAGTGGGAGAGTACTTAGGCATACGCTGATAAAATTACCTATTGGATCATTAGAAAAGTCATTAGCATTTTTGCATAGAAAAACATGTCATGACTTTTCCAGTGACCCAATAGAAACACAGTGCAGTGGGTTGGATTGATTCTTGCAAAGCAACATGTCAAAGCCCAACCTCTGGTACCTGTGAATTGGACCTATTTGAAAACATGAATCTGCAGATATAATTAAGTTTGAGGCATCTTGTATTTAGCATGGACTTCCCATCTATTACTGGTGTTTTTAGAAGATAAAGCAGGATGTTGGGGTTGGCAGGTGGCGTGGTGGTTAAGGGCGCTGGACTTTCACATGGTCGACTGAGGTTCGGGTCCCGTACCTGGTGGGTTACTATCTTTCTCTCTCTGTCCCTCTCTGGTGAAATTAAAAATAAATAAATACATAAATAAAGTTTAATTAAATAATTCTTTTGAAAAATAATTCTTAAAAAAGAAAAGGATACACAGACACACAAGAGTAAAAGGGAAAAGGTCATGTGAAGGTTGAGACAGGTTGAAATTATACAGCCTCGCCAAAGCATGCCACGTGTTGCCGCAGCCACAGCATCTGGGAGAAAGGCACGAAACGCATTCTCTCAAAGCCTCCAGAGAAAAGCAAGCCTGTCCATACCTTGGATTTGGACTTCTAGGCTCCACAATTGTGAGAATAATTTTGAACTTCTCTAAGCCACGAAGTTTGTGTTAATTAGGTACAGTCTTCCTAGGATACTAATAAGCTCTGTTTTTAGAATCAGAATCTTAAATACTTTAAAAAGAATACATACAATAGACAGAAAGGATAGCCACACATTATATCATGGTCCACGTTACACATTTATATTGAGTATCAGCTACCCATTATCCAGAATACTATAATGTAGATGTTTATAAATATGGGTCAGTCTTGAAAACATCAAAGTGAATGAATGACAACTCAGATATGTGATGTGTTCAATAGTTAATAAAGCATTTATCTTAAAATTATTAATAGTATGAATTAATTATCTGCAAAGATAAGTCAAATGACACAGTTAAGGTTATCTAATGGCAGAGCTTAGTTACATGTTAATCAAAAGTAAATCACTCGGGAACAGCAGCTGGCATAATGGCTATGTCGCTGGACTCCCATGTAGTTGACTGTTTGAGTCCCAGACTAGTGGCTTAAATTGACACTGGGCACATGTACAGGTTTGCCCAAGATCCCAAGAGAACGGAGAAGACTTTGTGGCGTGACCTTCCCCCTTGAGGGGTGGTTTCTCACTTTCTGTCTCTCTTTTTCTTTCTGGTGAGTGCGTATGTGCCCTATAGCAAAACATATATACATACATACATACATACATACATACATACATAAATCACTCTAGATTTTTCCATTTTTGTATAAAATCCCACTTAGATGTTTTAGGAAAGGAATTTCTTAATTACATACAAACCCCAAAGCATCATAAGAAACTCACCCAGTGAGTATACCTCTACATGGCTGGCTGCTACAAGAACATGTTTACATAGCAACAAGCTATAAGTCATAAATTTTGAAACAAAAGTGGAAAATCTATGAAGCACATTGGTTCCTAGGCTGCAATCATACTTTTGGAATGCAGCGCATCGATCTTTCTTTCTTTCTTTCTTTCTTTCTTTCTTTCTTTCTTTCTTTCTTTCTTTCTTTCTTTCTTTCCTTTATTTCCCCCAATATTTTGTTTCATGCTTGGTGCTGAACTAGATTTAGAAGGTGTTTCTAAAAAAAACAAAACCACTTGTGATTCAGTAAGTTTGGGAAGCATCAACCTATTCTTTGACATTTAGAATACATAATATTATGTTAAAGGTTCCTTAAATTCTATACTAATGAAATTTGTTTAACTTTGCATCTTCCAAACTCATTTGACCACAAAATTCTTTTCCCATGAAAGACATATTAGTGTGTTGAGCATAAAGGACATAGCTTGGAAAAACCGAAGATTTGGTTTTTATTAAGTTCTGCTCCTTTACTGCTTGGTGATTTCTGAACCAGTTTTTACCATCTAGGAAAACTGAGAGAAATGATACTTACTAAATTGACTATATGGTGGTATATTATATTTGACACCCAAAGAAAATCTTTCTTAATACCCTCCTTTTCTACACAACCAAATTATTTTAGGTAATACTCATTAAATAAATATACTAAGGGAATTATGGAATTGAAGTCATTCAACTTAAAAAAAAATCAAACATTGTCCTTAATGAGCTCCATTTGTTTATATCAAATAAACTTTAAAATATAAAAATGTTTAGGATCATAGGAGTCACATGAACGACACCCAAGGCGAGCTTGGATATTTTTGACATATTATTTTATCATGAATTCATGCAGCTTTGTACGTAACTGAGTCTGGATGTCTTGGGTTTCTGATTCTGTGAGTAGGAGTTCTTTGTATTAATTTCCACGTTAAAAACATTGTTCGTTAAAGAAAAATGAACAAGAATCTGTAATTCTCTGCTTTGAAATATATTATTGAAACTCAGTGGAGGGAGCTTACTGTTGGTACAGCAGTAAAGCATGATGCTCTGCAGCACTGACCCACATGGGAAGGTACCGGCTTTTATACTCAAAGACTTCTCCGAGTTTGCTGAGTGTATCCATAATCTGAGACTGGCTGAAGCTGGGGATGGATTTTGATGCCAAAACACTGTCTGGGCTACTCTATCTCTGTTTCCTTTGTCTCTCTTTCTCTGTCTTTCTCACTCATGGACTACATAAACCAAACAAACAAAACATACAAAAACGCCTCAATGGAGATTAAACAAGTTCTTTTTTTATTTTTATTTATTTTTTAGCTACCTGGGCATGTGTGCTCACCAGAGAGACAAACAGAAAGCGAAAACAACCCTCAGGGGGATGGCAGTGCTGCAAACCCTTCTCCATGATCCTCCTGGGATCTTGAGCATGTACTCAAATGTACCTGTCTTGAGTTTGAAGCCTCTGGAAATTGAACTATGGTCACCCATGTGGGAATCCAGTGATGTAACCATTATGCTATATGCTGGTCCAAGAGTTTGAATAACTCTTAACAGAAAAAATTCCTCAGTTATGCACTACACTACAGAGGGACAATAACAGATACGCTTATAATCATAGATACGGATTAAAACTTGGAACAAGAACTATTTTCTGGAGGACAGTATTGTGGAATATGCTATCCCTAGATTGTTTCAAAGTGCCAAGCGATGGTGATAACGGAGAGAAGGAGAAACAGTCATAGCAGGTTTTATTATTTCAATTCTCTACAGAAAATGTCCTTCCTTGGGTTTGCACCTGGTGTCCCTTTGCTATGGCCCTTCCCTTCTCACTAGTCTCATCAAAAAGTTTTAGAAACAAAGTCCTAAATATACAGAAGAGAATGACAGAGCAGTAAGCTATCGTCATTAAGGATTTACAGACTTCATAATTGGAGAATTCTTCAGTGTTGGCTCTTTAGTAGAGGGTTTCTTGCATTTGAACCAATGATTTCTTAGAAAGACTAGTGAAGCCTATAAATCCTCTATTCTGAATATGAGTTTTAAGACATGAAATTCATCAAATTAAAGTGATACTCAAATTTACTAAACAAAACATATTTTTAAAATCTGTGGTCTGATCATGTTCTTTTTTACTAACACATATATGATATACAATATAATCTAGTGATAGACCACAAAACTATAATTTTGAAGTACTGAGGAATGTAAATGATATTTTGAAAATGTAATGAAGCAAAAATAAGTAAATTTTGGTTGGTGATGAAGTCGCTGGTGCTCCTAGTACTACAGAGGTTTATAGTGATATTCATAAATGGAAAATGCATATTTCGAGAAAAGGAAATGAAAATGAGGATGCATTACTGTTGCCATTCAAGGTCACAAAATTCTGGAATGTTATTCTGGGTAGTTTGAGATCAGTGGAACTCAGGTAACACACCCTGAGCAACTTATAATGGGTTTAAAGTCTTCTGAACTTGTCTTCTCATCTCCACTCCTGAATATGCTCTTTCGCTTAGGAAATTCCCACCAACAAGCTTGTAAATCTCTCATTCTTAATAGGTACAGTAAGGATTTATGACTGGTATGTAGTAAGTCTCAGAACATTATGTTTTCTTCTTTATTAGATGCAGATGAGAGATGGCAAGTAATATGTGAGAACATGCTTTTTAAAAACATTTTCCCTAAAGAACTGAAAAAAAAAAAAAAGAAAAGAAAAAGAAAAGGAGAAAAAAAAAAAACTCAGCAAGGGGGAAAGCCCGCAAGGATGAACATGCCGAATCTTTTCCAAGTTGTATGTATGAGAAGGAAACCATTTTAAGTAGATTTCCCACCAAATGATTTAGATACAGTTTTTCATTTTGAATTTGAGATTTTATAGATAAATGAAAGATATATTATTTTGAACTAAATAACACTTTTTTAATTGCTGGAGGGCATGTGTGCTTGCCAGAGAGACATGTTTGGGGGAGAGGGAGAGAAAGCACTTCTCAATGGGACATTGTCAGGCCACAATCCCTTCTCCTATTGTGATTTTGGGCATGCTAGTACACACTGAATGTTTTCAAGCTCCTGGGGTCTGAATTCAAACTTGTGGTTGGTTTTGTGGAATCTAGTTCTCTTTAACTGTCAGGGCCAGCCCAAAACACACACACACACACACACACACACACACACACAATCAAGTTTAGGTACATTGCATTGTTGTTACATAAGATTTATAATTACATATTTAATTATATTGCCCTTGGATTAACTTTCTTTACTGATTTAAAACTATTTGAGCTAGCCTCTGACATTGTGGTTGAGGTGGTTGGATCGCACATGGCAAACAAAGCAACAGGAATCCCAGACCCAATGGCTTGAGAAACATACCAGCCCCGATGCACTAACCGAAATCCTGAAAGGAGGGAGAAGTGGAGAAAAGTTTGAGTGACTATAACCCACAAGGAGATACTTTCTCATTTTCCTTCTCTCTTTTTCTTTCTTTGGTGAGCGCACGTGTCCTTTTGCAAAATTAAAAGAAGCAAACAAGCAGAATCTATCTGGGATATTATTATTTAAAGGCCAATATACCACTTTAACACAAATTAACCAATTAGCTAATGAATCAATCTATATTAATATATGTAAATTTATCTTAATATATCTAATTAAATCTATATTGTGATGATATTAGTGTTTCTCCTCTTTCATTTTGTAGATATTACAGCCTTACTCCTTATGCTCAAGAAAATATCTACCGTAACTGTGTTTACTGTAAATTGGTATACTGTGACCAGAAAGTGAATCAAAGGGAAGCACAAAGTATGGCTGCAAGAGTCTTAGAATCTATGGGGGAGAAAATAAAGCCAACAACAACAATCATCTGAAGACCTGAAACTAGGATTTGGTTTAAGAAATGTAATGTACTGAACAAAGAACGTGGAGTATTAAGGGAATGCCTTGATGTTCTCAAAGAGTCCAAATCATGATAAAGCTGAGATTGATTAGAGACAAAAAGTACTCATCAGTAACCAAGAGCTGGGGCCAGATGGCAGTGCAATGGTAGCACAACTGGACCCACATAAGAGAGGTCCTGGTTTTGTGTCCTGAGCCCTCCCTAATCACACTGGGTCTGCACCTGCAAAGCTCATGATCTGGACCAGCTAAGACTGCAGGCAGCTCAGGGTATGGAGATGCTATTGGGACTATTCATCTGTTTTTCCATCTCATGGGGAAACAAACAAACAAACAAAACCACCACCACCACCACAACAAACTTAAAACCCAAGGGTTAAAAAATACAAGGGCTCTTCAAAACATTTCAAAACTTTTTTGTAGAAAAATAAACTTGGATGTTAATTCAATTTTCCCATAAACTTCAAGTCCCCTAGTAGAGTTTAGCCAATCTAAATCTGAACTGATGTAAACCAAAGAATAATCAGATTACATGTGAGGCTTATAAATATAAGATGCTTACTAAACAGTGTGTCAGGGATATTTCAACAGGTATGGTCTGACCTGTCCCTACACCTATTTCTCAAATATCAATTGTGTGGAAGCTGCCTTTGCAATCCCATAAACCACCTAATTCCCAGAAATCCCAAATCCTAGGGGACTATATAACTTCCTCAGAATGGAATAGATACTGTATGTTTCTTTATTCCTCTTCCACACAACCTTCCTAACCATTTCATATGTTACCTATATTTATAAACCTTGTTCATTACTCTCAGCTACTTGGCAGTAGAAGTAATGATGCTCTTCAATGCTCTTGGGCAGCTTTGCTTAGTGCTTTATTACACACATGACTCATGCATGACTGTGTTCTACCACACAAACTTGAGTTCATTCAAGCACTGGGTAAGCAACTCGGACATCGGCCTGACCTGATGCTCATTGTAACTAAAGCTAAAATCTGGAAGGAGTAACAACTAAATAACAAAAGAGAATAACACTGGGCACTATGCTAGAAAAACTGCAGAGTGCTCCAGAGGTATATCAGAAAAGGATTGTAAGCAGCGTCACTCTGTATTGTAACAGTCACACATCTGTTTTATTCCCCTTTTAGCACAGCCTGCAAATGGAACTTAATCAACAATTATTACACCGTTAAGAAATAAATGACAATGGGATGTAAATTGAACTCTTAAATGATCTATGATCTGATGTAGGAAAAATTTATAGAAGGATGACCCAAAGTGGGTGTTTGAAAAGTCACTCTTTGAGAACTTAAATATCTATCAGGTTTTTGAAAAGTGATCTCACTATGAAGGATAATGAATGTAGGAAATCTACAGTATCAAAATAGCTTTCATTTTTTAAATGGAATGCCAAATAATTAACTAATATCTCTTAATTCAGTTAAGAGGAAGGGTTGCCCTTTTCAAATTAAACTGATGGTTAGCCTACTGTAATTACACCTGTCATCAAGGACCTGACAGTTAGTGTTGACCCGAAGTGCAAGCAGTAAGTGACATTTCAAAATATGCTCATGGTGTAGGTACTTCAGCATGCCTGTACTAACTCAGGCCACCTCAACACTGAAATTCACATTTCCTAGTTTTTCTGTTAAAGATTGAATAGGAAATTTGCATTTATATTAGGCATTTTGACTACTTTCACATTGAAATCTAAGAAAATCATAATGATAAAGGAAAAAGAATAAAAAAGAAAATACAATCGCAAGTACATAAATGGTTTTTTGAGCATGAATTCCAACTGGTTTCCATAGTCAGGACAGTCCGGTTCTTAACTGAAATTACTTTCTAAATTGTCGCAAGTCAATTTTATTGTTGGAATGCCAAATACTCTCTTATTAAAGAGACATCACAGTTATTTAGAAGTCAGTCATTTTCCCAAAGTATTTTGGCACTTTTGATATAACTGGCAATTTTTATACACATTTTGATTCTTTACTGCAGTGAACTGAGTCTTATGGTGTATGTTGGAATATATTATTCAAATGAGTTCTAGCCCTTGCTTTAACCTTTATATTACAATTTATCAAGGATATCTATAGGGGATTTACTGAAATCAATATTGGCCTAGAGAGCTTTTCTTTTCTAGATGTGCACATTTCACGTGGATCACCCCTTGCTGCATTAGAGTCAAGCTTAGCTGGGTGGGCTAGGAAAATTTTTTCATCTCATTTAATGCACCTTATTATATGCATTGAGATGATCTTTTGTTCAGTATTGCTAAGATGGCCAGTTCAGTAACTAGAGATTTCTAGCAAATAGCAATATATAAAGCCGTTTTGTGTGTATGTGAACATGTGTTGTTCAACAAATATAAATTATTAAGATTCTTAATGCTATTTTCTAAACTTAAAACTGTACGCGTTCACTGCAGAAATCCATGCACATTTGAAGAATTGGAGCTTGGTTTAGTTGTGTGAGGGGAAGGATGCTATCAGCTTGACTTTAACAAAAGAACCATTTACCTTCATGGGACCATGGTTCTTTTGTTCTTAGATTATTCTAAATCACTGCATTACAAGTGATTTTATTTTATTTCTAATAGGCTATACACATGTGATGCCAGAGCTACGTGTAATATAGCAATTTCTTTTCAGCACAAAGCAGACACGTGAGATCAATTTTTTTTTCCTTCCATACATTTCCTATTTTAACACACAGTAACTAATTTTACTTGCCAGGTTTTATGGCCTTTTATTGGTAATGCAGTTTTATTTATATTCTTGCTTGCTACTAATTATCACATTCTGCATAATTTATAATGTATTCTACTCATGGTGAAGTCTGAATAATGAAATCCATCCATAGAAAGAAATCGACTGCCTTCCAATGAAAATGCCAAGAGGAGTATGAGCAGAAATTGTGAAGGACTTAAGGATTTATACTTAAAATGAACTCACTTTCTTTGTTCTGCAAGTGAAAAATATAGACACTGGTAGAACAAAGCTCGGTTGAATTTTTCTTGAAATAATTTTACCAACTTTCTGGAGACAATGTGAGTTCTGCATTGATAGTTTTGGGTATTTAATTTTTCTGCTCAGCTACCTATGAAAAGAATGTAAATAAAAGTAAAAACCAGGTAGAAGTGAACTTTTGATTGGTAGATTCATAAGGTGCTTCTATGAGTAGCTTAGTGTCTTTCACATGACAGTTTTTGTTATTGAAACACAGACTCAACTCATTTTTTTCTTCTTTTTAATTTTTTTTTTTCCAGAAGGTGCATGCAGTTGCTGGAGACAGACAGACAGAGAAGAAAAGTGAGCATCTGCCGTGGGGAATAGTCATGCTGCAATCCCCTCTCCTCCATTTCTCCCTCTCATTGGGATTTTAGACATGCACACAACTGTGCAACCAATGCTTCTCTCTAGCTACTGGGTTGAGGACTCAAACTGCACAGTCAGCTGTAGGGGATCTAGCTGCCTCAACCACCAGGCCACAGGCTGGCCCCACAGATCTCTTTACGAAAGGCGGAATTCACCTATTAATGCATCCTTTCCCATGACTATCAACTAGCAAAAGCCACTGATATGGGAATATATTTTATAATAAAATATTTTCAGAACCCATTGGTCAAGTCTCTTGACTGGGTCACTGTGCACTACTGGAACCTAAGGAATTTCTAAGGCTGTTTTTAGTTTTGACTTTGATCTTGATTGATCTTTTTGAGTTATTCTGTTCGCTGGTTTTTCATTCTGATTATACTTTACTACCTTTGCACTTGTATTTTGCTTTTAATTTCAGACAAGTTGGACATAATTCAGAAGAAATTTTGAGATTTTCCTGATAAACTTAAAACAAAACAATGTACCACAATGCTTTTCTTAATATTTGGATTTTTAAATCTAGATCATTTCTTTTATATTTTGCTAAATTGTAAAGATTCTGTAGGCCACCAGATTTATAAGAATAGAAAATAAACTCAGCGTTATGGCTCTTCAGTGAATTTTACATGGAAAACACATACCCTGACCTAGCCACATTGGTGTAAAAGTAATGCAACACTCTGCAATACTGGAAGCTTATGGAAGATCAGAGTTCAGTTCCCCTGTTGACCTGTATATCTTGGATCTGTGTCCAGGATGCTGGCTGGTTGAAAGATTGGTTGTGGTGGAGAGAATCATGGAATAAACACTTTTAAGGTTGATTGTCACTCTGTCTCTCTCATGAAAGAAAGATAGAAACTTAAAAATAATAATAGTAAGAAAACACTTCTACTACAGCCTCAAAAAATACCATATCTTTGTAATTCAGGTTCACTTGAATCTCAATATATGAATTTTGGGGAAAGAAGTTGGATCAAATTCATATTCATTCAATCGTTCATCCATTTTCTCACTCCAACACATATGTTTACTTGCTCTGTAGCTTATAAGGACACTGAAAAAATCATTGATTCCATCAATATTATAAGAAAAACTAAGCTCTTGTGCATAATTTCTTTTCTTAATTTTAGTAACACATTGATAGGTCCGCCTATTTAACAAAGTATAAGATGTGCTTTCTGTTACCAGAAACTTACAATTTGTTTAGGAATACATATAAAAAAGAATAAGAACTGGGGCCAGCAGGTGACACAGTGGTTAAGGCACTGTAATTTCACAAAGTTTACTGTGGTTCCATCTTGGACCCGAAGACTTGCACACATGCTCAGAATCCCAGGAGAATGGAACAGAAGGGATTGCAGTATGACCATCTCCACTAGGGGGTGATTTCTCTCTTACCCTCTCACTGTCTCGCTCTGTCTCTCTTCCGCAAGCATACATGTCTTATGAAAAAACCTTTAAAAAAAAATCACCTTTATTTTTGGTACATGTGAAATTGTAACTGAAATTTATTTTGTCAATGTTTCTTGAATGAACTGAATAAAGTTTTATTTTACTTTATTTTATTTTGTTTGGGATAAAAGCATTATTTATTAAGAGTTTTAGAGGGAACCAGCAGTTAGCGTAATGGCTATGTTGCTGGATTCCCACGTAGTCGACCGCGGTTCACGACCCGGTGGCTTAAAACTCATGCTGGGCGCGTGTGCGTGCGTGCCCAAGATCCCGAGAGGAGAATGGAGGAGAAGGGATTGCGGCATGACCATCCCCCCTGGGGGGTGATTTCTCGCTTTCTGTCTCTTTGTCTCTCTCTCTGTCTGGTGAGCACACGCACCCTATAGCAAAAACAAAAAAAAAAAAAAGAAAAAGAAAAAAAAAGAGTTTTAGATTGGCTAAATTGGACAGTATAAAATGTATGCAACATGAATAAGAGTAAATGTTAGAAAACAAAGCTACCAAGGATCACACTAACCAGAAAAGGATGTGGTGTTAGGTTTAATCTTGAGACTTCAGAATAAAAATTGGAAATAAAGCTTATGGTATATTTGATCAATAGTGTTTAACTAGTAGGACAAATGGTTAGTCACCTTTCTACATACATTTTCCCTTCTGGGATAGTTGTTTCAGCTATGCCGTCAGCTTGTGATTTCCCAGCTCCTTTGCAGCCCACTGAGACTGGTGATTGTGTCTGTCAAAAGCATGTGATCACCAGTCCATATTCCTGCTTCAGTCTTCCATGTCTGTTTTCCCACCTTTTCATGGGTACAACATGTCATGCAGCATGACTAAGCCACACTGGTATCAGCCCAGTCAATGACATCCCAGAGGATGATTAAGTAACAGGAAGAACTTTAAGGAGATCCCTTGTAGAACAGTTTTTTCTCCACCTCCTCTCCTCCCCTCTTCTGCTGCCTCTTGTAAGATATGCAGACTTCTACTTTGTTTGAACCAAAGTATTTTTGTTGTTGTTGTTTTGCCTTACGTCAGAGCAGTTTAGTTTTGCCCTGGCAGGGAAGACAAAGACCCCATTTGGAGATACTGCGACAATGTGGAGATGGTTGACTTGAAAATGGAAGATGGCTAATTCAAGCATGATTTAAAAAAAAAAAAAAAAAAAAAGAAAAGAAAAGAAAAATAAGATTAAGGCTGAAGTGAAAGATAGATTTTATTCTAATAATTATAAGTAGGGAAAATTGTGTCATTAGGGGGTTTGCTTTGAGAAAACAAAAGCTGTCGAATTTAATTTCTGATGTGCTGTTTCCATATTTGAATCCATATTTAGATAGAAATACCTACCAAACAATCATGGACCTGGTGGTTAAGTGCACTGGACTGCCACATGGCTGACCATGGTTCGAGTCCTGGACCTGGCAGCTTGCTTTCTCACTTTCTCTCTCTCTCACTCTGTCCCTCTCTGGTCAAATACAAATACAAATAAATTGATAAAAAATATTTTTAATAAATAGAATTTCAGATCTAGCAACTGCTCATATGAAAGAGGTAAAGGAGCCCAAAGAAGAAATGCTTCCTTAGTAGGAAACTCAGAAAGAGAAATGTGGGGCCTGGCTGAGGAGTCAGCTTGGGGTACAGGCATTTAAGAGTCAGAAGACCAAACTGTTTTCAAGAAATAATGAACACTTAGAGACACACATTTAACATGCCAGTTGCTAACCAAGGTCACTGCACAGGATACAGCTCTCTGATCTTAATCAGATGAACTAAATGCTTGCCTTGTCTTAGAAATTACTCATGGGATTGACCTAGTAAGTTACCAGTCTTCTGAGCCTCCAAGTCCTCATCTAATAACGTGGGATGATAAACGTTTAAGTGGTGATAACATGTTAGGCTGTTCCCTGTCTGGTAAAGGTCTAGTCAGTTTTTGAGAAAATTTTCAGATATCATCGCCTCTGTGAAGACTCAGTCCTGAGGATAAATGTACAACTTTTGATTCTGGCATACTTAGTTTCTGGAAAAAAACATTTATTGTTCTCTTATAAGTTTAAAGTCATTCTGCTGATTATATACTTATTGTGAGAGCAACGTCTATCAAGTAAATGGCACAAATAAGGATTTTAGGCATAATTATGAGTCATAATGCAATTTTGATTTTTTAGGCTTTTGCCATAGGGTGTATGCCTTCACTGGAGAGAGACAAAGAGCAGAAAAGTGCAGAATTACCACCCTCCAGGGGGCATGGCCATGTTGCAATCCCTTCTCCTCCACTCTCCTCTTGGGATTTTGGACATGTACACATATGTACCCAGTATGATTTTTACAGCAGCCAGGTCTGGGACTGGAACCATGGTCAGCCATGTGGGAATCTAGAGCCTTAACCATGTCACCTGAGGGTGGCCATAATGAAATTTTGATAGCTACGATAATTCACTGACATTGATAAAGAGGAATGCTTTTAAAATTTGGAAGTGGTAATTTGGCGTGCTATCTGCTGAAAATTTGACAAGGCCATCATATGTGTATAATATTTTACTCCTCTGTTCTGTGCCCTAGTATACTTGGGGGCCAGTTGATAGGTATGAGTTAAGTCTACTGTGGTAAATCACCTGCTTTGTACACCTCCATTACTTCACTGAATACCTTCACTCTTTTTTAAAAAAGAATTATTTAATTTATTAATATTACTATTTTTTAACTTAATATAATCATCACAGAAAGATGGCGTGGGGGAGAGAGAGAGCAAGACAGCAGGTCTGAGACTCGAACCATGATCAGCCATCTGGGAACCCAGCACCCCAACCAACACACCACCAGCTGGGCAGTAGTACCTTCACTTACTTACTTACTTACTTTATTTATTTATTTAGATTTTTGCTATAGGGCGTGTGTGCTCACTAGAAAGACAGAGAGAGACAGAGAAACAGAAAATGAGAAATCACCCCCTAGGGGGATAGCAATGCTACAATCCCTTCTCCTCCATTCTCCTCTTGGGATCTTGGGCACTCACACACATGTGCCCAGTGCGAGTTTTAAGCCGCTGGGTCTTGGATTCCAACTGCGTTCGACTACGTGGGAGTCCAGTGATGTAACCATTACACCATCTTCTGGTTTCTACCTTAACTCTTAACAAGACTCTGAACTCTCTCAGGGAGCAGCAGACCCTGTCTCATTACTCTCACCATCCATAATGTTAAGTTGTGCAACTGCTATGTAGCAGACATTAGTAAGTGTTCGTTGACCAAAACAGTATGTACATGAGTAAGTGGTCAGGTTAAAATAAAATAATATTTTTTGTTAGTATAAAATGTCCACTGTAGCACTGAACCCCCACATAACTGACCACAGTTCTAGTCCTGGACCTGGTGGCTTGCTTTCTCTCTCTCTCTGTCTTTCTGTCTCACTCTGGTGTGTGCATATACCCTGTAGCAAATTTTTAAAAACATTAATAAATAACATTAATATACAATTGTTATTGCACGTTGCATTAAAAAGTATATTGTGGTTGAAAAAACTGAATTACAAACGAATGAGATATAATTTTCCAGTTTTCTTCTCAATAATTTAAATTAGTGATATTCATTTACTTCTAAATTGAAAAAACATAATCCTATATGCTAGAACATATTATATTAAGTAACCACACAATTATGAGAGATTAAGAATAAAATCCATATATTGATATTACATTAATAAAGGTTAGTACAATATTTTTAATTCAAGTTAGAACTGGTTTTGTAGAACATGTAATTTAGTATTTACTTCTGGTATATTTAGAGGCAGTTTAAGATTTCTATTTGTGATTTATTTATTTAACCAACGCACACAATAGATACCATTAATCAGATACAGTTGTTACCACTTTGCAATTATTAACTCATTTAATTCTCATAATAACTCTATCTCATTTTTACAGATGCAGAAAATAAGGAACAGAGAGGTCTTGTATTCTATTTAAGGTCAAACTGCCACCAATTACCGTAAACTGCAGACACATGTTGGCAATTAACATGTCCCAAATTTAGTGCATGTTCTTCTCTCTAACTCCTGACCCTCTACTCTTCATACTCTCTCTAGTAAAGTGCCACTCACAATGCAGTCTTTGAAGACCATTTGGAGATCATTCTCTAAGTCTCTTTCTCATTTTGCCTTCAACAATTTCCTATTATCATCAGAATAAAGAATAAACTTCTAGGCAAAGTTCTTCCCCACTTTGTTTTCACTACTTACACAACCTTATGTAGAGTGCAGATTCTGGAGCCACTTAGGCCGAGTTATAATTCCACTTTTGATTCTTAATTGCCATGTGTCCTTAGAAAATTGATGCTCTCTCAATGTCTCAATTGCTTTGTCTATAACACAGGAACAACAGTGCCAGCATGAAAGGGCTATAGTGAGGATTCACTCACTGCAAGTGCTCACATGAGTAACTAGCGTTTAGTGAGTCTCACAAAACACTGGCTATTTCTATAATTTTGTTATATATCTACAGCTCCTTCTATATACAAACAACTCTGATCTCCCTATTGCTTATTACATAAATCTCTTCTTTAATGATCAAAGTAAACATAGTAAAATACCTTCATGCACAATGCTTTCATTTCCTGGGAAACTCCCACTTGCCTTGCAAGACCTTTCCTGGTCACACCAAAGAGTTTTGGACTTTGGACCTCTCTACTGTCCTTTTGTCCCTGAGTACCTCCCCTGTGTAAGTACCACTGTTACAACATCTGTCACCATAAGTAGCAATTACTTGCTTGCTTTCTGTCTGACTGTGAGCTCCTCTCATCTTTATCCCTAGAAAAATGCCTTATTTTCTAATACTGCTTGATGGGACACAGGATTAAATCAACAACTGACCTGGGAGATATCCCTTTATGCTTCATAAATATTTTCATAAATAAGTGCTAACTAATTTTGGGTTGCCAATAAAAATTTAGGTAGGGTTTCAGGGGCATGCCTATATTAGCTATAGCTTCTGCATACAGTTTTACCACTGAGGAGAGGCAGATACCTCATTTCCAAATCTACCTCTTTATTTTGTACTGAAAGCAAATGAAAAGCAGCAGATACAAGAAAAACTCTCTGCTTTTCTTCTATTTGCCTATAAGCAGACTATGAATTTGTAGTGGTGTCTTCCTTCCCCTCTCTACTAGTAAGGAGAAAGGCTGATTAGCAAAGGCAACTTTAGACTCTAATTGACCAAGCTACATACCTAACTTTATTAACTCCCCTGTATTGGCCTTCTTACAATTTGCTACCCCTAGAGACTAAAGGTTCTTGTCTTTTTGTCTTGTTGTTTCTATAAAATTGCATTGTTCTTTTGTGAAAATGTTAAATAAGTTAGAGTTCTAAGCCACCTCTTTGCGAATGACTCCTTCCTTGAGTACTTCCTGTGTGTACATGTGGTATACATGTTAATAAACTTCTGTTTGATGTCTTTTGTTAGAGGACCTCATCTGAGAGCTCAGAGAGGTAGAGGGAAAATGATTTTTTTTTCTTCCCTGTACCAGGATGTGTAAAATTTTTGGCGGAATGGACAATAGAGATGACAACCACAGGTCTATTGCAATGACTTTCTGATCTCTAAAGTCTTTTATTCCACTTGTGCTCACCTGCAAAGGATACAGATCAACAGTATAGCTAAGATTTAAGTTGATAACTTTCTAATGCTAGGTTTAGTTTCTATGTTACTAAAACAGCTTTAACTCTCAGACTTCACCTCACCTTCTAATAACCTGGCTTACAGCCTTAATGACTTCACTAAGCCCCTAAGTAAATATGGGAGCTTATATTACTCTACTACACTAGCTTATGAGATCCAATACGGAGCATCTCTTTTTAATATGCACAGGTGATTGGGACCAGCAGTTAGCATAATGACTATGTCCCTGGACTCCCATGTAGTTGACTGTGGTTCGAGTCCCAGACCTTGTGCCTTAAATTCACACCAGGCACATGTGCATGCATGCCCAAGATCCCGAGAGGAGAGAGGAGAAGGGACTGCAGCGTGGCCATGCCCCAGTGGGGTGATTGCTCACTTTCTGTTTCTCTGTCTCTCTCTTTCTGGCGAGCACACATGCCCTATAACAAAAACTTCTCCAAAACAAAACAAAACAAACAAACAAACAAAAAAGCATGCACAGGTGATTTCTCAAGATTCAGCAGTTAAGGGACTTTTTTTTTTTTTTTTCAGTTTGTTTCTGATGGGAAATGGTGCACATACATAGGAGAGAGAAAGAAAGAAGCAGCCGAATCTGTCACACCACCATCCCCTTCCCCAACTCTTCAGCTCCTCAGGAGACCAGGCACATGTGCTTGAGTCCTGTATGTTTTCTTTTATTAATTTTTTTTGGTAGGTTTTTGTCATAGGGTGTGTTCACTTACTGGAGAAAGACAGAGAGAAATCAAGTGAGAAAGCACTCCCCAGGATGTGATGGCCATGCCACAATCCCTTCTTCTCTATTCTCCTCCTGGGATTTTGGGCTTGCACGCACATGTGCCTAGTGTGATTTTCAAGTCATTCGGTTAGGGACTTGAACTGTGGTTGGCCATGTGGGATCGCATCCCTTAAACACCACCCCCCCTGCTAGCCCTTCACCCTTAGCCCCACATCCTGCCTATTTTCAAGCAGTCCCTGAGATGTGAACCTGCCACTGGCTACATGGCTCTCAGCATCACAGGTCAATTTGCCATCAACTACTCCACCAGGCTGGGCCTGAAGAATTTCATCAATGTGAAATAATCGTCACATGTATTTTCCTTATATAGAAAAGTAAAGGGGGAGCAATAACTCTTCAGTTGCTATAAAGACAGAATAATTTAGAACTGCAAAAACATTAAGGAGGTATTAAAATGTTAGCCAATGAAAACATAAGGCAATTGAGAGGTTGAAATGACTCATCTAAAGGAGATTACTACCTTCTATGAACAGAAAGACTTAAACTGTCAGCTCTTACTGAAAAAAAATTAACTAATCTTTCTTTTAAACTAAAAGGTAAATATCATACAACTTTTTATGTTTTCCTTTTTATTTGTTAGGGAGTGCATTCACTCGCCAGAGAGAGAGGGAAAGTGAGAAATCTCCTTCCCCTGGGAAGGGGAGAATGGCTATGCTTCAATTCCCTCTTCTTCATCCTCCTCTTGGGTTTTTGGGCATGCACATACACACACCCCATGTTTTTCCAGCCACTGAATTTGGGACTCAAACCACGTATTCGGACATGTGAGATCCATTTGCCTTAACTTCCATGCCACCAGCTGGCTCCTAAAACATTGTAAGTTACAAAAAAGCAAATTAAACTTTACTTAAATCTGAATAAGTAAGACCAACATGAATCTTTGAGCAACAAAATTACAGTGAGCTAAATTTCCCAATAATTTAAGCATAGTTAGCACAAATAAATTTCCAATATTCTTTCTCTCTTTCCTATGGCCTTACAAATGGGAAGGGGGAGAATCTGTTTTTTCAAAATGTCATCACATCACTAGACTATCCAACAGGCCCTAACATATTGGCCTAGCTTGCTGCTCATACTACACTTGGCCAAAACGGTAAAACGGGAAATATACCTATGAGGAGAGAGATCTTGAGTGACCTTGGGAACAAAAGTCTTATGATGAATTTCATTAAACATCACACATTTAAAAATGTATTTATTTATTTCTTCCATGAGTGAGAGAGGGTCTTGACACCATGATCCAACCCCAGCCCCAGTCAGCTCTGGACCACAAGCACACATGTGCCTGCATACTCAGAAAGGTCTCCAGACGAATGCAGGACTTTCTCAAGTGGGTCAGCTTTGCAGAGCATCATGTTTTACCACTGTACTACCACACAGACCCCCACAGGCCATATTTTATGGTTTCGAACCTGTCATAAAGCAATTGTGACCACCGAAATAAAAACAACAGACATCAAGACAACTAAAAAATAAATAAATTTTTTTACAATCTTAATTTTTTATTTTGTGATTTATTATTTAGAATCATTGTATATCTCTAGAGCACATGATATATTTTTCAAGGTATACTTGCTCTTATAAATCTCGATAGCCATCTCAAAATTATAATAAACAATTTTTTTTTTTTGGAGAGGTTTTCACTATAGGGAATGTGCGCTCGTCAGACAGACAGAGAGAGACATAGAGACAGAAAGCAAGAAATCACCCCCCAGGGGGGATGGTAATGCCGCAATCCCTTCTCCTCCATTCTCCTCTTGGGATTTTGGGCACGCACGCACACGCGCCCGGCGTGAGTTTTAAGCCACCGGGTCCGGGATGCGAACCACGGTCGACTACGTGGGAGTCCAGCAACATAGGCATTACGCTAACTGCTGGTTCCCACAAACAATATTTTTTAATCTATTAAGAAAGTAAACATCACTCTGACTTGGAAAAAAATATATTGGATTAATATGCTTGAATTGTCTTACTGATACCTAATTAAACACAAGAGATAATAAATATGATTCTATGAAAATTTAATGGCCATATGCTATAAACTAGGAAAAAGCAATTACTAAACCTTAGAGCCATATACTTTAGATAAAACACATTTCCTTTTTCTAAAGAATTTATTTATTTAATTCCATTTGTTATCATCAGTATTTTAATTTGACCAGAGAAAGACAGAGAGAGAGAGAGAAAAGGAAAGAGAGAAAGCAAGCTGCAGGTCCAGGACTCGAACTGTGGTCGACTATGTGAAAATCCACCACAGCACCTGCTGGTCCCACACTTCCTCTATTTAAATATTTATTTTGCTTAATTTTATTATTATTATTATTTATTTTTAATTTTACCAAATGGAGAAAGAGAAGGGAAATTGAGAAATCAAGTCACTAGGTCTGAGATTTGAACCATGGTTTGCCATATGGGAGTCCAGCACTCCATCTAGCATACCACCTGCCAGCCCCAAAACACATTTCTTAACTCTAGACCCAGATTGCTATGTGTGTGTAAGGCATGCATGCTATGTGTGTGGGAGCCCAAAGTCCCGAGAGGAAACTGGAGGAGAAGGGATTGTGATGTGGCCATCCTCACATGGCTTTCTGTCTCTCTGTATCTCTCTATCTGTCTGGCGAGCACACACACCTTATAGCAAAAATCTTTCTCTCAAAAAAAAAAAGAAAAATAATTTTCTACACTACATATTTAGTGTGTGTAAGGTGACAAGGGAATCAGGCTTATTTTGTTGTAGATCAGCTTCCACCCTTGCATGCTTTATGCATAACTTTGGTCGAAGTCAGTAAGATTTAACTTTAAGGGATTTTTTTTTTTTTTTTTTTTTTAGTGGCTTTTGCCTTAGGGTTCACATACTCACTGAAAAGAAAGACAGCGACAGTGAGAGGAAAAGTAAGAAATCACCCCCCAAGGAGGTTGACCATGACACAACCCCTTCTCCTCTATTTTTTCTCCTGAGATCCTGGGCATGCAGTCTTCCTTAAGGTCAGAATTAGATCTCCCTATTTCCCCTCCACAGCAACAAAAATGAAGAACAAAAATAGCTACATCTCTAAACATGTAGGCATAATAATACATTCCGATAGGCCATTTCAAATTAGTTTCCATACATTATCAGCAAGTAAAAATTAAATTGGAAAATACATACATGCATGTAGGTATCAACATATATTTGTGTGGATAAGAATATTGTCACATTTTTTTTAAAAAAGGCCTTCTGGGGTCAGCAGGTGATGCGGTGGTGAAGGTGCTGGACTCCCATGTGGCTGATTGCAATTCAAATCCCAGACCTGGCAGCTTGAAACTCATGCTGGGCAGTCACGCTGCGTGCCCAAAATCCCAGGAGGAAGACGGAGGAGAAAGGATTACCTAGTGGCATCCTCCCTGGTGAATGCTTTCTCACTTTCCTTCTCACTATCTCCAGTGAGCACAGACGCCCTATGGAAAAAAACTTTGAAAAAAAAAAAAAAGGGACTTCCAGTTTAGAAAAGAACAACAATTTCAACTGTGGAATTTAAAAATGTATTAATCTATATTTTTAACATGAAGTTGACCATATACAACTTAACACTCACACTGGGTGTCTATTGTGAATGCCCAAAGTCCTGAGAGAGGAGAATGGAGGAGAAGGGATTGAGACATGGCCATTCCTTGGGGGGTGATTTCTCTCTTTCTGTCTCTCTGTTTCTCTGGTGTGTGTACACACCTTAGAGCAAAAATATTTCTCAAATAAAAAAGCAAGAAAAATAATAATTTTCTACACTACATATTTAGAGCTTATCAAGATATTGTTACTACATAGACATTGTATACCCACAGGGTTTTTCAGGTTACAGGTGAGCTGTTTCTCCTTTTTCTCTTTTCTCCTCTCAGTAGCATATTGTCCTCACCCACCATCTTCCCACTTCACCATTCCCAATGTGTAACGTTGCAATACGGTACTCATAAATACGTTTCTACGCTTAAGGGTTTTATGTACTATGCATTTGGAAGGAAGCAGTTACAGTCTAATGAACAATTTGGCAACTCTTTAAAACAATTTATAGACCACTGGAATGGTCTTCCTTAGGAACAAATCCGAATAATTGATTTGCTATGGTGCAAAGAGACTTTTAATTCTTATTTGTGATTTTGTTTTCTGTGGTTTTAGTTACCTGTAATCAGGGATGGTCCAAAGTAGGTGAGCTCAGTACAAGAAAATATTTAAAGAGAGAGAGAGAGGGAGAACCTTTATTACAGTATATTGTTATGTATTCTATTTTATTATCAGCTACTGTCAATCTCTTATTGTGCCTAATGTACAAATTAAACTTTATCATAGGTATGTATGCATAGGACAAAACATATTCCCCATAGGTGTTAATAGTCTGTGTTTCAAGCATCCACAGGGGAGGGAGGTCTTGGAATACATCCCCCATGGATAAGAAGGGACAACTGTGCTACTGAAAAATTAGGTGCCTTGTTATATTTTCATATTAATTTCTAGTCATCATATAAGCCTGGGCTTGGATGTTATTTGTGTGACTATATTACTCACTGCTTTCTATCTTTGAATGAAAAGTTAAATTTATACTTTTATAGGATTTATGTGGCTCTTCCATTTTAACCTTTTCTTGCCTTGCATTCTGGGTTCCGTCAAAACCAAATGACGACCACGCCCCTGGTGTGTGAACATCACACTTTGCTGCTCTGCAGTCCTCTCCTTTCTTCTGCCCTTCCTGAGGTGGTCCCCTCTTAGCTTTGCATAAAAAGCCCTTTTCACCTCTTGGCCTTGAATCTCTGAACTATTCCAAGTGTTTTGACCACTCTCTGACTAAGAGCTTTAAAGAGAAGAGCCAAAGAAGGAGGAAGTGGAAAGGGCTAGAGTAATGGAAATGAAATGGGTAGAGTTCAGCTCCTGGCTGGAAATCTGTGTGTGGCTTTTTAGGCCTGACCATAGCCAGCTTTGAAGCTTTTCCTAGCAGGCCCTGGGTGATACCTTTCCTCTTCACAGCCACTGCGGTGTACAGTCGGTGTGTTGCAGTCTCTAAACAGAGCTGCAGTCAAGGACTCAGTCCCCTCTGGACATGTATATCTACATTCCTAACCCAGGTTTCTGGGATCTTTAGCCAAGGCCTTCCTCAGGCACCTCTGCTGCAGCCTTTGTATAAGAGAGTGAGGAGAAACCTTCTCGAAGACACATTCTCTGCTCTGACACAGTGCTCATTAATTTTCAACTCCTAAAACCCTCTTCTATCCCCTCCCTTCTCCTTCTCTCTGGGCCCAGATATGTAAAACTACAGGATTCTTTCATTGGGGCTCCTCAAAAATGAGATGACCCCCAAGTCTGAGGGGATTCACCTCGTCCTCAGCCAGTGCTATTTCATGGAGGAACACAGAAAAAAGGGGGCAGACAGCAAGTGACACTCCTGCCATTTCTATCTCTTGCTCATACCATTGTAGTAAGCGATTAAATACTCGACTACGAACTTTAAAAAAAATTTTTTTAAAGAGTTACTTTATTTAGCTTTATTTATTTATTTATTTATTTTAATTTGACCAGAG